>NW_006780198.1:2127343-2141754 GCF_000442215.2 Lipotes vexillifer | reverse complement strand
TGCTGAAGGACACAGGCACCGGGGTGCCTCGGAGCACCCTGAGGAAGGACCAGATCTCCAAGGTCGGAGGACTTGGAGGGCCTTGAGGCCACCCCTGCTCAGCCACTGACAGATCACAACACTGAGGCCCAGGAGGCAGGCCCGAGAGGCAGTGCCCCGACTCCCAGCTCTGACCTCCTTGAACCCCAGTCCCAGGCCTCCCTCCCAGCCCCTCGGAATTGCTTTCTTAATCCCCGTGGGGAGCCAGCTGCTGGGCTGAGCTGACCTTTCACCCCAGGGGATGGGGTCACAGCGAGCCAAGAGGAAACTGAGTCAGTCTTCTGGAGTCTTGGGGGTCCGTGGGGGTAGGGGGAGTCCCTGGAGGTGGGTGGAAGAGGCAGGGCGCTGGAGCTCTTCACTCAGTCCTGACAACCCAGTGAGGAAAGCGTTAGTATTGCCCCAGTCTTAGAGACAGGAAAGGCAGCGACCTTGCCCAAAGTCACCACCGGCTAGTAAAGTGGGGGGGCAGGATTTGAATCCAGACTGTCCAGCCCCAGCGCCGTGCCCCTCACCACGTAGGGCAGTCACCTCTGGACACCTGAGCTGTGATGAGCCTGCTGCCCGAGGACACAGTGCACGGGCAGAGCAGCTCTTACACCTGCTGTATTTCTGGGATGCTCCTGTCCCAAGGGGGGGCCGCTACCTGGGCTGAGGTGGCATCTGAGAGCTGGGGGCGTTCATACACAGTGAGCAGCCCCTTCGCCACGGCTGAGGCAGGAGGACACATAAAGGAGCACAGTGGGCCGTGAGTTGTGATGGCCACAGAGCAATAACCAATAACATAACCATAAACTATTGATTACTTACTATGGGTCAAAGACTTTACCAAGAAGCAAGTACTATTATCACCCCCACTTGATAGGTGAGCAAAGGGAGGGAAAATCACAGCAGAGCTGGGACTGACACCCAGGGGTGCCCCCTGAGATGTGCCCTCCACCCTGGGCCTCAGTGTCACCTTCACCAGGGCCCGGGGGAGACTGGGAAGCCGAAACGCTCCACTTCTCAGGGAACCCCGTTAAGCCTGTCCCAACTCGGGCATCGTCCTGGGAGCCCCTGCCGGCACCTGGGGCTGGAACGTGCACCGGTTTAGCCAGCATCCCTGCTCTACCCATGTCGGAAGACCTTCTGCGGGGTTTGCATCACTGCCTTGAGGTACCCCATCAGCTTCAGGGTCTCTCAGGAGCACCCTTCCCTTGGTGTCTGGGGCAGCAGCCCCTGCCCTAATGTCTAGGGAAGGTGGCAGTGGAGCCACGGGAGCCGTGGGCAGCCACCTCCCAGGGGAGAAAGTGCCGATCTGGGCCCCCATATGCTGCTCTCCAAACACCTGGCGGGCGCACTGGGAGGGGTCAGGGATCGTGTCCCAGTGGGCAGCAGGAGGCTAGGGAACACTCAGACCACTCTGTCCCCTTCCTACGCCATTCTACCTCAGAGGAAAAGCAAAGGTTCCTTCCTTAAGCACCTGGGCCACCGTGGCAAGACCTGGGTCGTCCTGCGGTCCTGGGCTTTGGAGCAGTGATTCTCAACGTCAGATCTCAGCCCCTCCGGCAGTGAGACAGACTGTGGGGTGGGGGGTTGTCTTTGATTTGGTAGAGGCTGGATATACCACCAAAATCTCACAGATGACTCTTTGGAAGCTGTACCCTCCCTCTCAATTTGATGGGAATTTGTTTTTGCTTTGTTTTGTGAAACAAATCAAAAGCAATGGATACAGATCGTCTATAGCGGTGATTTCCAATTTTTTTTCCCAGCAGCCCTAGGATGCTTTTTCAAAAAAAAAAAAAAAAAAAAAAGGCAAAGCAAAACATAGGTGGAATCTTAAGACATTGGCCAGGTGACAGCGGTGACAGCAAACATTGCTCTGGCAGAGTTGGGAGGGCCACCTGGCCTCCGAGGAGACCCCTGATTTTAAAGCTACTTGCTCCTGTGAGGACTGAGAACACCGGAGAGAGCTGGGGGTATTTCGGGCGCCATGGGGACAGAGGGAGGGGACAACTGCATGGTCCAGAGCTTCGAGGGAAGGGCAGCCACACGCAAATGAGCATCCCTCGCTGGGTGCTGGCGGGTGGGCAGGTGAGGCTGGTGCGGGAGGCTACGGCAGTGACAGCTTACCTCCGGGTAAGACCACTCTGGAGAGTAGTCGGTCACCATGAACACCCGTCCGCTCTGCTGCAGCATCCCCAGGGTGCCCGGGGCTGAGGCGGCCGAGACTACCTCGGCAACGTGCATGTAGGCCATGGCGCTGGCCCCGCCCTCGGCGCTGCTCAGCTGCAGGCTGCCCTGCTGGGGGCTGCAGCAGGGGATGCACATCTCTGCCTGGGTGAAGGGGGCACGGGCCCCATCCTCTGACTGCGGGAGCGCCGCGCCATCCGCCGACACCAGCTGGTGCCCGTAGATGGCGCTGCTGCCCCCGTCCACGGAGATGAAGTCGTTGATCAGGTCAGAGAACTGGTTGCCGAAGGAGATGTCGAAGTGGTCCAGGCTGAGCTCCATGTTGGAGGCGTTGCCCAGGCCGGGCTGGGCCACGGGGTAGAGTCCCTGCACCACGTTGCCCGGGAGGAGGGGGACGCCGCCGGCGCTGCGGATCACCCCGGTGGGCTCGGGCTGCAGGTAGTGCTCGGAGCTACAGGCCTGCAGCTCCCCGGACTTGATCAGGCCCTCGCCCGCTTCGGCCCCCTGCGAGGTCTCCATGGTGACCTCGCCTTCCGCCGCCATGGCCTGGAAATTGGCCTGAAACTGCATGAGGTGGAGGGAAGAAGTGGACTCAATCCGTGTCTCCACGTGGCCGCTGCAGGAGCTGGTCTGTGGCGACGCCTCCGTTTTCACCGTGGGCATCACAAAGGTGCCCCCAGAGTCACCCAGGCTGCTGTGGGCGCTCTGCTCAATGGGGAGGGGCTTGCTGGCGTCCTGCAGGAAGAAACTTGGGGAAGGGGTCTGGTGGACGTGGGGGCCCGTCTGGCTGAAGCTGGACGTGTAGTCCTTGTTGGAGTCTATGGCGCTGAAGTCCATCTGCTCCAGGGTGGTGCTGGGGCTCAGGCCGCCGCCCGACGGCAGGAGGCTGGAGCCGGCGCTCAGAGTGAGGGAGCTGGAAGCCGCGGCCGCCGCGGACGAGGAGTAGGCCTCCTTGGCCATCTGCTGCTCGAAGGAAGTGTCCTCGGTCTTAATCTCCTTGGTCAGGACGGTGGTGAAGCTGAAGCCCCTCTCCACCGGTGGTGAGTGCCGGACGTTGGTGCTGACCATCTCGGCTTTCAGGCCTCCGCCCCCGTACGTCTGGCCCTGCTTTGGGTTATTGAGGAAACAGTCGGGGTCAAAGTTCATGGTGGTTTCTGGAATCTTCCGGCCCCCGTCGAGCGTGGTGGAGAGGACGAGCTCTTCGGACACGTTGGTGGGCAGCATGGACAGGCTCTCCGAGCTGCCCGTGGTAGGGAAGGCGAACTTGTGGCCGTCGGAACTCACGGCCAGGACGAGGCCCTGAGAGGCGTCGGGCGACAGGAGGTGTTGGTTGGGGCCTGCGGTGGGGGACATGGTGTACACGGCCTCGTTGGTGACCTCAGACATGAACACCGTGGCGCTCTGGGACAAGCTCCCCATCACGGAGGCCACCGCCATGCTGGACACGCCCGTGACCACGGGGCTGTCCGCCATGTCCGGGTCGCTGTTGAGCCCGCTGCTGATGGAAACGGGGGAGCTCTGGGTGGTGTCGGGGACCTCCACCTGGTTGGTGGAGGAGACCTCGGTGCTGTTTTGGTGCAGCAGAACCGGCTTGGCCACCTTGCCGTTCCTCTTCTCGCGGCTCAAGCCCTTGCCGTGGCTGTGCTCGTGCTTGCCCTCGGATACGTCGTTGTGCTGCACCTCCGCGTGGCCCCCGTAACCCCCCGTCCGCGGCTCCACCTTCGGCGAGATGATGCGGTGTTTGGCACTGTTACACTTGTGGTGCACGCTGCTGCCCGCTCCTGCGGAGATCAGAAGCGCAACACGTGCGCACGCACGTGCGCGCACACACACACACACACACACACACACACACACACACGCGCAGAGTGTCAGAGCTAGGACTGCAGTGGGCCCCGTCCCTGAGCGCTGGGGTCTGGCAGAGCCCAGCCTGGGAGTCCAGGCCGGCTCTGGCCCCTCAGGGCTGCCGTGGGACAGACACTCAAGGACACAGGCCCTCTTACCCCACCCCGGGTTCTCAGGTGCCCTATGTAACCACCCTCCGGACTGTGGGCCTTTGTCCCTGATGCTCCTTTCAAACAGTAACTGAAGAGCCCCTGTGCATAGGAGGTGGGGAAGGGGAGGCTGGGGAGAATGCCGTTCTCCAGGAAAAGCCTTCCCACCTTCCGAGGCATATACTCACTCACTGGAATGGCTTAGTCTGGGACGGTGGCTGGGGCCTTCTCCCCTCCCCTGAAACTTTTCATGCCTGTTCAGGCCACAGTGTCCCAGGAAGCCCCTCTGGGACTGAAAGCCGGTGGTTGATGGTAGGGAGCTGGGGGTGCGGTGGGTAGAGAGCAATGTACTCTGCCTGGACTAGCTCTTAGGCCCCAGGACCAAAGAGGGTTCTAGACTTTATTCCAGAGGCAGAAAGGTATTTGGGGCCACCACCCCGGCCCCCACTCCATTTAGCTAGCCCGGGCGTATCCTTGGCTCCTTGTGGGATGAAATCCTTCTAAAGACCTGAGCAAGGACCCAGCCCTAACCCCCAGTTCAGTGGCAGAGAAGAAAGAACCTCAGGCTCTGAGCGTTTCTGAGCAAAGTTGCACTCCAGGCTCTGCCCCCAGGCCTCCACTCCTGCGTAATTTTCATTCCATCTGATAAGGGTGACTCTGCTTTTGATAAAAGGGTGAATTCTCCCCTGAGCCAGTTACAGACTCACCAAGATCCCTAAGTGTGTGAGGACTTCGCAGAGAAGTGACATGACCCCCTAATGGAAATAGCTAATTAAGGCAGCTGGGGAGAGAAGAACCACATTTCCAAGAGCAAATACCATCATCCGAAACACAGACACATCAGGACAGAGGATGTGGGCCGCTTTACATTCTTGGAGGAGACAGAGGTGGAAGCAAGAGGTTTAGCTTGAGTGGTAGCACTGACTCAGGCCTGATCTCCCAGAAAAGCCTGTGTCGGCCCGGGAACCTGGGGGTCCTGCTGCTGCCGCCTGAGATCCCAGGGCCCGGAGGGCACCTGCCACGGGTGGATGTGGACAGAGACCCAACCCTGCGCACTCCTGACTCTGCTGCCCACGTTCCTAGAGGGCGCACCTCTCTGGAAACTGCTCTCTCCTGCCCAAAGTGGGCTGCCCTCCAGCAGCGCCAGCCCCGCCGGGCAGGACAAGGGAGAGTTGCCCTGGGTGCTGTGCCGTGGCCTGGCTCCTGGCTGACCCCTCTCCCCTTGTGGTCATGACACCCGCTGCCTGGCAGCGCCCCCTCTGCCCACGTGCCCGCTGGGGGCGACCCCGCTCACCCAGGCTGCCAGTGCAGAGGCAGTTGTGGGTCCGCGGCTGTGGCTTGGTCTGGTGGCTGTCAAGGATCTGCTGTACCAGCTGCTCCACCGAGAAGCCCGAGCTGCTGTTCCCGTTGCTGCAGGTCCACTTGATGCCGTGGACTGTGGGGAGAGAGGCAGGGCGGTCAGAGGCCACGGCTGCGGGGGGAATCCTGCGAGGGCCGGGACCTGGGCCCGCCCTGAGCGCGGCCCCCTCTCTGCTGGGACGCTGGCTCCAGGCACCATGAAGGGATGGCCGTAAGAAGTGGCGGAGAGAGGAGGGTAGAGAAGGGAGGGCCAGGCTGCCCCACCAGACCCCGCCCCCCGGGACCTCTGTGTGCCCCCTCTGCCTCCTGTCCTTTCCTGTGGCACATGGTGGTGGGGGCGGGGGCAGTAGATGGCCCAGGGAGTTGCTTTTTTTCTTCGCAAAGACCAAGTATATCGGGTGGCTCTTCCAGGGGTCCTGGAGTGGAGGGGACAGGGAGCGAGGATGGGGAAGGAGAGGTGCCGGAGGCTGAGGGACCTCTCCAGACCGCAGGTCGTGGAGATGTGGAGACGTGGTGGAGGTCGGGGAGAATGGCTCCCATCCCGACGGGTGGCGGAGGGGGAGTGCTTCCGTTTCCTGCTCTCATCAGACTTCCCGGCCTCGAGGGATGGCAGATCGGGCACAGTGGGTGCCCCCTGATGGCCGGCCACCCGGACGGCCGCCCTGGGGTTCTGGCTCCACCCTCCTCGACCCTGGACCCCTGCTGTCCCTGGTGTTGGAGTGGGGGACCCAGCATGACTGAGGGTGAGCTCCCCACCTGCCTGGCAGGATGGGGCTGAAAGTCTAAAATAACCGACTTGCCTGGCTGGGTGTGTGGACTGACTGAGTTTCACGCCCACTTGCCCTGCTGTGTTCTCTCAGCTGGAGCAGACCTGGCTGAGAGGCGGGGGGCTGAGCCTGGGGGGCCTCTCTGGTGGCTCTGGGGGCCTGGATCCAGAGGCAGTGAATCCACAGCCCCGGGGCTGGAGCTGGTGCCTGGGGCTTCAGGAGGGACCCAGGTCCCTATGAAGGGGGTGGACGGTGGGAGCTGGTGGTCTGAGTGGGGGAGCAGGGCATCAGGGCACAGGGTCAGGTTAGAGAGAGGCCAGGGGCTTTGCCAGCGCAAGAACAATTTGCTTTCTCCTGATCTCACGTGGACTACATGGGAAGAACTGTCATAACTCGCAGAGCCTGCCTTTGCTCTCTGAGGGGCACAAGGAGACACACAGGGAGAGTCTACACAGCGGGTAGGAGCTGGGTTGGATTCAGATGTGGATTGGAGTCCAGGTTTTGTTCTGTACTTGCTGTGTGAATTTGGCCAAGTCACTAAACCTCTCTGAGCCTCAGTTTCCTCACCTGCAAAATGGGAATACAAGAGTATCTGCCTCACAGGGTGGCCCGGAGGAAACCCACTCTCCTGCCTGGCACTCCGTGTGGACCCCGCCAAGAGTAGCTGTTGTCATAACTGTTAATGTTGATGATGGCAACGACGGTGACACACAGCACGCGATGCTGGCCTTGCCCTGCAGCTTGGCCAATGCTTTGGGAACAGGCCTGGAGAAGGCAGCTTCTTGCTGTGACATCCACAGACGGCTCAGCCTTGGAACGCTGCAGGGAGAGCTCCACGGCGCCGTCCGTCTCATGCCTCAGCTCCTTGTGTGCTCCTGCGCTTTCATGTAGAACTTCAGTTGGTTTTCAAAGAAAACCCCGGTGTGAGGGTCGTGATTTGCTGGGAACCCCCTGAGGCCGCCGCTTCTCTCCTCTCCATGCACCTGCCCAGGTGTTCGCCCAGGATCCTCGCCTCCACTCCATTCTGATGAGGCTCGGGCCCCTCAGGAGGTCTTCCTGGCTCTGCCGCTCATTTCTTCAAAAGTGCTGGGGCCCCAGCCCTGCTCCTGGTGGTCCCGAATTCTGGCAGGTCATTGAGAGGGGACGGTGGCTGAGTGGCTTCTGCCTCGAGCTAGCTCAGCTGCCTGGATTTGAAGTCATGGGCGCCTGTTTGGAGCCCTGTGTGATGCGCATGCCCCGGGGTTGGGTGTTTGCAGCCCACCTTTCTGCAGGTGGACGGCGCCTCCCCTTGGGATCCCTCGGGAAAACCTCCGGCAGCCCCAGGAAGCTTGCATGCACTCCCACCGGCTCAGGCCCACCTCAGCCCAAGCCAGGGGGTTGCAAATCTCATCATACCTGTGGAGCACTTTTCGCAAATGAACCTCTACCTGGAAATCCAATATGGAAAACAGATCACAGCAGAAGGGGCCTGGCCCAGGCAGGACTTAGGGGTCAGGGCGTGCCCTCACACCTGGGCCCGCCTTGGCTGAGGACCTTTTCCAGAATCCTCATTTTATAGATGAGAAAACAGAGGTTGAGGGTGGGGGCCAGAGGGCAGGACTCAAACCGCTGTACACAGATGTCCTGTCCCAGCTGTCCATCCCCTGCCCCAGCCCACCAGAGGTTCCGGAGGGGTGCCCAGACTTTTCTTTAAAGCTCTGCACGAGTTCCTCGCATGCAGTCAGGATGGCACACGCAGGGCTCTGTCTTAAGCCGAGTCTGCAGATTCTGCAAGTGTGAGACCAGAAGCATCTCCAGAGCTCACTACGGGCACTTCCACCTGTGCAGGACTTGGAGCAGGGGCTCGTTGCAAAGCCAGACCAGGTGTTCTCAGGGAACCCTCTCCTGGCCCACCCGTCTGAACTTGAATCTCTGGAGACATGAGCTAGGCTCAGGCAGCCCCACCTCTGGCTTCTGGCTGCAGGACACCACCCCACCCAAAGGTCTGGGGTGCTGGCGTTGGGTGGGCTCGCTAACCCCTGGACTGCCAGTCGCCTCTGCTGGAATGTTCTGGCATTTTGTACCAGGCCCCCCCTGTGCTGACAACTGCCGCTCAGACCAGCCTCCTCCAGCCCCCGTGCGGGCGCCGCTCCTGCGTTCTTCCTGCTTCTTGTTCGTCTCCTCATGTTGTGAAGGTTATAAAATGAAAACCCAGTGAAGGGTGACAGATTGCAAGCAGAGAATTTCTGGATGCTTAATGCAAATTACCTACTGTCTTAGCGCATCCAATATGCAAATTGCCTCCCTCCCCCTCTGGTGGGGGAGGGGAGAGGACCCCCCCACCCCCCTCCTCAGAGGTGGTGAGTTGTTAGTACCGAATATCAAATGCTATCAAGACAGCTTTGAACATGTCGTGCTCCGCTTCCCGACACGTAATGAATCAATGGGAAAGGAGATTTCTATAGGGAAAAGCGTGCTTTACGGGAGGAAGGTTGATACACATGCACGCTGGCCCCTCCCCCTCCACTGCCTCTTCTCCGTGAAAGCAGCTAAAGGGAAACCCATTAAAGGTACAGTTGGTGAAATGTAAGGTCATGAACTGGGGCGGAGGGCACAGAAAGAGAAAAGGGAATACCCCCCCCCGCTCCCCCCGCCCAAATCACCTCTTTGTGGCTCTGGGCCACATCGTGCCCCCTGCTCTCTGAGTCTCGGTGGACGGCTCCTCATTCCCAGGCCACAGTCGGCCGCCTGGGGGTGGGAGGTGGCCTGAGTGTTTCCTGCCGAATCCCTGGCCGGGGAGCCTCTAAAGCTCCCCATGCAGGAGGTCTGGACGGTGCTCCCGGGCTGCTCAGGTGATGGAGGGGGGCCTGTCTTGTGTGCCCAGGAAGGCTGGGGCAAGGAAGGTACCAGAGAGGGAGAAGGCGGGCATGGGTGACTCCTCACAGGCCTGCACGGGACAGGAGTGGCCAGAGGGCCACACTGGCCAGAGGCAAGTGGGGTGCTGCAGGGTACTTCTGCGGCTCCACCCATGGTCCTGCTGCTGCCCAGGGACCCCTGCATCTGGGCCCGACACTGGCTCTGCCAGGCAGAGTGCAGCAGGCCCTGTGGGAGGACTGGTCTGCAAGCCGACGGTGCTGACGTGGCCTGAACACGATGCTCACCCTGACGACCTCCCAGAACTGGGCAGCCGGGCTAACACTAATCTGAATAATCAAAAGGAAATCGGTGACAACAGCATGGGCCCACGCTTTGGAGAGTATTTTCTGATGAGCAACTCACCCAAGAGGCAGCCAGCCGCTGGGAAGAGTGTAATGGAGATCTGGAGGACGGGGCTGGGGAAGGTATGGGGGTGAACCCCCCACCCCTGCCTGGGGCATGCCTGCTCCATCCCAGCCTTGTGGGGGGTTGTAGGTGGAGAGCTTTGGCCAGGTAGGCTTAAACTGACCCCAGGTTGAGCTGCCCTGTCACTCTGTTATGGACAGAATTGTGTACCCCCCAAAATTCTTAGGTTGAAACCCTAACCTCCAATTTGAGTATATTTGGAGATAGGGCCTTTTGGAAGATAATTAAGGTTAAATGAGGTCCTAAGGGTGGGTCCTAATCCAACAGAACTGGTGTCCTTATAAGAAGAGGAAGAGACACCAGGGGCGAGCACACAGAGGAAAGGTCATGTGAGGACACAGCAAGAAGGCGGCCGACTGCAAGCCAAGGGGCGAGGCCTCAACAGAAACCACCCCTGCCCACACCTTGATCTTGAACTTCCAGCCTCCAGAACTGTGAGAAGTAAATTCCTATGGCTTAAGCTGCCCAATCTGTGGTGTTCTGTTATGGGAGCCCCAGCTGACATCAGGGTTCAGGCCTGAGCCCTACATGTCCCTGGGAGAGACCCACCCTGCCCTTGTGCTGCACACGTTGGGTGTGTATGTTTGAGGGGCACTGAGATCTTTCCAGAGTGCCTCCTTTTGAAACCGAGCAGGACCCTGTGGGGCTCCTGGGCACAGAAACCTTTCTGTCCCCCATTTCTTGTTTGTAGGGAGCAGACTCCAGACTCCATGACCTTCCCTGAGTTCCAAAGGGCAGATTTGAACAGTTGCTAAACAAGGGAGGAACGGCCAAGCAACCACCTGAGGCGAGATTAGAGGAACCAGAGAAGCTCATCAAGAGATCACCTGAGACCAGATTGGAGGGGTGCAGCCCCTGCACACACTCTAATCTTATCAGCAACCCCATGCTTGAACTATTGCTATAAAACTCATCAAATCCTCCCGGGTTGGGACACGGAGTTTTTTGGAGCAGGAGCCCGCTGTGCCCTCCTCTGCCTGGCAAAGCAATAAAGCTGTTCTTTTCTACGTCACCCAAAACTCTGTTTCCGAGGTTCGATTAGGCACTGGTGCACAGAGGCTGAGCTTTGGCGTCACTTTCGCTGCCGCTTTAAATCTTACCCTTCCATCCAGCACATGCCAGCTCAAGCCTCACCTCCCCCTGGAGGCCCTCCTGGTTACTCTAGATCTCGTCCCCACTGGAGCCAGAGTCTGACTATGGGGACAGGATGTTATCCAGGGGACCTTCTCTATCCCCTATGCTTCGAACCATGCCTGGCACATAGCAGATGCTCAGCGAAGACTGGTGGAGTGAATAAACGAATGGGTGGTTTCTTAGTCACTCAAACCCTCTCCAGCACTGCTCCCTTTTTGTTTCATCCATTTATTAATTCCCCCAATGAACTGTAAGCAGAGCTCACATCTCAATAATAACAACAAAAATAATATTTACTGAACCGACACTACCTGCTAGGCATTGTGCTAGGTTCCTTATATGTTGACTCCATTATAAAAAGAAATAAATCACAATAATATCTACCCTTGACTGAGTATCTACTGTGGACAGAGCACTGGGCAGTGGTTCTCCAAGGGTGGTCCCAGCTGCCCTAAAATCACCTGGAAATATGTTAGGAATGCACATTTCCAGGCCCCACTCAGCCCTAGGATGAATCAGAAACTCTGGGGAGGAGGCCCAAATCTGTGTCCTACCCTCCAGGGGAATCGATGCTGGCTCAAATTTGAGACCCATTGGTCTAGAGATTACATCTCTCATCTCTCAATGATCCTTTTGAGGCCGAATTATTGTCCCGTTTCATTAATGTGACAACCAAGACTCAGGAAAGTTGTGTAACTTGCCCAAGGTCACTCAGCAGATAAGTGAGGGTGGGGAGGGGTTGCAGTTTCCACTGAGCCAACTGCTTCGGATGGGTCTTCCCAGGCTGCATCCCTCCTGGACCAAGGAATGGCCGGACGGTTAATCACAGGCCGGGGAGGGAGGGCTACTCCCATCAGAAGGCCGAGATTCTTTCTACTCACTTCACTTCCTGGAGAGAGGGATTCCGCGATTTCCTGGGGGCTGGTGAGTGTGCAGGAAACCCAGACCCCCTGGGGCTAGGCCAGGTTCTGTCCCCCAGCCCGCCGCCCACCCAGCTGTCTCCTGCCCTATGGAGGGTGCCGGCTGCCTCAGAAGGGCCAGGTGGGCAGCCAGGCCGGAATGTGCGGCCACCCAGACCAGAGCAGAGGAAGCTTGCCTTGGGCCTCCCAAGGGCGGGGCCGGAAGTGAGAGGCGGGGCCTGCTGTGCACCTGCTCTTGGAGGAGAAAAAGCGAGAGAGGGAGGGAGGCCCGTGGGAGAACATCTCAGCATCTGAACCTGGGCCGCTGGGGTTCCCGGAGGGGTCCTCGGCCTCGTTCACCGGAGCCCACCGGGGTAAGTTACGGGAAATTACTATTAAAGACAGGGAGCCCGAAGAAAGACTCTTCCCAGAGAACATGGGAATCGTGGGAGCAGTGTTTGGCTCCTTGTCTGGATTTCTAGTCGTTGGAGGTCGTCGGATGGGGTGGGTAGGGGACACCGAGTCACAGACGGGGGTGGGATGTGTGTGGGGGGCCCAGAGGCGGTCTTCTTTGTTGTCCTCTGAAGCCTCAAATGTTGCTTCCTGAGGTGGCTGCCCCAGGCAGTGGTAGAACTTTCCTGAAGGGCAGGGAGAACCTCTGAGCTCAGTGCCTGGCTAGCTGTACGGGAGGGAGGGGCTGAGATTCAGGAACATCCAGAGCCTGTCGGGGGTGGTGGGGGAGGACTTCCCTGGCAGTCCAGTGGTTAAGACCTTGCACTTCCACTGCAGGGGGCATGGGTTTGATCCCTGGTTGGGGAACTAAGATCCCGCATGCTGCATGGCAAAATAAATAAGTAAGTAAGTAAATAAATAAAATATTAAAAAAAGGAAAACAAAACAGAGCCTGTGGGAGACAGGCCGGCAGGACCACGCTGGCCAGGGGTCAGGGGCCCCAGTGGCCGCAGCTCTTTTCCTCACATGCATGTGATCTTGGGAAGATCTTTGATTCCTCTTGGCCTCCGCTTCCTCATCTGTAAAATGGGTGCCTCCCACTGGTTCACCTGATGACACGTCTCTGTTCCCCAAGGGACTTCAAAGACACAAGTGGGTCCCACACCCCGGATTCCGATTCAGTGGCGTCCGCAGGAGATCTGAGTCAGGACAGGGTTGAGGGCCCCGAGTGAGATGACCCTTTCTGCTCTGAAACGTCATGCCTGGAACACTTTGGAAAGGAATTAGACGGTCAGAAAGGCCTACTCTGGAAGGCCCCTCACGCTGAGGCAGCCCCAGGAGCTGGTGAGAGCAAGCTGCCTGCCCTCCTATTCTCTGTGGGGCTGTAACTTCTGGAAGGATATAGGCACATCGGCTGGAGCTTGGGTCACCACGGTAACAGCACAGGTGGCACCTGCTGGGACGGACATTTGGCTTTCTTTGCACAGGAAGAGGTTTCTTGGTGCTGTGTCGAGCAGGCGACAAGTGGCATGTTGGTGACAAAGAAAATCCCCCCACCTCCCGACAGAGGCTTTTGGGGGGCCTTTCTCTTGGCCCCCAGCAGCCTGTGCTCATCCCGTGCTCCCACCCAGGGACTCAACTCTCCGTAAAGACCCACACAGAGGTGACTGTTTAACTGCTGTCCAGACAGGTCCCCTTGGAGACAGAAACGGGCACTGTGATAATTTGTCTGGACAATGGTGTCACCTGGACGCTCCCAGGCAACCCGGACCTGTGGTCACCCTACAGAGGAACCACGTGAGAGAGGTGGGCAGGAGAGGGGCCACCAGACGCCTCTCCAGGAGTGAATGAGCCCGTTTGGATGCCTCCCAGTTGTTGACACTAGAAGGCTGTCTCCATGGCAACAAGGTCAATGGGAAATGGCAGCCGCGTTGGTTTAATTTTCACTGTATTCTTGTTGACGGGAGTAAAGGCCCGGCTTCTGATTTCTTGGTTCAACTGGATAAAATTTTCATTAGATTTAACTTCTCATATCCAGACACCCACATATGATTCAATTTCCCCGTCTCACCCTCAGCTCATTCTCCTACTGGTCCTGAGGACATTTTCAGAAATCTCATTTCGAGGAGTGTGGAGGCTGAGCGGGGACAGGGTGGCGTGTGTGTGCGCGAGCACGCGGTGGCGTGTGTGTGCGGGGGCACGCATGGGCTGTGTCCCAAATGGGCTTGTAATTCCTGGTTCTGAATGTCAGGGGACGTGGGGCATAAGACCCCCCCCTTTCCATCTTTTACGAGGAGGCATCATCGTCTTCGTTCCAACAGTGAACAAGCCCCGGGAAAGGCAGAGAGTCTGAGGACCTCTTCCAGGTGGGAGGGACCTCGGAGGGGAGGGGCGGGGAGAAGGGCTTCCCAGCTGGGAGCTGATTTGGGCCACTTAGGCCGCACCAGCAGGAAATTCAGGCCACGTGGGGATGGAGCTCCCCGTACCTCTGCACTTGACCTCACAGGCAATCTCCTAGAAGCTCAGTGGCATAAAAAGTGGCCTTGGCTGAGCGTTTCCGCACCGGCCCCGCTCACTGGGCTAAGGATGTGCATTGTGGAGCGACTTGAGTCTCGCAGAATCTCCTGATTTGCTGAGGGGCATTGTGACCGAGGCCGGGAATTCTTTGCTCTGTAGTGAGAGCGTGAGTGTGCTTGAAGTTCTCTGATTGTCTAGTAATGTTGGATGGAAGCCCAATTTGGCGGGGCTGGGGGCGGGGCGGGGCTGGGGGGGCGGGG
>NW_006780198.1:2122456-2127110 GCF_000442215.2 Lipotes vexillifer | reverse complement strand
AAGAAGCTTTAGCCATTCTCCCACATCCGGGAACCACGTGGGCTCTGAATTCTCTTCTCTTTCGGGCTCGACTGCAGCCTCTTCTCCCAGGCTCTGCCCAGGGGCAGAGATGGCAGGAGTGACCACCTGTCCGCCAGCCCCTCCGGGCCACTAGCAGTGGGGGCAGGGGACCAGATTTCTGGGTTCCGGAGGGTCTCCGTATTGCTTTTGGGAGACCCTGGACTCAGATCCCTCCTCCGTGTGCCTGGAGGTGGTGCCTGCAGAAAGGCAGCCGACCTAGAAAGGGGTAGCTGTCTCTCGCCTCCTACCAGAACCTTCAATTTTCAAAGAGAAGCTGAAAATCTGGAGATTAAAATGTTGGCAACGAATTCTAAGTTTAAAAAAATCACCCCCAGCATGAGCAGGGCTGTGTCAGCCCTGGGAGGTGGTCAAGCACACCCTCCCCACCAGCACAGAGGGGCCCCCATCAAAGCTCCTGGAATTAGTGGATGGCAGAGTCAGAGCAGGGGAGTTCTGTAACAGCAGGGGGTGCATGGCGCCCAAGTGGCCCTGAGGGGGCAAGTAGCCAGAGAGCGACAGGAAATCAAAGTAAGTATTTCTCTTTCAGTTCTCTGATTTGGGGGACAAACCAGCTAAATAAAATTTAGCCCAAGGGAGAAGGGCACATTTGAAAAACAAGCCTGGATCCTCCCAGCAGAGTGGGAAAAGGAAGTAATCCCTATTTAAAACCAGCCTATCCTACTAAGTGAAGTCAGCCAGACAGAGAAAGACAAATATGGTATGATATTGCATATATGTGGAATCTCAAAAAAAAAAAAAAAAAAAGGAACAAATGATCTTATTTACAAAACAGAAAGAGACTCACAGACATAGAAAACAAACTCCTGGTTACCAAAGGGGAAAGTGGGAGGAGGGATAAATTAAGAGTTTGGGATTAACATATACACACGACTACATATAAAATAGATAACCAACAAGGACCTACTGTATAGCACAGGGAACTATACTCAATATTTTGTAGTAGCCTATAAGGGAAAAGAATCTGACAAAAAGAATATATATGTATACATTTGAATCACTGTGCTGTACACCTAAAACTAACACAACATTGTAAAGCAACTATACCTCAATTAAAGAAAACAAATCAGCCTTGCCTCTTCCTGCCTCTCCACTGCCTGCTCTCCACTGCCTGCTCTCCCCTGCGCCAGGCTGGGCGGTGCCCGGGAGGCTTCCTAGAGAGAGTGGGAGATGTAAGGAGACCCACCCTGCCTGCTCTACATCCCTGCAGCTCCTAACCAAAGAGACAAGCAAGATGGACAGGGGAATCCTTCCCAGGCCCTTGTGTACTGAACCGCCTCCCTCCGTGACTCCAAATCCAGGTGACACAGGCAGAAGGCGGGGCAGAACCTCTGGGCCTCACAGGCTTCATCCACTGATTAACGCCTCTGCACTTAGGGAAAGAGCTGCGGTCCTGGGCCCTGGGCCCACCACGGGGATGCAGATGTGCTTTCCTTTATGGGGCTCCAGGATTTCTCATGACTTCAAGTCAGAAAGTGTCTGGCAAGACCCCATTATGTGCCTGACACTAACATCTAACTTTCAACCCAAGGAAACTTCTGGGGTCGGTACCATGTCTTAATCCAGAGTCTATGGAAAGACTTCACGGGGTCCTGAAACACCCAGAAGTGATACACCCTACTGTTTGCACAAGTTCAAGATCAGCATTGCCTCCGGTGCCAGCGTCACTTCCACATGGATCTGAGAATCAGCTGATACCCAAAGAGGCCTGTGGCCCCGACCCTGATCTCTGCAACAGGGCTCCTTGGCTGGCTTCTCGCTGGAAACTGCATTAGGCTAGGATCTCTCAAAAAGCAGGAGAATCTTGCTTGTTAAAAAATTCAGATTCCTGGGACATCCCTGGCAGCCTAATGTTTAGGAGTCCGCGCTTTCACTGCCCTGGCCCGGGTTCAGTCCCTGGTCAGGGAACTGAGATCCCACAAGCTTCATGGCAAAAAAAAAAAAAAAAAAAATCAGATTCCTAGGGCCCTGCCTTTTATCAACCTGCCCTGCAGGTTCTGATACAGGCCACTGCTCCTGGCACTGAGCCCATGTCCGTGCCCAGGCTCTGTGGGCCTTGAAGGACTGGCAGGGGGTGGTGGGTAGTGAGAGGTGGGGGAGCCACAGCTGCCCTGGCTTCCCCGAGTCCCCGGTGGGCGGCCTGGAGGCGCACACCCTCCTCTCTGACTCCCGGTCTCTCACTCCTACCCTGAGTCCAACTCCAGAGATGGGAACACTGGAAAAGGCTGCTAATTGAATATTTCTGGCCAGAAAGAAACCTTCCAGCCCTGGGTGACAACAGCTTCCCCTTTCCCTGCACTGATCTACCGCCCACCTTTCCCTCCCAACTCACGGTACCCCCGCGTGCACCTCCGTGGGGACAGCACCTATGCGACTTGCTTTGCAAGTGCCCCTCCATCACCCAGACTGAGACTTGAAGCACGCGTTCCTGGTCACGGGCGAAGCTGCCAGCCCCTCCACCTGCAACCGGCCAGGCTATGCCTGATCAGGATAGACCGCGGAGAGGAGGCTCCCTAGGGCCCCCTTCTGTCTGTTCCAGGCCCCCCCATCCCCCTCCCCGGTCCAGAATCACAGAGCAGGTTCCCGGCACCAGGTCCACGGGCAGGGCTGGGTCGTGCCCCCTGCCTGCCTGCTCCCATCCCAGCCTGGGGAGTGGGACGCCTCCGGAGAGGTCACGTCTCTGAGCCGCTCTGCTGCTGCAGGCCACCAGGTGGCACTAGTCGACCAGGAACCGGTTTGGTGTGGGCCCCAGAAAGGAAAGCCTTTGTTGATTTTACTTCTTGATGTTCTATAATCACCAGGATGACAATCTAAGCAAAAAGCAAAACAAATAAACACCGCCCCTCTTACTGGGTCTTTGGTCTTTGTCTGGAAAACGATGAAAAAACAACAGGCGCCTTGACATGCAACCTGAGGCTTGGGTGTGGCAACAGTGAAGTCAGCCCCGGCAGGCAGAGGAAGGGCTGGGGGCTCTGGACACAGAGGAACCCCACTGTTGGCTTAACCTGCGGGGTGAGTAGCTCCTGGAAGACGCCGCTGAGAACCAGTCTGTTCCTTCTGGTCTCCGCCGCAGCAGCCACGTCTCAGCGAGGGGGTTCCTGTCTCCAGCCACCCTGCCTTTGCCGTCGCGGCCTCACGGAGGCACAGAGGCTCCTCTCCTCTGCAGGGCGCACGGGGAGGGGCTGACACCCTGGCTTCTGGAGCACCTACAGGCTGCAGGAGCCCAGGGACCAAGGTGACCGGGAGAAATGAGGATTTTGGGGAGCGAGGGGGGCACACTTGAACCCCACACTCAACATGGGCTCCACCACCATCAAAATGGTCCTCAGCACCTTATACTTGGCTTGGTCTTTGCCCACCTGCACTCAACATGGCCTCCCTCGCCACACTGAATATGGATGGCCTCCACCCCCACTACCAACATGGCCTCCACCCCTCCTCACATCCAACATGGCCTCCACCCCTCCTCACATCCAACATGGCCTCCATCCCTCCTCACATCCAACATGGCCTCCACCCCCCACTACCAACATGGCCTCCACCCCTCTCCACACTCAACATGGCCTCCCTCCCCACACTGAATATGGATGGCCTCCACCCCTCTCCACACTCAACATGGCCTCCATCCCTACTACCGACGTGGACTTTATCACTTCATTCTTGACATAACATCCTGCCTCACACTCAACACGGCTTCCTCAGTATGGCCTCCACTCCCGTGTACTCGAAGTGACTTCCGCCTCCCCCCCACCCTCCCGTCAACATGACCTTTACCACCTTACACTCAACCTGGCCTCTACCCCCACCCTTAACACGGCTCCGTGCCCTTGTGCTCCCATGACATCTACACGTCTCACTCCATGCCATTTCCATCACTTCGTGCTCAGTGTGCCCTTTAAGCCTCGAACGTGAGGCTCACAGCAGTCACCCCAGCACCACACCTGTGTGTGCCCCTGCCTGCTCACTCCTTCATGCTGCCCACCCAGCCTCCCTGCCTCCCGTCTGTCCCGCACGTTCCTCCAGGCCAGGGGGACAGGGAGCCTCCCGAATGCTCCGAGCCTGGATCTCCTGAATGTCTGGGCACTTGAAGGCAGAGCCATGTATTCTGCTCTCAGGCCGCCTGCTTCGGGCCCCTCAGCCGGTCTGGCCTCTTGGGTTTGTCTTCCTGAGGGCAGGGCCCGGGCGTTTCCCCACCTGGCAGCCTCCGCGGGGCTGACACTGGGCTGAGCTCAGGGCAGAGGTTCTAGAAGCCTGTTCTGGCTCGGTGTTGGTGGCGCAGGAGTTCCCAAGGGACCGTCCAGCTGGTCTTTGCTGACGCCCCTCGGCACAGGGCTTGGCAGGGGCTGAGCGCTCAAACTCAAGAAAGGACCGGCCTTCTGGCTCCGACGCAGCCCTGACACCTACATACTTTGTGTCCACGATGTCGTTTGACAGCCACAGCGCCGCAGGGAAGGGCCCATGATCATCCTGCCCTGAAGGAGGACGATGCTGCTCAGAGGGCTGGCGTGACCTGTGCTAGGCCACTTGCTGGTCAGAGGAGGAGCTGGGACCCCCCCCCCCCACCCCCCCCCCCGGC
>NW_006780198.1:2119819-2122323 GCF_000442215.2 Lipotes vexillifer | reverse complement strand
CCCCCCCCCCAACCTGCTCCCAGGTCTGTCCTTCTACCCATCCCCCCGCCCTCACTGCCACTTCATCCACTTTCAGGGGGAGGGTCAGGCATTTGCTCTGGCCCAGACAGTGCCAGTGTCCCCACCTGAGCCGGCGAGGGGACGGTGGTGGTGTGTTAAAGGGCTCTTGGAGAGAGCCTTGGGGCTGGAGGGGCTAGAAAACAGCCCTGCCCCTGCTGACTCACACGTGCGTCCCCGCGCATGTCCCTGTGGGTGGTGGGCCGTGTGTGCATGTGTGCACTGAGGTGTGCACGGACATCGGCATGGGGGCTCCCCAGCCAGCTCTCCTGCTTTGCCCACCCAGTGCCACTGAGGCTCTGGGACCCCTGAGCAATGATAGAGGGGCTCCAGTAAGGCAGCGAGAGCAGAGCCAAGCCCAGAGGTAGCCGGTGGAGCTGCCAGTGGCCTCTGGGCCCAGGGAGGCCTGCGAGGAGGCCCAGGCCTTGCTGGGCAATGCAGGGCCACCTGGCCGGCTAGGGCGCTCCAAGCAGAGCCCCAGGGAGAGGGGGACAGCTGGGGAAGGGCTGAGAACACAGCTTAAATCTCACGCCCTCATCTAAATCTAAATCTCACGACCTCACCATCTGCTAGCTGGGAAGCGGTTGGCATCCCGTCCCCTCGTGGGCTGCCAAGGAATGGGGCAGGGCAGAAAGCCACGGTGCTCAGAGTTGAGGGTCCACACCAAGGGAACTGGCTCCATCTGACTCCCTGAGGGTGGAGGGCTCGGGCCACCGTGGTTCGGGGCAGCCGAGGATCACTGAGCGAGTTTCCCGCCAGGCTGGCGGGACCGAGGCACAGAGCTTGTCTTGCCCATCGTTCTTCCCACTCAAGGTTGATCCGGGAGGAGCAGATCCCACCTGCCCAGCCCCCGCTCGCACTACGGCAGTTCGCCGGGTCCAAAGCGGGTGGTTTCTCAGACCGGCTGTGCTGGAACATACCCTGGAGTTTCCAGGATGAGACGTGCTGACCTTTAGATCATGTTCACTTGAGTTCCATAAACTCCAACCCTCAGACGGACGGGACCTGGGGCAATCATCCTCAGGCCTTGAGCTGAGCTGAGCAATTCTCAGCTGAGGCCTTACAGGAGACACCCGAGGCTGCACTTGGCTCTACTCAGCCCTGAAGGACTCACATGCAGAACCCTATTCCCCAAAGGAAGTTAGGATGGTAGTGCTCAGAAAAGACTATACTTCCCAGACTCCCTTGCCAATGAGGGGTGACCCTATGACCAAATTCTAGCCAATGATATATGAGTGGAAGTTTTGTGTGCCACTTCTGGTCCCCGTCCTTAAAGGGATGAAGTTTGCCCTCCACCTTCTCTTCTTCCCTTCCCACTGGTTGGAATGCAGTTGTGATGGCAGGTGCTGGAGCAGCCATCTTGGGCCACATAAAGAGGGCAACGCCCTAGGGATGGCAGAGCAACCAGCTAGAAAGAGCCTGGGTGGCTGATCTGATCCCTGACACTGTGAGGCTGCCCTATCAACCCTGAATTTCTCTGTGAAAGAGAAATAAGCTTTAAGCCACTATTCTTTTTGTCTTTGTCACAGTGGCAGGACCCATGTTCTAAATACCACAGAAGGGACTGCAAAAGATGGGAAGCATTGTTGGAAATAGACCAGGAATTCCTATCAGATATCTTAACATTTTCCCCCTTGTCTTTGTTTTTTTTAGTCTGGAGGACTAAACCCTCAGTCTGCAGGTTGAAGGGAAGCCCCCATAGGACTAAAGGGCACCCCTGCAAGAATCAAGGTGGGGTTCTTGGAATCAGTCTGGCTCAGAAGTTGGCGTCTGTAGGATCTCCCCACCCCATCGTCAACAGGTGAGGCGAAGGCAGAGAAGCAGAGTCTCCTTCCCCACGGATGAACACAACATTTTGATTAAACCACTGACAGCTCTGCTGCAGGGCAGATAAATTTGAAAACATCAAGAAGTCCACCTGTGAAGTCTTTGAAGGAATGTGATTTATGTGAAAATGTGATACAGCTATAACGTGCTTGGCTCCAGCGCTGGGGTGGCACGCCTGATTGTGGAACCCAGTCTGATGCCTTCCTGGCTCCCAGCATACCTCTGCTTTCCCCGAACACGGGTAGCTGGTGTCCTGTGTGTGTTCCAAACCCAATCGGCATCTAAAGCTTTTATTGGAGCCGTATTTCCCGGGCTGTGTTTCCGGGCTATGCATGTCTAACCGGAGCTATGCACACCCAAACACACACACACACACACACACACATATACATACATATGCACACCCTGAGTGACTGCACCGCGCTGCTCCAGGGACCCAAGTGTGATTAGCTTTATGGGGTGTTTGTTGTAGTTTTACATAATTTCCTTGATGCACTGCAGACTTTTAAAAGGCGTTCACAGTTCCCTCCAGTTAAGCATCGGAGGAGGGCCAAGGTCTGGTTTCCAGCCCCTGGAGTTCATGGCTTCATCCCCTTGCCTGCTGTGGGAGGTGGCATTCC
>NW_006780198.1:2086360-2118934 GCF_000442215.2 Lipotes vexillifer | reverse complement strand
GCATTCCTGTTGGACTCAGGCAGGCTCCTGTGTGGGAGGGGGACTTTTCCCAGGCGGGGCCCCTTCTGAGGATGGGGGCTGTTGTAAGGGGGTGGAGGCAATGAGGGGAGGAAAGGGAAGCAGCTGAGATAAAAGAATGGGAAGGCAAGAGGCCACGGGGTGACTTGCAAGAAAACGTCCATCAGTGTGTGTTGAGAGGCGTTAGGAGGGCCCAGGCCAGAGCGTCTGCCTGGGGTGGCCACCTTGAAAGGTATCTCTCTCCTCGGGAACATCCCCTTGGCTAATCTCTGGCCAACTAGGTCTCTGGAACCTCCCAGGACATGGGATGAAACAGTGGCTTCAGCGCCTCGGACCCGGGTCTGCAGAGGCCCAGGAACCAAGCTGGGCCCCTCGGAGGGGGCCGGATGCTGCTGGTCTTGGTACAGAGACTGCTGGATTCTTTCTCTCACTTTCCAGAAAGGGAACTAGGGTTCTGAGAGGGTGAGTGATTGGCCTGAGGTCACACAGCAAAGCAGTCACAGAACCAGGTGCACACCTGCAGCTCCTGGCTGCCCGGACTCGACTGGCCTGGCAGGGTGGTGCCAGTGCCAGTGGTTATCAGAGCCATTGCTCCCACCCAGCCAAGGCTCTGCCAAAGAGGAAGTGTGGGCAGCTCTGGGGGAGGAAACCCAAGGTCAAGTACAAGCCCTGCACATTTAGACACCACGGAATGGAAGGCATGGGTGGGCGGGGTGGCAGAGCGGACCCAGCACCACTTCCCTGCTCCCCAGTCCCTGGCCTGGCCTTGGAGGGGTGCCACTGGGCAGCTCCGGCTCTCAGGGCCTGGACACCGGGGGGCCTCTGTCAGGTGCTCCGGCCCCTGCGGAGAGGGGATCAAGCTGGGCCCAGCCACGCTTACCCAGCCCCCTCACGGATATTTACAGAGAGCCTTCCATGTGCCAGCACGGTGCGGGGCCCTGAGGACCGGCAGGTGGGAAAGGTTCACGGGAATTAGCTGGGATGTTTCCCAAGTTTCTGGGTGCTCCGCAGAGCTCTGAAGAGGCTTGCGTGTCCCCTTCTGGTTAAGGAGGCTGACTTCATTCTGATGTCTCCCTGGGGGTCTCGGTGGTGGAGTCCTGGTTGGGTGGTCTGGGAGGGCCAGTGGAAGAGGCACTATTTGGGCTGAGGGCGGAAGGATGAGGTGGGTTAGCAGGTGAAGGTGGGGACAGCCAGGCAGAGGGAAGAGTGACGGCAGCTCTGGTGAAGGGACCACCCGTCAGGAAGCCCCAGGAGGGCAGGGGCAGTGGCGTGGGGTCCGCAGGTGGATGAGCTGCGGGCACACCCAGGAGCTCATACTCTGTCCTGAGGGCACCAGGTGGCTTCAACAGGGCGGCTCTGGTCAGAGCTGCAGTTGAGGAGGGTTCCACTGGGCACAGCCTGAGCCTGGAAGGCCCTGGGCCTCCTGGCTTTAGTTCCTGGTGGCGGCAGCAAGACCAAGCTGGCCGGAGCCTCCCCACGGGCACACGGCTCAGGAGGACAGCATGGGGGTGGACCTCAGCCTTGGGGTCCAGCCCCCGGGCGGGCTGGACCATCAGCCTATTGGGGGTCCACTTCCCTACTCAGAACCCTGTCCCTCCTGACCCCATCCCCAACCTTGTGGCTGGTGGGGGGATCCTCCAGTCTGAGCACTGAAGGCTTCTCAGGATGAGCTGGTCACCACAGGTGCCATGTGGCCTCAGCATGGACACTCAGTGACCGGACACTCGCTGCGCCCAGGAAAGGACATTTCAGCTGCTCCCCGGACGTGTTTCCCCCCCCCGCAGCCCAACTTCCAAGGGGGCCACAGGTTCTGACGGCCCCGTTGACCTGCTCCCTGAGGTCCAGTATGATGACAGGTCTTTGCCCTGAGCCTCAGAGATCAATGTTCCGGAACCCAGGGCCCTGTGCACTGGACGGCTTTTCCCGGGTCTGTTCTCCCTGAGCCCTCCGTCCAGGCAGCAGGAGAGGCCACCGAGAGCCCCCGCCAGCTGCCCGTGGAAACCAGGCACCGGCCATGTCCCGGCTTTTTGGACACGCTCGGTGTTTTGCATTCAGAGCTCTGCTCCTGACAGATGCTCCCGGCAGCGTCACTTTGCTGACAAAATGAAATCCAGCTCAGTTCCCATTACTTGTGTGCCTCCCTGTCTGGGAGCCAGGGGTGCTCCGTGTCCAGGAGCAAATGGGCCAAGGGCAGGAGCCTGGCCAGCCTGGCCGCGGGCCACAGGCCTCTCCCTCCCCGGACTGCCACCACGCTCCTGTGTGCGGCCTGCAAGACAGAGGTCCCAGGCGCTCTCCACTCTGCTCCTCGCCCACGAGTTTTGTGCTCTGGAACCCACTTTTCTCATCTGTAACGTGGGCTGACATCTGGGTCCTGGCCGTCACATAGGGAGCCCCCGAGGACCGGGTGGAATTGGGCAGGGTCCTTGTAAAAGCTAAGTTCACTGTCATCCGAGCAGAATGGGGCTCCCGCCCCCAGATCCCCAGGCCCCGGAGGACCTCTGGCCCTGCCTGGGTGGCCCTGGCCGCCGGCCGCGCCTACTCACACATGGGCTTCAGCTGCCCGATGAGCTCCTCCTTGGTCCATTTCACCCACTCCTTCTTGTCGGTGTTGATGGAGCAGAGGACAGGCCCGCAGGGCTTACCGCAGTCCTCGATGGCCGGGACATTCAGGTAGTGCACCAGGACGATGTCGGGGTTCTGGGGGGAGAGCACAGACACTGGTAGCATGAGGGTGGTACGGAGCCCGCCCAAGGTCACCCCAGCAGGTACAGACAGGCTGAGCATCTCGCCGGGCTTTCTCAACCTGGGCACCACTCACCCTTGGAACCAGATCATTGTCTGCGGTGGGGGACCACCCAGCAGCACCTCGGGCCTCTGGTGAGATGCCATTAAACCCTGCCTGCTCCCCCAAATCTCTAGACATTGCCTGTTACCCTCTGGGGGCCAAAACTGGCCCCTGTTGAGACCCACTGCTCTACACGTGGGCGGATTCATGTGTAACTAAGGACCACACATGAAGTTAAATGTACCTCTAGCCTCATGTCCCGGACCTACGCCCACAGCTGCCCCAGCAGCACCGGCCCCTGCTCCGCTCTTTACATGCACTTCCTCACTGCAGGTCCCTGGACGTCCCCGACAGGTATCACCACCACCCTCTTCTTAAGGGGGAAACGGAGTTCCTAGAGTTTAAGGCACCCACATCTTTTTTTTTTTTTGGCCACCTTGCGTGACATGTGGAACTTCCCTGACCAGGGATCGAACCCGTGTCCCCTGCAGTGGAAGCGCAGAGTCTTAACCACCGGACCACCGGGGAAGTCCAAGGCATCCACTTCTAAGGGCTGGATGCCCCTCTGCCCCTCAGCCTGTGGTCTCCCTGCACAAGCATCTCTAAGCATCGCCCAGGAGGCAGCTGTCACTTGGAATCTCTGGAAACTCTTCCTTGGAAATCTCTTCGGAGCTTATGAATGGAAAGAACTCTCCCCGTGAAGATGGTGAAAGCACAGTTTTGTCCTCAAGTGGTTTTATTGAAATGGGGCAGCCTCTTGCCATCAGATCCAATTCAAGGTGACCTGCGTCGCTCTCCACCCACCACCAGCTCTGACAGCAACACACCAAGGGGGCCTCTGTGGGGCAGCAGCTTCACTGCAAAGAGCACAGGCCCTTCTGTGGCTTTCTGTGGCCCCCCAGAAGGTGAGGCTGTTTATTGGGTCTTGTCAGTCCTGACAAAGTTGTTAAAAAAAAAAGCAGCCATGTCACTTTATAATTCATCTGAATAAACACAGAAAACCTCCTACCCCAATCAGAAAGTATTTCTTGAACCGTAAGGAAATGCATAATAATATATCAAGGTGCTGCAGGGAACTCTGGAAAAGCCAGTTGGAAGGTCCCATCCTGTGCTATTTGCCAGATACATTTCCTCGGTTTTTCCCTCTGGATACCCAGCCCCGAGTCCTGGGCGGGCGCGAGGACCCCGGCACGGAGGAGCCTGGGTCTGCGGTCACCTTTTAGGATCTGATCAGAGCAAGAGTAATAATGAATATGTTACTCAATCAGTGTGTTAATAAATAAGGACTCGAGACGACTCCACGACCGGTGCAGGAAAGTACACTGGTATAATTTTAAAAGATTTTTTTCAATAAGGGTTGAAACGTAGAGTTTTTTTTCTTGCCAACGCTCAGTTAACCAGGAAATTAAATCAACATGAACAGGAGCTTTCTTGTTAATGGCAGCTTTTCTGGATTGCGATAATCACGCCCCTTAATAACAATGATAATCCCTGACATCGGCACAGCACTTTATTCTTTTCAAAGCACTTTCTAGCCATTAGCTCATTTGGTGCCCATGCAAGCTGGGGACACGGGCTGGGCTGGGCAGGGCAGGGCTGGGCAGGGCTGGGCAGGGCTGCGCAGGGCAGGGCAGGGCTGGGCAGGGCTGGGCAGGGTGCTTTGTGTCTGCAATGAGGAACCCGAAAGCCCAGTGAAGTTGTGACTTGCCCAAAGCTGTGTACCTGGCAATGCGCAGAGCTGGGGCTGGAAGCCACAGTTCTGACTCTGCTTTCAGGTCCTGCTGAGACATCTGGTGACCTCTTTTTTGTCCGGGCTAACTGCCTTCCCATCTCATATTTAAATTCGTCCTTGCAATATGCCCAAGAGGCAGGTGGGCTAGGTAGATCTGTCATGCCCGTGGCCTGGATGGGGTAGCCCAGGAGAGGGTAAGCCATCCTCCCTGTGTCCCAGCCCTCTGTTCTTCCTACCGACCAGCACACTGGCCTCCCCGGGCTGGGAGCTCCTGCCTGAGTCTGTGCTTGTCCAGAAGGCAGCGTCAGCCACTGAGCAAGACAGAGTAGGGATCAAAGGGATGCAGGGGCCCGCAGGCCACTCAGGGCTTCCTCTGATCACAGCCCCTGGAGCAGGTGCCCAGCCCTGCAGGAGGAAGCCAGGATGCCAGATGTCTGGGAAATGAAAGGCCCTTAGCTTCCTGCCCCACTGCCCCACTGAGCGCAGCCTGGGGGCCTGGAAAAGCTGTGGGAAGCCAGGGCAGTGGGAGGGCAGGTGGGGGCCTGGGAAGCAAAGGGTACAGAAACCATGCACCGAAATGCCCAGAACTTGAGCTCCTGCCCTACAGCACCCAGACTCTCCTATCTCAGGAAGTCCCGTTCCTTCCTTCAGGGTCCAGCTCCATTTCTGCATAGCCAGCCTCCACCTACTCTTTGAGGACAGGCACAGGCTCGACGCCTCTTCCTCCAGGAAGCCTTTCTGGATACCTCACCCTCTGTACCTCCACCACAGCAGAGTGGAGATTGGGTAGAGATTGTCTTAATAGTCTGTAAGCCTCCTTCATCTGCTCAAGCACAGGGACAGTGCCCGGGAGCTATCACAGCATCTGGCAACACCTGCTGTTCATTTCTTTTTTGCAGAGTTGAATCAGGCTGACTTTGGATCTTCTATCCATACTCTTCCCAGACTTGTGCTCAGCTGACACCTGGTTTTGGTTTTCTGTGTCTTCGAAGGGCAGGGCAGCTTCTCTGAACACAGGGTGTTCATAGGAAGCTAAGAGGCAGGGCTGGTTCTAAACCTTTTCTGGGTCTAAGGCCTCTGAGAATTTGATGAGGGCTGTGGCTTCTCCACTCCCAGCCCAGAAGAACTCCCCAAGGCGCATCAACGCTGCATTTCAGGAGCGCACAGACCCAGTGGTCTGTGGACCCCACATCTGTAGCCAGGGACTCAGGGATTCAAGATCCACTGTGGCCCCTTTCAACTCAGGGAATATGCCCAACACGTACATCCCCTTCCCAGGAGCCTCCATCCTGGGCCTTGTGCCTTGATACAATTAGGAGAAAGCCCCAGTCCCTGACGGGATCAAGGAGGCTGGGTTTGGGATTCGGAAATGCAGAAGCAGCCTGCGTCATGCTTTTATATCTTTAACACAAATTCCATCCCAGGGCTTGGTGTTCCTGAGGCCGAAACTCCTGAGTTGAATTTTAAATAATGGCTTCCTGGCTTGAGGCTGGTTTCAAGACACAGAGTGATTGAGGTATTTTTGGAAATTGGGGGCACACATCACTTCTTGGCAACGTTGCGATTTTATTCACTAAGTTGTACATTTTATTTGGTGCTTCTGGCAGAAAAACATATTAGGCGTAGAGTCCCAACGTTTCAGTTTCATGGGGGGCTCATAACACTGTCAGATCCTCAGGGAGTGCGGAGCTTTCGGCAGGGAGGGGCAGGCTGGCTCCAGGGGACACGAGGACACCTCCCACTGGACCCACCCACTCTCGGTTCTGGACGGCTGTGGAGCCAACCTGCCTTCCCCCCGCCCCCCCCGCCCCAGGCTGATGCGCTTTACCACCCACGTCAGACTTTGCAGGTCGCAGGTCTCATCCAGAGGCTCCTCCCCAGGCTACAGAATGTCCATGAAGATGCAAGAGGCCGTCCCCATGAGGAGAGGGTGGCCTTGGAAATGACCCCCCCGCCATGTGTCCAGGAGGCCTGTCCGGTGTTTAGAGGGCTGGGGGAGCCCAATAGGGCGGCTGTGGAGGGGAAGCTGTGGATAAGTGAACGTCTCACAGAACTTCCATAACTTTCTGGAAAGAGCCACGGACTAGGAGACCCCCTCCCTCCCTTTCAGTGCCTCAAGTTCTTCACCTGTAAAAGGACACAGCCTGCCCCCCTCCCCTGCCCGCCATCAGGCTGCAGCAGGGGCCACGGTGGGGCCTTGGCGAGGTGCAAAGTCCCATCCGTACAGCGGCCCGCTGTTCTAACTACTAGGTGTCACCAAACCCCGAAACAAACAAAACCCTGGTGTTTCTCTGGAGAGCACGACCGGAGTCAGCTTCTGGCAGGCAGTCTACACACTTATAACACGCACCTTCTTGCTGACAGTCCGTCTGCCCCGACGTTCCTCTTACCGTCGTGATGACCCTTGCTCTCCAGGCCTTCCAGCTGGGCCTTCATGCCGCGCCCCCCCCGCCCCTTAGCACCCTCCGCCAGCTTCACGGCCTTCAGCCCACCACGTTCCAAGGGTTCTGAAATTTCTCCCTCCAGCCCCACCTCCCGGCTCTGCTCCAAGCTCACCTGTCCCACTGCCCATCAACAGCTCTTGTTGGGACCTCGAAATGCCCCCGGCTCACATGGCCCAGCCTGACGGCCGCTCGCCACAGCTGGCCCACCCCGGGCTTCACCCAATGACCAATGGCACCACCTGCCCTCAGCGGCCCAGGTCAAAGCCCTTCTCCTCACTTCCTCTCCCTCCAATCCGTCCATCACCAAGCCCTGTCAATTCTCCCCCTCAGGTAAGCCTGCCCCACCCACTCAGCCCTACGTCCCAGGAGACCACCCAGTCCGGGCCCCTCCCCCTGCATCTCCTCACTTCCTCTCTCCCCTCCCGCCCCATCCTCTCCCAGCCCCAGCAGGCCTGACCCTCTGATTCTGGCACCGGCTTCCTGGCCCGAGAATGAGCCCCACACTCCTGACACGGTCACAGGGCCCCGCCGTCTGTTTTCCTCTCCAGCCACTCACGCCCCGTTCCTGCCACCCACGTTCCCTGAATCTGCCGCGTGCGTTCTCTCCTGAGCTGTCCTCTCTGGCTGGTGGGCTCTGTGCCACCCGTTGGCGTGAGCATCAATGCCACCTCCTCTTGGACACCGTATTCAGAGACCCCCTCAGACATGGTGCCACCCTGCCCCCGCCCGGGCCCTACTACCTTTGCATCCTTTATTTTCTTTACAGCACCCACGCCGAATTCTCATTCCTGAGCGGTTTCTGCTGGCTTTGGCCTGTTTTCCCACCTAGAAGCGAGAGCTCCGGTGGCCGGGCTCTGTCTTGCTCGGTGGCGGGTCAGGGGGGGGGGGTTCCTGGAGCCCAGAGCGGGGCTGGCGCACCGGAGATGCTCTGCCCACCTGCTGAGTGCTGAGGTGGGTGACAGCTGAGCTTCCCCAGGGGTGCTGGCCTGGCTGGGGCAGGTGGTATGGGTCCCTGGAGCCCTCTCCCCACCCCAGCTATCCTTCCTGAGAGACAGACGGACTTGCGAGGAGAGGACAAGCGGCCTGGGAGGGGGAGGAAGTGTCCCTGCCTTGGAAGGGGGCGGTAGCCGCTGAGAGGCCCAGGAGCTCTCGGCCCCTCTGTGCTAGGCTCAGCTGGTCCTCAACCCAGCTCCTTCTCAGGTTTTACTTGGAAATGCGAGGTTTGGACTTGCTATCAACCTAGTTCCAGCTGCGGGGCTGCCAGGCAGAGGACTGTGGGCTGTAGCTGCTGGAAGAGCATCTCTGGGGGCCGAGTTAGACTTTGTCTCCTAGGGCATCTTTTCCAGTTGGAGCCTTTCACTTGAGCTGGGGGAACAAATGGGAGCCAGGAGAGCAAGCTGGGGACCTTTACCTCCAGTGGCACAGGAGGGGTTGAGAATGCTCCACAGAGAGAATGCTGGGCTAAAGTTAAACCAGCTCCTTGGCTGCAGGACTTGTCAGAGCCTTGGCGGCACCCCGTGCAGGAGCATCTCTTGGTGGGCATTTTGTGGGCAGGTTTTCCAAGCCTATGTGACCTTGAACCTGAGCACCTCTCGGGACCCTAGTGTCCTCTGGAACACAGTTTGGGAGCCTCTGAGGGAATTCAGAGCCCAGGGAAAGCGCCTCCGGCAGCCGTTGGAAGACAAGGGCCCTTAATGCTTCCTGGGTCCCTTTCCCCTGCGGCCCCTCCCTGGCCTGGCCTGAGGCTCGCTGGGCGTTCGAGCTGCTTTCAGGGTACCGCCAGGTTTCTAAGGAAACGCCTGACCGATTGGGCGCACTGTCCCCACAGCCCTTTCCTTCCCAGAGCCCCCCTTTCCCAGCAGCTGTGACTATAGTTCTTCCCCGACCCGGGGTGTGGCGTGGGGCTTCTTGTTGGAAAGACTGAGGGGCTCAGGTTAGAGGCCAGGGCGGGGGACTCTGTCTCCCCTTCACGCGTGGGCCGTCCTTCCTGATCTGGGTACCCTGGGCCTCTGGGGTCCCTGCGGGCAGGCCTAGGACCGGGGCTGAGCACGTAAAGGTGGGGTAGGGGCAGGCAGGAGAAGGGCACAGGGGCTGGCGGAGGGGGCAGCGGATTTAACCTTCTTAATGACAGTGACGGGGCTTTCAGGAGGGGAGACTGAACAAGAAAGCATCCCTCGTCCGTTCCTCCGCCAGGGCTAGCGCTGTTGTGCGGTGTTAGTGCCGGGGCGGCGGCGGAGGGGTCAGTCGGGGCGCCAGTGGCGGCACCTGTGATGCGGCTTAATCCGCAGAAGCTCTTGCCGCAGACACTACAGATTTCTAGACCCTGGTGCCCGGGGCGAGGCGGGCGCAGCAGCTCGGGGGAGTGGCAGGTGGAGAAGGGCTGCAAGGTGTCTCTCTGACGGCTCCCCCAGGCCCTTTCCGCACGGCGCCCACGAGGGGGAACCGCACTCAGTCCCCCCAGCCGTGGCAGAACTCAGGCCTGGAGGGCTGGGGCAGGAGGGGGAGGTGGCGGAAGGGTGAGAGAAGGAGAGAGAGAACGAAATAGGCCAAGGCGCTCAGCAGAGAGACGTGGGAAGCCCAGGTTGGTGGCAGCCAGGGTGGATGGGGGTGGCACAGAGACTGGGGGCGGCAGGGATGCCAAGTTTGCCCCTGGAGAGCCCTGACCTCCAGCCTGGAGGAGATGCCCACAGCTCCTGTGGCTTCTGGCTCCGAGAGCTGAGGGTTGAGGTGCAGGAGTGCTCGCGGTGGGCAGACGCTTGATCTGGCCGAGCCTTAGCGCCTGCTCTTTAGGGTGGGAGAGATGAGTACAAATGGCCTTAACCTTGCTGGAGAGAGGGGAGGCAGGTAAGGGGCTCAGGAGGCAAGGGGCCTGACCCACAGCGGATCCGAATGGGCGTTCTGTAATCTGTTACCGGTTTGCGATGCAGGTGGGGAGGCGTTCCACTTTGCGGCGGGGAAGCTGAGCCCTATGCCTCCTGCAGCTCAAGCCTGCTCCAGGGTTTGTACCACAGACCCTGGAATGGGCTGAAAGTAGCGCGATTTCACCAGAGACCCAAGTGGCCCAGAGCAAGAGGCTTGGGGAGCTCACGTCCTCTCGGCCATGGCCAGCGCTGGGCACCAGGTGGCTGGATGCCGGGGGTCCTGCAGCCCCAGCCCAGGACCCTACCCTCTGCTGGGAAGGAAGAGGCAGCTTCCCTTTCTGTGGAGTAAGCAGGACAGTGGCGCAAGAAGTGGTTAAAAATGCAAAAAGCTGTTGGTTTTGTTAAAGAAAAATGCAGCTGCAACATCTGTTTGACTCTTGTTTGCAGCTTTATCAACGCTAAGCGTTCAATAAATCAGGGTGGCATGGTGCTCCGTTTCTTCTGTGGCTTGGTCATTAATCTCATGCCAGTTCTCATGAAAAATGAAGGAGAGAGGCTGTGTGATAGTGAAAATGTATACATTACCCAGAAAGTCATAATAGCATGTAATAGTGGCCACACACCTCCCCACTTGCCGCCGGGGGAGGGGGCCAGGTCTGCGCACCACCAGCCCGGGGGGAGGGAGACAGAGAGTAAATCAGCATCATTTGCACCGCAAACCGCAAGCCCATTCTGTGATTGCCTTTGTCCTATCAGCATCATTGATGCAGATTCTGAAAGCCCCACAAGCCTGATCTTCAGAGGCAGAGCCTTCCCCATAAACGAGGGTAGGCGCCCGTAAAACAGGAGTGCAGAGCAGGCAGAAAGAAGGGCAGAATTTATTAGGGAATGAATAAATGATGATACCAGGCAGCTCAGGGCCGGGGGTGTCACCACACTGCAAGGCAGAGAAAAATCCTCTGGCCTGGACTCCAGCTGCCCTGGGCGGCCTGGCACCTGTTCACCGCTCTGGATAAAGGCACAAGGTGGGGCCGCTGTGCCCGTCAGGTCTCCGGGGTTCTGCCGGCCCTGCAGCCGCTGCTCCCCTCCTGGTTTGCTCTTCTCAGCTGGGGAAACTCAGGTGCTCCCATGACCAAGTCCACGTTTTAACCACCATCTCGGGGTGTGTGCTGGGTGCTTCTCAGGCGGCAGGACCGTGCCTGTACCCCCAGCGCACACCTCCCACCGGGCGCCTCTGTTTGCAAAGATTGTTTTCTGAGTGTCAGCTGTGTGCGGGGCCCCCCCTTCAAGCCCCATGAAGCATTCCTCATTCACTCCCTTCAACAACCCACAGAAGCAGGTGCCATTGTTACGTATTTGAGGGATGCAGACTCTCACGCTCAGGGCTCCACAATTCAACCCAGCCCCAAGCCCCAAGCCCCAAGCCCGTATCACTGTGCCTGCCCTCCACTGGGGCCCTGGGGCTCTGAGGGAACTCCTCGGACGGTGGATGGAGGGTTGTGTGCCCAGCCTCGGTGCCCTGGGCATCAGCGGCCCAGTTAGCATCTGTGCCAGAGTGAAAATGGGTCCAGGGAGCCTGTGGGGTGCAGGGAGCTGCTGGGAAGAGGTATGGGGCCAGCCTGTGAGCTCTGCAGCGCAGGGCCAAAAGGCAGCAGAGCCCCTGTCTCCACAGCAAGGGCCTGCGGTGGTCAGGACACCCTCTGTGGTCAGGCAGCGCTGTGGGGTGAAGGCAGGGGTAGCTGCAGCTGAGCACCTGGCGACTGGGGGGGCAGATCCAGGTCCCCAAAGTTGGGGTCTGTTGAAGAAGCAAGAAAAGAGAGAAAAGAGGGAGAGTAGGAAACAAAAGAGGCACCCCGGAGCCCCCAGTAATAGGCAAAACCAGCTGCACACTTCCTGGGAGCCAGGCCCCCTTCACGGGCTGCGTACCGGATGCCCCGGTCCAGTCCAGCAGGGACACAGACAACCTCCTTGCTCCTTTGCCAGCGCTCAGCAGGGCGGGGGACCTGGGGGGGGCGATGCCTGGGAGAGGCTTTGGGGGCTCACACGGGGCTTCCCCTCCTGCTCCAAGTGCGGGCAGAGGCCTGCAGCCCCGGGGGAGCTCCCGTGGCCCCTCGGCCAGGCGGCCCTCATTAAGCCCACGTACACACCGGAGGGAGTTGGGGGCCGGCAGCCCTTCCCCGCTTCGGAGGGAGGCTGGAAGACTTAATTAGTTAATGTGGATAAAGTGGTCTGAAGATGAAAAACCCTGGGTAATTGCTCAGTGCTACTGCTGCCGCCACCGCTGTTACACAATTACCAGAATTTTCCAGTCATGGGAATATAGTTAAACAATTTCCACCTGGTGGGGGCTTCCGGGAACCCCGCTGGCTTAGGGGCTGGCCTGCTCGGTCCTCTTTACCCCACAGGTGATGTAGGAAAAACACACTAATTGTGGGAAATCACGCCTGTCACAGTCCCGGCCACCTGGGGACCGCTGAAGTAAAGAAGAATGTGCCACTCGCCCCGAGCAGATAAAGACGCTTGGGCTCAAAGAGAAGCCCAGGATGCTGTCCATCCAGACTTTCTGGAAGCCTCTGAGCAAATTCTGCCCAAAGGCCCCTGGAAGGTTAAGCCATCCTGGAGGATGCCACTGGGGAGGACGTTTAATCGTGCAGCGGGACCCCACTGCACCCCCGCACCTGTGGGGCGGGATGCGTGGGCACATTTTTGGATGGACAAATGGAAGCCAGGAGATTCACACTGGCCCAGGGCCAGGGCTTGCCTTACTTAAAATCATCCTGCATGATCTGGGGGAAGAAATGCCCAATAAAATCTCCACGTTTGCAGATGACGCTAAACTGTCCCGGGTGATGAGGCGCCGAGTCATTTGCGATGGGTCACGAGAGGATCTATTTAGTGGATGCAAAGTGACAGACGGAGCCCAGTGTGGGCAAAGCGCAGGTCAGTGTGCTCGGGGAGAGTACAACAAATTGCCTGTGGAGGCTGGTGGGGCCGAGCTGCCACCCATCAACTCAGGAAGACCCCTGGGGTTTCTGGAAGCCACCTGTCCAGAGTCGTTGCTGGGACCAGGAAGGACCAAGCCCGGAGAGTCTGACAGGAGGGCTCTTTATCAGAAACCTTGATTTGGGGCTGTGAGTGCACGGGAGAGGGGAGCATCCCTCCAGGAGGGGTGGACGGCCACGGGAAAATGAGATAAGGATTTTTCTCGTCAGAAAGACAAAAGCCGAGGGGAAATGTGACTCAAAGCCTCTCAGGTCAGAGAAAGGAAAAGGTGAACGTGTGTTTTTTTCTCCAGCTCCCTGAACACTAAGGATATGGGTCCCCCCTGGAGCTCAGGGAGTCATTCGTGGCACAAACTCTGCACAGCGGGCAGGTAACATAGGAGACTCATTACCCCCAGGGAGAAATGGGCTGAAAAACAGAAATCGATTTTTTTTTAAATTGGCGACATTAGTTCCTGGATGGCTGACCTGTAAGGAGTTATGGAAGGAGGTCAGGATATTGGGGGTCATCTCTTCCTGGGACCCAGTGGCTGGAGGTACCATGATGCTCAGTGCCTCCACTGGGGTGGATCCAGGCTGGGAGTGGCAGCCAGGGTGTTAACTGCCTGCTGTTTCCTGCTTGCCAGGCACTGGCCAGGGACACAGGCCACTGTTGCCCTGCAGTTGGCAAACCTGAGCCTGGATGAGGTTCCTTTTCTGTCTCCTGCGTCATCTGCTCTCACCTTGAATTCATTTTTGACATATTAGAAATCACTGCAAGAGTTGCTCCAACTAACCCTGGGATAAAAAGCCTTGGGCCTTTCTCTGGGATGTAGAGCTCGAGGGAAGGAATCGTGCTCAGGGTGGGCAGCCTGGGCCCAGCAGGATGGAGCGTGGGACAGCTAGGCATTGGGTGATCAGCTGTCAGAGGGCTGCACTCCCCCTCTTCTGACCTCCTTTCCTCTCCCAGGAGCCAAATCTACAGGCTACATGACCCCCTCTCACTAGCCTTACAGAGGCCCTGTTTATGGCTTAGACTGGCCATGTCCTCCTGGGAGGCTGGAAGCCAAGCCCACGGCCGTCCCCTCCCTGCCCCATTAGGCAGTGGGTCAACCCCATCAGAAGACAGTGGCCCCAAGCGGTCATCCAGGCGTCTCCAGAGTGACGGACGTGCTCTGGAGCCCCTCCTGTCCGTCTGCTCCTCACAATGGCTCTGGAGGAAGCTGAGCACATGCCACCATCCCCACCGGCCCCATGAGCCCCCTCTGACTGAGAGGTGCCATGTGATCTGCCACCTGGCTAATGGGTGGCAGAGCTGAATGTGGCTCTGGTGCGTTTGGTGCTCTCACGGTAGGAGCATCCCAGTGTTCTTTAGGGAGCAGGCCACCCCTCGCTGACTCAGTCCGGGGATGGAGCATGTGACTCAGGCTGGCCAATTGGAGCCCTGCATTCTCTGGGCCATGGGGATTGGCCATGAGTCCCAACCACAGGCAATCAGAGAGCTAATGGCTGGACCTGGTTGGAGCCCCTGGCGGGCAGGGACGCTCTTTCCTGCTGGACCTGAACCTGAGATGATGAAGCCTAGAGTTCCTGGAAGCCATCTCTTGCCAGCACATGGAGTCCAAGAAGGAAGCCCCGTGGAGGAGGCAGAGCCCAGGGGAAGAGACTGTAAGCCTCCATGCAACTGACCGAGCCCCTCGATCCAGACATGCCTGAAGCCAGCCCACCTCAAGACTTTTCAGTAACTTGAGCACCCAAATTTCCTCTTATCCTGAAGCCAGTTCAAGCTGAATTTTCTGTTGCATCAACAAAGAGATCTAACTCCTAAACAGACCATATGTCTTCCTTTTGCTAAGCCACTGCTCTCGCCACTACAAAATTCAGACTGTCCTCTAGTTACAAGAACCACCATCGCCATGGTTACTGAGAGCTACCAGTTATTCAGCACCTGTATGTTCCGGTGCTGGGTGCTAAGTGCTTCACAGGCTTAGCACACTGAACCTGCATGAAGTCGCACTGGGGATCATCATTTCTGCTTTACACATCAGGAACATGAAGGGAGAATTAAGTGGCCCACCAACCACCCCCCCACCTTGAGCCCAGGTCTGTCTGATGCTAAAAGTGACGGTGAGGGAGAGTGGTCCAGAGTTGTGCTCTGGAGACCACTGCCTGGATTTGAGTCTGGGTTCTGCTGCTTCCCAGCCGTGAGCCTTAGGCAAGCACATCTCAGGGCTTCAATTTCCTCACCTATAAGATGGACAGAATAATAATACCTACTGCACGAATTTGTTGTGAAGGCTAAATGAGATAAAGCATTTGAACAGTGCCTGACACACGGTGAACCTTCAAAACTGCCAAGTATTCTCATGACTGACTTCTCAGTGTTACTTTATCTCACAATATTGCTACAGATAATGTTTCCCTAAGATTTTTGAGGACTTGTATGTGGACCAAAACCAAATTGATTCAGACGTTGCTTGTTTGAGAAGTATAATTCTTAGACAGGAGCCCATCGAGGCAAAGGTAAGGAATTCTTTTCAAACGTTGGAGAAGCATCTTTTCTTTTCTTTTCTTTTTTAAAATTTATTTTATATTTATTTTTGGCTGTGTTGGGTCTTTGTTGCTGCGCACGGGTTTTCTCTAGTTGTGGCGAGAGGAGGCTACTTTTCATTGCAGTGCGTGGCCTTCTCATTGTGGTGGCTTCTCTCGTCGCAGAGCACTGGCTCTAGGCACGCAGGCTTCAGTAGTTGCAGCACATGGACTCAGTAGTTGTGGCTCGCAGGCTCTAGAGCGCAGGCTCAGTAGTTGTGGCGCACGGGCTTAGTTGCTCCGAGGCATGTGGGATCTTCCGGACCAGGGCACGAACCCGTGTCCCCTGCATCGGCAGGCGGATTCTTAACCACTGCGCCACCAGGGAAGTCCCGAGAAGCATCTTTATCTCCAGTGGATGCTCAGGCCATTGGAGGGTTTGAATGAACTAACACCAGTCATTCTTGTCCAGACAACAGGATCCGAGACAATTCTCGGCTATCTTCCAGGAGCCGGAAGAAAACAAAACCACATTTCTCCAAAAAAATTTTGTAATTTAAGTGTCCATGAATTCAAAGAGCTATCCACCCCAACCCCATCCTGCCACGTCACCGGAATGTGCGGCATTCTCCTGGGCCACTGGGGACATTTGCGGTCCTCGGCCAGATGATTCAGGTGTCAGATGACTGGCAGGTCTTCGAGGCGCCTGGGTCTTTCAAACTCTAATCATCACCGATGCCTCCTCATCAGGACACTTTACATATTTTAATTTGTGCAGGAAAGATCCTCAAGCATCCTGCAAATCACAGGATTTGAACTGAACTCGTCTGCATATTCCTCTCAGAACAGAGGATGATTGAGTTGGGAGGAAACTTTGGGATCATCCAGGCCGACTGCTCCACCCACTTCTATTTCCAGCTGGGAAAACTGAGCCAAGAGACGCTGTGGCTTGTCTAGTGTCTCCCAGTGGACAGGGAGAGAGTGAGGACAGGGGACACTCCCCTACCCCCCACCCTCTGCTGGCATCCTAGCTCTGCCCCTTCCTGGGGTTCGGAACCACCTGAATCCAATGGTTGTACCACCCTTGCTTCACAGAGAGGACGGCAGAAGGCCAGAGCCGGTTCTGTTCACCCACGTGGCGCTCACGGTGAGGCTGGCTTCCCAGTGGTTGTCCTTCTTTGCAACCTTGACTGTGAACAGGCTCTCAAAGTCCTCAGTGGGCTGGAACGTGGCCCTGTTCTTATTCTTTAGAGCTCGTGCTTTCCGTTCAGCATCTTCCCGGTGCTAGCGATGGTGGGGCAGGTACGCTAAGCAGGAAAGTCTGGGAGGCTGGGACCTGTGCCACCCGCCCCCTGTTCTGGGGGAGCATCTGGGGAGCCCCTCCACTAAATCCTATTAAAGACATAAACCCCAAAGCTCTCCCTTGATTGACAAATAGGCCGACTGTGGAGGCAGCAGAGGATGAATTGTGCCCGACCCATAGAGCATCTATAGGATTTTTATGCTCTGACAACTGTAACGGTGAGATTCCAGCAATTGTTTTAGAAGGAACCATGATTATATTGGGCAGTATGTTTTTTTTAATGTGTTTCCCAGTTCCTGTTTAACGCTTTGGTAGGACAAGATAAAGTGGAATCATTGAGGTAATTGTGGCACTCAACAGTTTATGTCTCGAAAGAGTGACCGGGGGTTAACAAAGCCATGGCAGGACGAGGTTTGGATTCGAAATTACAGTTTTTCTTTTTGTTACTTTCTTTTTAAATCCTTCTTTATCTTCCTTCCTTCTCCATTGGCTCCTGGAGCTCGCTGATAACCTGTAAGCCTCCTCGGGTAATAATGGGACCTGCTGTGCTAATGACACAGGCAAATCAGGGGCCACCTCTTCTGCAGAGCTGCTGCAGTGGGGCCGCCCCTGCCCCAGAGCCCGTGGCCTTACAGGCGACGCCGGCTTGTCCCCCAAACCAGCGAGGCTCGACATCCGGGGTCCCAGCACCGATCAAGACCTGATCTCTGGCGCCATGTCCCGAAACCGCCGGCTGCCGCCAAGAGGCTGGGCTGCCCGATGCCGGCCCCTTGCAGAGGGCAGAGGAAGCCGAGCCCACCAACTCCGAAAGCTCCTGGAATCGTCGCCTCTCCTGGCAGATGCCACAGCACCCTTGGGGTGGAGGGCTGTGGCCCACAGGGGGCTGAGGACCCCATCCGTCTTCAGATGGTGTGCTAGAGAGCCTCCTCCAGGTTCCTCGGGGGTCTCTAGGCAACTGCCAGTGGAAGCAGAACTGAGCCACAGAGCTGGGAAGCCTCAGAGTAATCATGGGGCCACGGCTCCCGCGCGCTCTAGTCTACGACACTGTGATGTCAGCAGGGCGGAAGGAGGGTAGAAACGTAGGATGGGTGAGGCTTTTCTCTGTCCCCGAGGCCACCGCCCTGGCCTGGCCCGCCTAGCCTTAGCCGTGTAACCTGGCACAGCCTTCTGGCAGGTGTCCCTGCCTGGAAGCCAGACCCTCCCATCTGACTCCCAGCGCCCTTTCCCCAAGTCCCAGCTCTGGTAGTGCCGCGAAGCTTCCCTGGTTCCTCATTTCCTGTGAATGCAGCTCACTCCCGATAACACAGGCCGCCACAATCGATCGGCCGGATCTGCCCTTTGTCTACACCTCCCAAGTACCGTCCTCACACCCCCCGCTCAGTCCTTGGGACCACTCAGCCTGCTCTGCCCACCCACTCTGTTCCCAGGGCCTGGGACCCTCCACTCATCTCGGCAAGTCCCCATTCCACCTGCTTGTCGTGACCCAGCTCCAATGCCTCGTTGTCCTTGAAGCGTCCCCTAATCCTCCCAACCAAAAGTAACTGCGTTCTCCTTGGACCCCAGAGCAGCCCTCTGTGCCTCTTTTAGCACGGCCGGTCCTGCCCATTTCACTGATCTTTGGGCTGAGTCTACACTCCCGCTCCAGACACTAGGCTTATTTGCAACAATGTGGGTGGACTTGGAAGGCATTATGCTCAGTGAAATAAGTCAGGCAGAGAAGGACAAATACTGTATGTTATCATTTACATGTAGAATCCAAAAAGTGCGACAAACTCGTGACTATAACAGAAGAGAAACAGACTCAGACAGATGTAGAGAACAAACTGGTGGTTACCGGTGGGGGGTTGGGGGGCGCGATAGGGGGAGGGGTTCAGTGGTACAAACTACTATGTATAAAATAAATACGCTGCAAGGATACATTGTACAGCACAGGGAATAGAGCCAGTACTTTATAATGACTATAAATGGAGTATAATCTTTAAAAATCGTGAATCTCTGTGTTGTACACCTGAAACTTATATAACGTTGAACATCAACTATACCTCAGTTTAAAAAAGTAAAGAGACACCGGGCTCCCGGAGAGCAGCGTCTACGATGGTGGGTGGCCAGCAAGTGTTGGCTGAATCAAGGGCTGGGGGACCTCATCTGCCCTGGGGGTGGTGGTGAAGGGGGTGCGCAGCCTGGACTGGCACGGGGGGCGGGTGGGGGGAGCCCCAGGTGCTGGGCCGTGCCTTTGGAGAAGAGCAAGGGCGTCAGGCAGCTGGTGGCCCCGCATCCACACCATCCACCCGTCACCCCCTCGCTCATCTTTTCTGCCGTTGCCAAGGCAGAGCGCGTGAAGCCGCAGGGGCCCTTCTGGGCGCTTCTGCAAGTGAGCCCATTTCACCTGCGGGGGCAGGGCCGCACCGGGAGGCTTTGTTCCAGCCTCACTCACAACACCCACCCCCTGCCGTGGCCCTGGAATTTCACACTAACCTGTGGTGGATGGCACCCTTTCCTCTAAGCTCAGGGGGTCCCAGGAATCGCACAGCAGAGATCCGGGTGGCCACTGCCAATGGACAAAACCTGGCCAACACCTCTGCATGCACACACGCACACACACCACACTACACACATACACACCACACACACACGCACGTACACACACACACCACAGACACACATACACACCACACATACACACCACACACACATATACACTAAACACACAAACACACACATACACCCAACACACAGACACCACACACACACACACACACACACCACACATATACACCACACACCACACATACACACCACACACACACATATACACTAAACACACAAACACACACATACACCCAACACAGACACACATACACATACACATCACACACCACATAGACTCCACACACACATATACACCACACACCACACACACACCACACACACACATACACACACCACACACCACACACATACACACACACCACACAGACACAGACACACACCAAACACAGACTCCACACACATACATACACACCACACACACATACACACCACACAGACACACACCACACACACACAGACTCCACACACACACACACACCACATACACACACACACCACACACATACACATCACACACCACACACAGACACACACACCACACACACACACACCACACACACACACACCACACACATACACACCACACACCACACACCACACAGACATACACACACACCACACACAGACATACACACACCACACACAGACATGCACACACACCACACACAGACACACACACCACACAGACACACACACCACACACAGACATACACACACCACACACAGAGTGCACACACACACATATACACCACACACATACATATACACCACACACACACACACACCACACACCACACACAGACTCCACACACACACACACACACACACACACACCACACATACACACACACACCACACATACACACACACTCCTCAGTTGTGAGGTCCACAGCTCTGCCTCCTTGTTTGCTTTTAGGACTCACGGCTGCCTTGAAGCTGAGAAGACAGACGCTGGGCGAGGGCTTTGGCACCAGCCCAGGGTAACTGGGACACCCATGTTTGCAAAGAAAGCGTTTGTGAAGTGTGAAGAAATCAGAGTAGCACTGTTCAAAAGCTGTGTTTAAATTTCGCTCAAAATGTTCTATTTTGTGTGAGGGATAGAGTCCCTTTAGGAAAACACCTGCTGGCATTTGCAAACCGCCATTGCTATGGAGCCATTAAGAGGGGTTAACTACCCCGGGACGGCAATTAATTCTGGTGGTTGTAGGTAAATCGAGCCGGTAGCTCTTTTTGGGGAAAGCTGATGGGAAGGGGAAGCAAAAATGCAAAAGTTGAAAACGCACCTCTTGTAATTGAGGGTTTTTGACTCACTGGAGCAAGGTGCCTTTCTTAGCAATTTCTTTACGCTCCCTCGCTGTGTAGGAGAAAGGCTGCTAGGCTTTGTCTACAGTTACCCTGAGAGGAGGGGGTCCCGCTTACGCACTCCCCAGCTGGGTGCTCCAGGGGAGGACTCCGCACCCCTTAGAGGGACAGTTTCCTTCTCTACAGAGTGGGGAGAACCGCAGTGCTCGCTTCACAGGGTGTTCATTCGTTCATTTATTCATTCACTCAACATGTGCTTATCGAGAGCCACGATGTACCGGGGACTGGACAAGGTTTGGGGTCTGCGGTAAACAAGGCTAAGTGTCTTGCTCTCAGAAAACTTGGGAAAGACAAACTAGAAATACTTGACGAAGGAAGAGGTGATTTTGAATATTGCCAGGTGCTCTGAGCATAAAAGGAGCCGGTGATGGGTGAGGGTGAGTGGGGCATTTGGCCAGGAAACTTGGGGAAGGCCTCTGAGGAGGTGACCTTGAGTTGAGTCTGAAATGGTTCGAATCCAGCCATGGGAAGATCTGGGGGAAGCAAGGGTACAGGCACAGGGAAGTGTGAAAGGAAGAGCCTCGGGCAGCTCAGGGACATTCAGGAAAAAAGCCATGAAAAGAAGAAATGGAGCAGAGTGTCGGGGCTGGTGAGGGCCACCTTCCATAATGGCAGCTCTGCGTCTGCCCCGTGTCCAGCCACTGCCTGGTCCAGAACTGGGCTGGGTTAGTATCTGTTAAATAAGCAACACAGACCAGGAACACACTGATGTTGAATGACCCTCCCCCTTGAACTTGATTCAGTCTCTCGATGGAAGAAAACCTTCACATTTTGACATCGAATCACCGGGAAAGGCTTATACTGGCAGCCATGATGCAGCAGAGATGAAACATACAATTTTACCCATTAGTAAGAAAGTTACCAAAGTTTACCTTGTTCAAGGCTTGTTCTGAAAAAACAATGTTTTGTTGGCTATTTGTTGAATGAAGACATAAAGATGGGTTATAATGAAGTCAGCAGTTTTCAGTAGCGGGTACTAACTTTGGAATTAAAATCAGATAGAAAAAGCACACCAGTCTGTTATCTCGCCTACAGCCAGGTGATGGAAAAAACTTGGATTTGGAATCGGACCTTGGCTCAAACCGTATCTGGGCCACTGGAAATGCTCTGTGATCTTGGACGAGTGACTTAACTCCTCTAAGCCTCATATCCCTCACGTATAAAATGGGGATCGCCACACCCACCTGACAGGGTCACCGTGGGGATCCAATGAGAAAAATAACAAAGGGCGCCCAACACTGTTCCCAGCAAGTAGTAGCCACTCAGCCATTGATTGATGAACCACAAAGAAACAAATCTCTGCCCCTCTGCCCCCCATACCACTAGGGTCATGAACTGAAAAAGCCAGGTCAGTCTTACAGTGACTTTGGAGGCAAATAGCTCCCCATTTGACAGTCGTTTCTGTAAAACTATAGGTTTGATGTGACTCCAATGTCACATGAGGTCTCCTCGCAGAAGATGCTGTGCTTTGTACTTAGTGTATTCTCTCTAGAGGCGCGGGGAGGTGTTGGGCAGCCAAGATGTGGCAGAGCTGAGCTGGTGCCTGGAACTTTGCAACAAAGCAAGTGAAGAGTCAAAGTGACCTTCTCAGAAGCGATGGTCCCATCATGGCCAGGCCGCGCTGCCGGGCACTCCTGCCCCACTCCAGATTGCCTAGACTTTCCTCTCGCTTTTCCAATAAACTTCCAGAAAGGCCAGCACAGCACGTGGCACCCCCAACCCCCACCCACTTCCTTTGTTATTTAAATACACACCCAATAATGGAGAGAGACTGAGCTGTCACTGCCGGGCAGAGGCAACTGACAGGAAATTAATTTCTTAGTTTCTTATTAACTTTGAGGAGAGTGTCTCTATGGAGCAGCGCTGCTGGGACGAAGTGGACCAGGACTTCTGGCAATTTTCATATTTTGTCACCTTCTCAAGCTGGCCTTAGCAAGTGTCTCTGGAGTGAAAATCCTGGCATCCAAGACCACAGCCCCCGGTGAAAATTCTGCTGACGCTGACAGGTGACAGTGACAAGATATTCCCGTTGTGGTCTGTCACTCTGAAATGGAAGGGCCTGCCGTAGGGGTCCTCCCAGAGCCCTCAGCTGCCTTGGGAAGAGTATCCTGGGCAAAGAGAACATCAAAATTTGGACACTGAGGTGGGTGGTAAAGAGCTTGGCCTATTCAAAGAACAGAAAGGAAGCCAGTATGGCTCTTTCCCTTGCGCGCCCGCCGCCCCACCCCCTCCTCCTTCCAGCCCCAGTCAGGGCTTCGCTGCGTCCTGTGGATTTTTGCCTTCTCCGCTGGCCCTGCCTTTCCCATCATGAGACGGAACTTCGACAGTTTCCATTTCTGACTCTGACCTTTCCCCAGCTCTCCCTCTTTCCTCCTGCGCCACCTTCTCTGGCCCCATTCGTCTTGCATCTGTCCTCAGGGCTGACTTCTCTGACCTTCCCACCTTCTCTTGTCAAGGGACACTTTGGCTTGGTCTGAACGGTCAGGTTCAATTTCTCAAGCAGAACCTTTGAACCTCTCTGACCAGCCCTTGAAAGTCTTTGTTCCCTAGCTAAGAATCAGCTGATCTCATCAGCCGCAGCCAAGGTTTGCCTTGAGGGCCTGGGCCACTAAATCATTTTCTCTACTCAGTCCCAGGCCTTTCCTCCCACCCGCTCTCACCTCCCTTTTCCCTTCCTCCTTCCAACCCACGTTTATGAAGTACCTACTGTGCGAGTGCTGGCATGGATACAGGGGTGCTAAACAGGGCCCTGCTCTCCAAATGCTTACAGTCTCCCAGGGAGATACTCATGTGGAACAAAGCCAAGTTGAAATACATTCTATATTCTCTTTTTGTCAGAAGCAAACGAAAGTTCTGCGGGAGAAGGGGAAAGAAGGGTGATGGCTGGTTCTGTGTTTTCCAGCTTCCCGTCACTTCTAGGTGGGAAGCCACCCTCTTCTCTCCCCTCCCCCAGGGAGCAAAGCATTGTGGGAATATCCTGGATGCAAGCCAGGCTTAAACACAGTTTCTCAGCCTCACAACTGTAGACATTTGGGACTGACTAATTCTTTGTTATGGAGGGCTGTCCCGTGCATTGTAAGATATTTGGAAGCATCCCTGGCCTCTAATACTAAATGCCAGTAGCATCTCAGAATGGTGACAACCAAAAATGTCTCCAGACATTACCAAACGTCCCTGGGGAGCAAAATCGGCCCTTGTTGAGAATCACTGGGCTATACAACGGCCCCAGGTCCCACTTATCCTCCAGGTACCATATTGTTCAGTGTTCGAGACTCCAAAAGGGATTGGGGAAAGTCACTCTGCCCTTAGAGGAAACTTAACAGTGCTGGGGCTAGTTCTGGTCAATTCTGGGGGTTCATTTCAGTGCTCCTTTTGGTTTTTTACGTATACATTTCTTTGTGTTCAATAAGAGTGTTATACAGCTTTGTGGTAGACACTGCTGGGTTACCTATCAGCATTTATTCCCCGCCAAAATCCATTCCCCCGCCATGTAGCCATGAGCTGGGGGAGGGGCATGAGTGGGAGAGGGGTGGGCCCAACTGGCCAAGTGTTTTCCTACCCCCATGAATGGAGATTATTCCGGAATGAGTATATGACCCAGTTCTGGCTAACAAGACAAGAGAAGTGTGAGGGCTTCCAGGAGAGGGTTTCTCACTGGCAGGTGCTGCAGGAGATCCCATCTCGTCTTCCTTCTAACACGGTCTGTGTGCAGATATGAACTTGGGCTTGCTACAGTCTCCTGCTCTCAGCCGGAGCATGAAGCCACCATTAAAGATGGCCGAATGGGGCTTCCCTGGTGGTGCAGTGGTTGAGAGTCCGCCTGCCGATGCAGGGGACACGGGTTCCTGCCCCGGTCCGGGAAGATCCCACATGCCATGGAGCGGCTGGGCCCGTGAGCCATGGCCGCTGAACCTGCGCGTCCGGAGCCTGTGCTCCGCAACGGGAGAGGCCACGGCAGTGAGAGGCCCACGTACCGCACAAAAAAAAAAAAAAAAAAAGATGGCTGAATGAAGATTTGGAAAAGACCTGAGTCCTTGATGCCAGAGCCAAGCCTCTGAACAGACTAACCCTCCGCCCGCCCTTCCTCTGACCCTCCTTGTAGGTGACATCAGATTCTTATTGCTAAGCCAGTTTGCGTTGGGGTGATATTCCTGGGGCAGGAGTATCTTGCCATGGCATCATTTGGAAGAGATGGTAGAAGGCTCAGTGGAGGAGAGAAGCTGGACTGTGGCTTTCCTCCTAAAGAACCAGATCTCACGCCCCACCTCTTCATCGGGCAAGCTGGGAAGCCCGCTGCTTAGAGGGGTGGGGAAGTGCAAGGCCTCAGTTGCTCCCTCGGCCCCAGTCTCTGTAAAATCTGCAGCCACTCTCTGCATCAGCTTGAGATGCACATTTCCTTGTCAAATTTGAATAAATTCCTTATTTCCTTCCCGATATCTGATCCAGGGTCAGGTGAAGAGAAATTTAAAAACAAAACAAAACAAACCTTTGAAATGGATGTGGCTCTAAATTGAAACCCAAATAACATAACAGCTTTCAAACTGGCATTTGCAATTGGGCTGAGCAAACCTCATTTAATATCAAAGGAAGACGGAAGTATTTAAATTATCTCGTTCTCGTAATGGGAGAGGAAACTGGTTCCGTGGGGGGTAAACACCCTAAGCCACAAGGTTTCCCCCGTAAATTACAATATGCTCAACTTGAGCTGACAAGGAGAGGGGCCGCTTCTTCCTGTTTGATGGTGTTCCCTGACGTGTGGCCTTTTACTATAGTCATAAAAAAGGCAGTAGATTAGGAAGGTGTTGTAAAATATCATGGGGACCAACTGGGATCAATCATGAGAAGCCAGATTTCCAGCCAAAGCCTTGAAAATGAGGGAAACATGAAAGGCATTAAGCCAGTTCCCAGGGCAGAGGCCCCCGGCCATGGAGAACGCAGGACGTCACTTCCAAAGGTGCAGAGTTGCAAGTCTGGAGCCACACACAGAGCATGATAAGGGGGTCACAGAACTGGGAGAAGAGGGCTGCCCCCGCCTAGAAAATGGTCCTCTCTGGGGTGGGGATCCGCTCGGGTTTGGTACTGGTTCAAGCAGCAGCTTGGGCTGAGATGCTGTCTTCCTATTTACCACTCAGGTAACACTTTCTTGAGTTACTCTGTGCCAGGCACTGGAGGCACGGAGATAGAAGAGGGAGTCCCTGTCTGCACGGTCCAGGTGCAGCCAATAGATGATGTGTCAACCACATAGTTTGATGAGATCAAGGTTAGCCGAGATGACAGTAAGGGATACTAGAGCTGATGGTCACAGTGAAGCATTGCCGGCTTCTAGGGGAGCATTTTGGAAGCAGCCTCAAGTCCATCTGAACAATTCAGGAGCACCAACTCTATAGCACAGGATAGGGCTGAGTTCCTGCCTGGCCAGCGCTAAGAAGAACACACGTTTATCTGTGCAAGGCCCTGGGCTGCAGGCTTTATAAGCCTTCCTGTATTGAATCTACCTAAGAGCCTTAGTGGGCCCTCTTACAATGATCAGCTCCTCTTAAGGGCTGAGGAAATGTGCTCAGAGAAGTTAGGGAACCTGCTTCTGGTCACAGTTTCATGTGAGTACCATCCCTGGAACACAGAGCAGTCTCATTTTGCTCTGACCAGCTTGGCTCCCGTGCCGGACGTGTGAACATTGGAGACCCTTGACCTCCACTGGTTGGACTGTTTCACAATTGAGAAGGCTTCAGATCTGAGAGCAAATTTCTCTAAGAAACTTAGATCCTGGTCCTCTGGAAATAGTGCCTTAGATAACCTTAAATAGCGTGTGTGTGTGTTTGTGTGTGTGTACGTGCACTGACCAACATCTTCAGGGTGAACCCTACCAGTGTGATGTTCATCCCCCCTGCCTGTGTGCTCCTGGGTACCTGAGTGTCTGATTAGCAGGGGAAGATGCCACTCCAAGATCCGAGTACCCATCAGCTTTGAGACCTTACTTGCTCTGCTGCTCTGCTGGCCTGAGAACCAGAGGGTGGGCTCAGGTCCTTCCAGAAAACTTCCCAAGCTCCTGAAGTCTCCTTACACTTCCCTTGGTTCCAGGAAGGATTGCCTTGAGCCCCATCAGGCGGAAGACTGTCTATACTTTCAGAAGTCCATAAAGAGGGGGTTGATAACCCCCTAAAGCTTTCTTCTTGCCTTACCTGACTCTGCTGCTACACTTTTGTGTTGTCACCTTCGCCCCCATTGGAGGTGGAGAGGGTCCTAGTAAACATGTCTTCCTGATATTTACAGACAGGCTTGAGAGACCCCTCAGCCAAGGGCGAGCCCTCCACGACCCATGTATCTCAGTCTCCTGGATTCCGGGTCACCACACAGCCCTAGCAGCCTCCTGGCTGGAAACGAAGGTCAAGACCACCAAAGCAGCCCATAGCTGAGCCCACAGTGGGCTGGGCCTCATGCCCGGCCCCTTCTCTTGGCTCTCAGCAGCCACACTTCCCGGTGGGAAGGGCTATTTATGAAACAGAAAGAGCATTTGCAGCCACATTTACCTTGAGAGCTCAACCCTCCACGTCTTAGAGGGAAGACTTCACTGCAGCTGACACCTGTGGGATGGCAAGACTTATTCGGGAGACAGATTTATAATAAAGAGCCTTATTTTATAGAGCCCCAAATATTTGCACAAAAATGAGCCCTTCGTATAACTTGCTCCATTTATCTCCCCGCTGTCACTGGGTATATCTCTCTATTTTATTAGGTTTTTTTCCAGTTCCTCCAGCTCTGTGCTCACGTGTCTCTTCTGATTTCCACTGCAGCTGTCACTCTGGCAGCTCCGTCTCCCCTCCCCTTCATGCTTCTCCCTCTGCCTGCCAGTGCCCCATCCCCACCTGTTCAGGAGACTTGGCCTCCTCTGGGCTCTGTCCCTTCTCAAGGATTCTAGGGAACACCGGGGAATGTGCCCCTGGAGAAGGACCCCTCACCCAGAAGCCCTCCCATCACAGCCTGGGGCCTGGCTTTCCTTTTCAGCACTGTGGACAGCGCTGTCCCTTCAACAGACTTGGCCTTGGCCTTGGCCTGGAGCCTTTAGGAAGCCTCCCTGCCTCACTTAGCATTTCTAACGCTATAAAGTAAAACCCCAAGTGGTTTCTAACCTCCTCCTATCCCAAGACACAGGCTCAATAACAGAGGGAGAAGCGTATGAAAAGAGGACCGATTTTTTTTTTTTTTTTTTGCTGTACACGGGCCTCTCAGTGTTGTGGCCTTTCCCGTTGCGGAGCACAGGCTCCGGATGCGCAGGCTCAGCGGCCATGGCTCACCGGCCCAGCCGCTCCGCGGCACCGGGGATCTTCCCAGACCGGGGCACGAACCCGTGTCCCCTGCATCGGCAGGCGGACTCTCAACCACTGCGCCACCAGGGAAGCCCAAAGAGGGCCGATTTTAATTTCAAAGTTCTGCTGACATTCGAGGGCTCTCAAGGTTTATATAAACAGAACACCCCGCTTGAAATATCACTTTGAATTCCGTTTGTGCAATCGCGCCTCTAACGTGCTGCTGTTTTGGTTTCTCTCGGCAATGGGAGCCTTTGTGTTTTAATATTCGGAGGCGCAAGGAAGCAGGAAAATTATAGCTGGGGACGCCCGGGCTGGGCTCTTTACCATCCAAGTTAAATTTGGCTGAATTGAGGGAAAACATCCTTTTAAAAGGGTGGTAAATGGGAGTAAAAATCTCTTACATTTACAAAACACTGGGTATTTTCAAAGTCTTTGAGCATTCATTATCTCATTAGATTTCCCCAGCAGTCCTGTTCAAAACATCCCACAAATAGCTATTGTAGGTGCTGGAGAGGAGTGCAAGGCTGGGGAGGCTGGCTTGGCAAATGGAGAAACTGAGGTGGGGGCTTGTAAGTCACTCATGGTGGTCAAACTGGGCAGGGCTGGCCAGAACCAGGAGGCAGCAATGCCAGCTACCCGTTTTAGCTGGCTGTCACTTCCCTGTATCTCTCCCACCTCCTGGAAGTGACCTTTCATCTCTCCTCCCATCAAACACAGTCTTTCCACATGGAGGTGCCACTCAAACCCCTCATAGGGGTTTCTGCCTTTTGAGGAGAATTAAGCCCAGAGCAGAATGAGAAAATCCCCCAAATTAGCAATAAGTCTTCATCTATTGAGCATTTACTTTGGGCCAAGACGAGTGCTGTATCCTGGACATGCATTGTTTCTTCTGACCTCCTTAACAACTCTGAGGATATTTTTAGTCCCGTTTCACAGCTATGAAAACTGATGTTCAGAAGAATGATAGCTAGTCTGTGTTTGGTCAGATCCACACTCAGGCAGCCTGCTCCAGAGCCTGAGCTCCCCACCTCCACGTCATACACTTCCTGTTTGCCTCTGAGGGCAGATTTAAGCATCAGCCACCTGGGAGGACTCGGTTTGGGTATGAGGCCTGCTTTGCCTGACCTGTGAGTGGCCAGCTTCTTTGATTCCCATGAGCTACTCCTGGAGTGGGGACTGGAGCTCTGTGGGCTCTGACATCCCAGGTCCCAAGCTTGCCCCTCTGGCATTGCTCACATCCTTCAGGATGGGAAGTTCCTGGACCACATCCTGGGTGTGGCCCAATCATCCATGCAGCATTGCAATCATTTCAGAAAACGAGTTGCTGCATGGACGGATGAATCAATGAACGAATGAGGAAGAGGGTCTGATCTTTGCAGGTGTGCAGAGCGGGGGGCCAGGCAGCAAAAAGGCAGTAGCAGTCAGGAAGTGTAACGCCTGCCCTGGCTCAGAGCCCTGATTCTGAGTGCAAGACCTCCCCCGCCCACTGCAGCATCCATCCCCCGCCCCCATCACCCAGCAGCATCAATAGCGCCCGAAGACCAAGGGGAAGTGGATGCAGCTGCCCCAAGTTTCCCAGGGTTCAAGGTGAGGGAGAAGGGTGTGAGCCTCGGGGTGGCAGTGGGGCCCACCAGATAAGCCTGATGTGATGTTCATGGTCTAGCTGGGGCCAGGCAGGCTGATGGCAGATTGTTCTGGGCTGTCTCTGGGGGTGGTGTCATTTATAAGTCCTGGAAATTTGTTACTGTTGATAACAGTGATGAGCCATTAACATCACCGAGTGAGGAATGTTAATAACACGGGAGACAGTTTTTAAGCGGTAGCTTTGGGGAGGCTTCGGTGTGTCGGCGCCAACGGGACGACTGTTGTCGCTGTCATATACCTGGGAAGTTGTTCTGGGGAGGTCGTGTGGTGCCTCCATTGTCATTACGCACAAAATATTTCAATTTTCCAGAATAGAGTTGGTTCTGGCGTCAATGAATCTTCATCTTTTCTCATTTTTATGTCTCCCTGTTTGTCTCTGGGGTCTGGTTTTGTGTGAGCGGGAGAAGATGGGCATAAATAAGTGCCTGGGGCTGGAATGGGATGCAGAACTGTGAAGGGGGGTCAGGGATGCAGGATGAGCTCCCAAGGTCCTCTAGGGGGGCTGTGGGGGGGCAGACGGGCTAGCTCAGTGGCCTGAAAGGAGCCCCTCACACAGCTCTCACCCCAACTCATACGCTCCAGCCAAACTGCTCCCCGATGCAGCCTGAACCTTCCAGCCTCGGGCTTCTGCTTACACGGTCATTTCTCCTGCTAACGTCACCTCTCTGCCCAGCCACCCCCCAGAGTCCAGCCTGCCCCTGCCACCTACTGCTCTCCCCACACAGTGGTGGGTGGGATTCACCCAGCACTTAATCACGTGCTTTCTCATGCCACGGCTCCCATTCCCTGCTTGGCAATGGGGCTTAACTCTTGTCTTATTCAACCCATCCTCAATCTGTCACCATCTCCTTGTGGGCAAGGACCATATCATACATCCTTCTGCAGGTTCCACAGGGGATGGCTGCGCTTCCGTGCATCCTCTCCCTCGGGGCCTGGCGAGCCACTGCTCGTCCTCCAAACCCCAGCTCTGGCTTTACCAGCTCCAGAGGTCACCCCGGGCTGGCCTGGGGCCCCTCCTGTGTGCGTTGGGAGTAGCCAGCGCTGACCGTCTTCCAGCCCGCACCTCCGGCTCAGGACCCTCTTCCCTCCTGCTCTGTCCATCCCAGCACAGCGCCAGGCACACAGTGGGTCTTGACTAAATGAGCAGATGAATGACAGGACTTCAGCAGGGCATCACCTAGGACTCGGGGGCTTGGCTCTGCATCCCAATTCCAAGGGGAAAATCTAGCTGCGTGGCCAGAACCAGAGTTCACAGCCAGCCCTGGGTTACCCATGGATTAGAGGCAACTGCCCGATGGCTTCAGGCTCCCTCTCTCCCAGGTCCTTTAATCCGTGGGTCATGCGTCTGGTTGGGCATCTGCTGATGCCATGGGAGACGGACATGAAGATTTCTCAGCTGGGGTCCCCGTCTTCAGGAAACACACACTTGGCGGGGGAGACAAGACCAGTGGGTGTGGAATGATCAGTGAAGAACGTGGGGTGTTAGGGAGAAAAGAGCAGCCAGGGGGCAGGGGGACTCCTGGATGGGAGGAGGGGCACGGGGCTGGGAATCTTTGCTTCCGCAGACCCACAGGTCACTTCCACCACCTTCCACTCCACCTGACCCATGTCTCTGAAATGTCTTATTAAGCCGCAAAGGGCAGTCATGTCCCCCGAGGGCCCCTGCAGGACAGCTCTGCCCTTTGAGTGCCGGCCTGGCTCCCAGTCTGGCCTCTGCACAGTCCACGGTCTCCAGAAATGTCAGAAGGCCCACGCCTGGCCAGCATCCCTCCACACGCCCCCAGCGAGCCCCGAGCAGCGCGGGCCAGCACTGTCACAGGCGGAGGGGGCGCTGGTGGAGGCCCAGAGCCTTGAGGACCAGGCGGTCACGTCAGGGGCGGCCTCGGGGCAGGGGGCGGCGAGGGGCAACCTGAGGCAACAGCAGCCCTGGCTCTGCCCGGCGCCCGAGTGTGTCTGGGGAAGGAAAGGTGCCTGACAGACGAGGCCGGAGCCCGCCTTCGGCCACATGCAGCTCATGCCAGACTCGCTTGTGAGTTGCACTCATCCGTGGCGGGCCACACAGGCCCACGGGTCATGTTCTACTGTCGGGCACAGCTGGCATCCTGCTTTCTCAGGCCCACCCTGGTCAGGCTCAGGCGCTGGGCTGGGTCATCCTCCTCCTCCCCTGGACCCCTGGGTCAGCAGTGGGACCAGAGCACCCTTCTGTCATCCTGTTCCCAGGTTGTTTAGGAAGAAAGTAAACCCCACAGCTGGGCCAGAATCCTGCTTCCAGGGCAGAGGCCAGTTCTGGCCAGTGCAGGGTCTGCGGCTCCGTGGGCCTCCCCAACCTGGGGTCAGGGGCTGTCCCTCTGCTCTCTACGACCACTGCCGACAGGCTCCCTGGGAGGGGCTCCCCCTCATTGCTTTTGAACAGCAGAAAGCAGAACATTTGAAGTGTTGGGGATCTAACTGGCAGGTTTCCCTCCTTAATCCTACAGGAGAAACCAAGCCTGGGTGGGAGGTGTCGGCTAATCATGCTGGATCCGTCTGGTTCACTGTGTGCCCCCAGAGCTCAATACCCAGCTATAAATTCCCTTCATTTGGCCCGGATTTATGAAGCCTGAATTGGGTGTCTGGTACCACGTGTTCATGAGCGGCAGACCCCGCCCTCCCGAGGGAGCTGACTGTGGGGGAGGGCAGATGGGGGGGCAGAGAGAGCCTAGCTGTGCCTTCTCCTGCTTGGAGCCCCTGGCTTCACAGTCTCTGCCCTGAGCTAGCTCTGCAGGCATCAGAGAGTCCTCATGTTCTCTGTGGATGCTGTGTGCGTGTGTGCATGCGTGTACCTGTGCACACATGTGTGCATGGGTATACCGTGTACGTGTGTGTTCACATATGTGCACGTGTGCCTGTGCACGCATATGTGTGCATATGGGCCCGTGAGCCATGGCCGCTGAGCCTGCGCGTCCGGAGCCTGTGCTCCACGACGGGAGGGGCCACAACAGTGAGAGGCCCGCGTACC
>NW_006780198.1:2082169-2086350 GCF_000442215.2 Lipotes vexillifer | reverse complement strand
AAAAAAAAAAAAAAAAAAAAGGAAATGTCCCGGCCAATATGCTCAGCAGGCTGAGGCCTCTCTGCAACTTCCTGGAACCCAGTCCCAGAACAAGCAGAGACCTGTGTGGCAGGGGAGAAGGAAGTGTGGGGACCACCTAGCTCCACGCTCTCGTTCTACAGCCCGGGAAAGAAAGGCAGGGGAGGTGAGGTAACAGCCACCGCGCCTCAGTTGTTCCCACAGGCCAGGAATCTTCACTGCCACCCTGTGAGGGAGCCAGCCCTGCCTGGCTTCACAGGCAGGAAGGGGAAGCTTCGAGAAGCAGGGGACCTGCTCAAGGTCACACAGGCTGTGGGTGGTGGAGGTCCGGCGGGGACGTGGGACGTGAGCTCCAACATTCTCTGCAAGGTTACTGGGCACAGGGTGACAGCAGGGGCCACACCCCAGACCCCACTTCTAGAACTCTGCTCTCCCCTGTCTGCGCTGTGGCTGGGTGGGTGGCCGGCTGGGCTGGGGCTGGCGGAAGAGAGCCCTGAGGCTGAGCCGGAGGGTCCTAAACATCCCCGAGGGGCTTGGAGGCCACAGCCAGGGTGCCCTTCCTGCCGCCTGCCGGCTCCCAGTGAAGCAGGGCTTTGGTTTGCTGTTAACACCCAAAGTTGAGCGGAGCCTCATGAATCATTCATGAAGATGCTCCAACGAGATCATTATTTTGAGTGTTGAGTGTCAGGAAAACAGTGTCTGACGGGTAAACATGATGTCTGATGACAGAACAGCCGATGGGGTGACCCGGCAGCCGGGCACCTGCCATGCTGTGGGGAATTTTTAAACATTAAAAAAAAAAGAAAATCCAAGCCAGGCTCAGGGAAGAGCAGCGGACTCATCACCAACCCCTTGTCTGTCAGCTACCCAGGCCAGCAGGAGGCGGGCGGCAGGCAGGGCGGGGGAGGAAACAGAGCGTCCTCTGCCAGGAAGTGACTCAGCACGGCCCCCAGCCCCGCGGGCTGGGCTGCCCTACATGCCTTCCCTCCGAACACAAAATGCAGGCTCCTTATTCAGGCAGCTGCTGCCCTTCCTTTCTCTTAGAACTTCCCAATAGATCGTCCTTCTGGGAAAAGGCCAGGGAGGTGTCAAGCTCCCATCCGTCCAATATGGACCCAGCCCAGGGCCTGCCCTCTGCCTGAAGGCCGCCCAAGCACCTGGCTGGACCAGTGTAGGCCAAGGCCCCGGGGGCCCTCCCAGGCTTCTGGCCATGTCAAAGCCACTTTCTAGCAGATGACAGGTTGTCAATAGCCTCACTACCTGCATTATTGAAGCAGAACAAGGTGAACCTCGGCTGTACCCTTGAGCGCAGATCAAATTGACGGTCAGAGTGGACACCACAGGCAATTAGATTTTCTAAAGAGAAAGAGGTGCCAGGGGGACCAGCACGGGGCCAGAGGGGATCCTTTCCCTGCTGCCAGCCTCTCTTGGAGCCCTTGGCCCTCTGCCCTCCCTGGTCACCCAGTTGTGTCCCCAGCCGCTCTCTCAGGCTGTCCCCTGCTCCTTTGGGTTCTGACTTTCATGAGGGGAAGGGGGGACCTGCCCCCAGAAGAGGGGCCCCTGGGTACTGAGAATACCCCAGGAAGGAGGTCCAGGAGGTTCTGCCCTGGTGCTGTTCCTGCCATCTCCGCCGGGGCTTTCTGGGCAGCCTCTTCCTGCCTCCCCCTCAGTCTACTCCACCAGGCCTGCCTGACCATCACGTACTTTCTGTTCTCTCTGCAGATCCCCTTTGACCAGGCCTGCCAAGGTGAGCACCAGGTACAGCACAGGTCCTCTGCAAGGGCCATGGCTTGACCCAGAAAAATCTGCTCTTACTCGGTGCCCAAGAGGAATCATGGCAGCTCAGAGCTGGGAAGGCCCTCTGAGGTCACCAGCCCTGCTCCTGGCAGCACAGACACCTGCTACGCCACCCAGCAGGCTCCCCTGCTTCATCAGGGACAGGGGCTCGCTCTCTCTCCACACCACCTATTCCACCAAAAGCAGTTTGAGTCTTTGTAAAGTTCTTTCCTAACCTGAGGCCAAATCTGCTGCCCCAGAGAATCTGGAATGATTTTGTCTTCTGGATCCACAGAGAATAGGTACTCTACTCCTCAGGATGTGATAGGTAGTCCTTCAAAGATTTGAAGATTCATGTCATTCATCTGTCTACACATTCTTCCATCCATCCATCCATCCATCCATCCATCCATCCATCCATCCGTCTGTCCATCCATCCATCCATCCACTCACCCACTCACTCATCAATCCACCCATCCATCCACTCACCTATCCATCTACACATTTACCTACTGTCCTCCCATGAATCCATCTATCTACCCATCTACTTACTCATCCATCTATCCATCCATCCACCTACCCCTCCATCCATCCGTCAACAGACATACTCACCCACCCATCCACTCACCCATTCATCCATCCACTCACCTATCCTTCTGCACGTCTACCTACTCATCTACCCATCTTCCATCTACCCACCTACCCATCCATCTACCTATCCATCCATCCATCCTTTCTTCCATTAAACATGCATTGAAGACATGCTGCTACCACTCTGGGTATTGAAAGATGCAGTCTCTGGCCTCAGGGAGCTTACACTCCTGGTGCTGAGGCAGAATCACACTATAGCCTGAGTACTAGAACAGAAGAACAAAAACAGCATCTAAGGCTTCTGCAGCTCAACGATCCCAGTTTCCTCCCCTAATCGTTCTGAGGACTCCAGACCCATCCTCAGCCTGATCAACCTTCTCTGGATGACTCCTGTCTAGACACCATTCTCTTCAAGCTCAGCGTCTAGAATTGTGTTGGGCATCATCTGGTCTAGACCCAGTCCTGTGGGCAGCCCAGGCTTGAGCCCAGGGAGTGGCTCTTCAGCTCAGAGGGTCTGGCAGGGCAGAGTCTCCTGTGGCTTGAGGGTGGGGGATGGGAACCCTCCTCCCACAGTCCCATCCCCGGGAGAGGAGGAGACGTTTACGCCATTAACACGAAACACTCTCTTCCCAGCTCCTCGTAGATCATGTCTGGTTGCTTTCCAATGCGCCACAGAACATTTCAAATGAGCCCCTGGCTGGCTCAGTTGGGAAGTTCTTTCAGCCACTTAAAATCTCAGCCTCTGAATGTAAGGCACACAGGTGATAGTTGTTCAAGAAAATCAAATGAAAGCAGATACAGCAAGTTTCTGGTTATTTATCAGCCGTAGATAGAGGCCACTTTTCATCAAGCTGAGCCTCAAGAAAAGATAAAAGCAAGAGAATTGCTCTGAGCTTCTACTGTGGAAGTGTCAGGCACTGCTGGCAGCCAAGTCCCGCCTTAAAGGAACTATTTCCTGGCCTGTGACGTGTCTTGGGTGGCAGCTCTTGGGTCTCAGGCCCTTCCCAGCCACTCCTCGGGAGAGGCTGCTGTAGCCTTTGACCTCTAGTGTCCCTTTTGTTGCTTCCTAAGGGCCCTACCAAGGCACCTGTGAGCCTCAGCCTGGCTTGAGGGGCTGGGGGTATGGACCTGGGTGGGATCTTGCTTCAGGACAAAGACTGGAGGGCCTGTCCAAGTTCCACCGACAACACTGGCCTCTCTTCTCCCAGACCAGCCAGGGCAAACTCTTTACTCCCTTCCCAAGGGCCTTGCCTGGGCTGCATGACTCAGAGGGCGCTGGGCTTCTGATGGGGTTCCTGTTCTTTGCTGAAGCCCTCACACAAGCTACCCCTGAGGGTGGGAGGTCATGGGTGGGAGAGATGCAGACCAGGCAGGGGTAGGGCCACCATATCCAAGAGACCACGGTGCTGGCAGAGGACGGCCCAGGGCGCCTGGCTTTCCCCCGTGATGCGTCAACTTGTCTGGTCCACGGGACCAAGCTATTTGGCCAAACACTAATCTAGACATCACTGCAGATGTAGTTTTTAGGTACTTTAGGTAAGGAGATTACCCTCTGTGCTGTGAGTAGGCCTCATCCAATCAGCTGAAGGCCCTAAGAATAAAGACTCAGGGTCCCCAAGGAAAGGAAGAATCCTGCCTCTTGGTGCCTTCAGACTCAGGATGGGAATATCAACTCTTCCTTGGGTCTCCAGCCTGCTGGTCTGCCGGGCAGAAATCAGATTGCCGGCCCCACAATTGTGTGAGCCAATTCCTTAAAATCTCTCTCTCTCTCTCTCTCTCCCTTTATATATATATAT
>NW_006780198.1:2071830-2081594 GCF_000442215.2 Lipotes vexillifer | reverse complement strand
TATATATATATATATATATATATATATATATATATATATATATATATATATATATATATATATACTGTTTCTCCAGAGGACCCACCCACCCAGGAGGAAACTCATACTCTACCCCACTGACTCCATCAAAAGCTCAGAGGCTGCCCCACTCAGGCCAGGATCGCTCTTCCTTCCTGTGTCACTCTCGAGACCAGAGTTAGCGATTGACCAACCAGTCCCTAGTTAGAGAAAATCACGGAGCTTCCTGCTATTTACTGAGCACTCGCTCTGCTGGACATACAGCTACCCCGACATGCTCATCATCCCCTGTCCTCATGCCCATCCTAGGAGGCAGGTGAGAGGAAATGGAAGCTCACAGAGGTCAAGCATCTTGCCCAAGGTGAAGGGCAGCTGGTAGCTGCAGCCCAGACTTTGATCCAGTGTTGTCTGAGGCCCTTGCCCATGTGATGGGTTCTAGCACTGGTATTTGTTGGGAGAAAGTCGGTAGTGTTAGGAGCAAGCAGGCCAGGATCTTGGCGCAACAAAGAGTGAGAAGATGGCAGCAAAGATGCAGGCTTGGGGCTCCTGAGTCACTGGGGGAACACAACCTGCCCCTGGGACATCAGCTCTGCTCGTGTTGCGAGTTACTGAGTGCCGTCACCTTGTCACTGTCTCCCACAGATAGAGACCTGGGTGGGGCTGGGGGGCGGGAAATGAAATCTAAAATGCCATGTCACCTTGAGTGATTCTCAGCAGCTGGCTGCCCCTCGATGATGCTCCAAGTGAGGCAGTAAAGCCAGGAGAACCTGAAAAAGCAGTGGCCTGACAGATCTGGCTGCCCTGGCCGATGATGGCCAATTCAACGACGGAGGAAAAATGGAGGTGTTTGTTAACTTGCCCAGGGAGCAAGTGGTCCTGAGAAACCAGGCCCCCGCTGCTCATCTGAAGAGCGGGCACGTCTCCTGTGTGGGGGCAGGCCGTGCATGTCCCCCAGCAAGCGCAGCCATGGCACAGAGCTATAAGTGGACACGAGTACTGCAGAGGGTCAGCCCGTGACACACACGTGGGTATGAGCGGGCACGAGGGGTGGGAAGATGCTGGGCAAATTCTAGGTCAAGGGCCCTAGCGGCCTGTCAAGGTTTGTTCTAAGTCAAACGAGAGATGGTCCCTTGTTCCCAAGATCCAGGTGGCACCTGGTGTGGAGCCACCCTCTCTGAGCCCTCCTTTATTTCCACCCAGACCTGGGTCACACAGCTTGGCCGTGACAGGACAGACCAGTCCCTCCAGCCCCACCGTGGATTGCAGCGGGTGGGACAGACAGGCCACCAGCCTCTCCTCTGTGGACTCCGCGAGCCCCACTGCGTCCCCGCCCGCTGGCTCCCAAGTGCTGGCGGCCCCACCTGCACCAACTGCTCAGCTAGTCCCCTCCATCCGCTTCTGCAGGCCCCCAGGAATTGTCATGTATTGTAGTGGTCTGTCACAGACTTCCTGCCCGTCTCCCAGGACAGAAGGAGGAGAGAGGGGCTGGAACAGTGCAGGCTACCGTGCTAGAGCCGGAGACCCCAGGGAACCCTTGGATATGCTGCCACCAAAGGGTGGCCGGGCCTCCAGCCACAGTTCATCCGGACACTGACCTCTTGTCTTTTCCCCTGAAAACAACACCTCTTTGGGGGCAGACAGCTTGCCTCTCCAGGCTGGCTGGAGGCTGGGCCAGGGCCAAGGAGGGGGTATCTGTGAGGAGACCCTGCCACGGGAGTCAAGGGCCTGGGTTCTGCGGGACCCTGAGCAGAGAACCTCCCCTCTCTGCGGGGGGGAGGGGTGACTCTATCACCATCCCCAGGGTACTTTGGATCTGAAATCACAGTGATGGCATGTGTTGAGGGGCAGGCTGGCAGGGCATCTCAAAGTTTACCAAGTGTCAGAATCCCCCTGGGGAGCATCCCAAGGATCTACTCTCCTAAACCCCAGTTAGCTTCACTGCACACTTAACAGGCACCCCGGGGTGCTGATGAGTGGACCCTAACCCCTCCGAGAATCGCCACAGCAAGGCTCCTGCAGTGGGTCCAAACCCAGCTGCATATCAGCCCCCACCCCAACCCTGTGTGAAGCCCAGGGAGTCCGAGGGTGATTAAAAGCACAAGCTTTCAGGGTACAACAGATAGGGTCCCCCTCCATCCCTCCAGCTCTAACACGTTTGGCAAGCTTCCTTCCTTTCCCCTCTCTAAAGATGCTAAACCTACTTAGCTTCTTATTAACAAACACTGGCCTCAGTTTCCCCATCTCTGAAATGGGGGAACACATACCACTTGTTCCCCTCATGGGATTGTTGTGAAGATTAAATGACTTCATGACGGAAAGTGTTTGGAGCCTTTCCTGCACAGGGCATCCCTGGAAATGTCCAGGTTCCGTGATGCCAAATGAGAACCAGCCTCTAGATTCAGCAGAACCGAGGGAGGAAACATCTTCCCACCTTTTTTGTTTTAAGTAGAGCCAAATGAAGGCGCTAAGTTTATACATTAATTTTGCTACAGACGGGAGAATTTAAATAGCTGTCTAAAACGTATTTTTAAAGACTGCTTTTCAATGCTCCATTAAAAGATTCTCTGCCTTGCCTTGGTGTCTCTGGAGCTGCCAAAAATACTATGAAAATTACTAAAATGCAGTCTGTGATCGGCTCTAAAAGGGTTTGCCAACTGGCTTCAAATAATCTAAAACCTGATCCCACTGGATCTGAGACACAGGCACACGTTTTGCTCAGCGCGATCATCCCGGAGCCTCGTGGAAGCACCTTCTTATTTAGTGATCTGTGTGGACCCCGTGGCCCTCCTTCCTGAAAGGCTCTCTTCTTGGCTCATGGAACCCACACCAGTCAGTTCTCTCCAGGTATCCTCTCCTCCTCCTCCTGTGGCCTCTAAATGTTGGGGCGTCCCCATCCTTAGCCCCTGCCCCCCCTTTCCTTCCTGGCTGCCTTCCCACACCCTGACCCTTGACTCTAATTCCTAATTCATGACTCAAATTCCGACTTTACCACACAGCGCCAAACCCACAGCAACCACCGCCTATTTGATATGTGTGGACTGAATGCCTGTGTCCCCTTGAGATCTATGTGTTGAAGTTCTAACCCCCAGTGTGATGGTATTAGGAGGTGGGTCCCTTGGGAGGTGATTCGGTTTAGATGAGGCCATGAGGGTGGGGCCCATGATGGAGTTAGTGCCCTTAGAAGAAGGTGAGACTAGAGCTCTCTCCGCCTTGGCCACGTGAGGACGCAGGGAGGAGATGGTCCTCTATGAACCAGGAAGCAGCTGGTGCCTTGATCTTGGACATCCAGCCTCCAGAACTGTGAGCAATAAGTGCCTGCTGTGTAAACCGGCCAGTCTGTGGTACTCCGTGATCGCAGCCTGGGCAAACTAAGACAGCACGCCCAGCAGGGCGTCCACAGCCACCTTGACTGAAATATAGCCGGAGGGGCCCTTGGGCCCCCACCTTGGTTTTCTCTTCTGAGTAACTGGCACCACTGTCCGCCCAGCTCCTCCAGCCCTGAATCCATCCGGCACCCTGATTCCTCTCTTTGCCTTAACCTTACATCCAAACAATTAGCAAGTTTTGTCAACCTCACCTCAAAACAGACCCCAGACCTCTGTCCTCCTCCCCTCCCCACAGCTCCTGCTCTGGTTCACCTAGCCATCCTCTCACCTGGACCCTGCCTGGCCCTTCCGGCTGCTCTATTTGCCTCCGAGCTGGCCTCTCTACGAACGTCCATTTAACCCTTACCAGCCAGAAGGAGCCTTTAAAACGCATCCGTCAGGTCCTGTCACCGCCCTGCTTAAAATGCTCCAAAACCTTGGACTAAAGAGAAATCCACACTCCGCCTTCTGTCCTCCCTCTTTGGTTCTCCTTTGCTCCCTGCCCTCCCCTCTCTTGCACCCTCCCCGCTGCTCACCACCCTGCCCCTGTTTTCTTTCTTTTTCCTTCCTCCCAGCCCAGGTGCCTTTGCACTGACTGGCTGTTCCCTCCGCCTGGAACATTCTTCAGGGTCACTCTGTCACAGCTCAAGTGCCACCTCCTAAGAGAGTCCTTTCCCGACCTTGATCAGTGAGACCAGAGCCCTGACACACTCACATCTCGTCTTTCTTGTTCATTCGTTCCTTGCCTCTGCTTCCTCCCACTAGGACTTCTGCTCCGAGAGAACAGGGGCCCCGGGACTCCAAACCCCCGATCACCGCGCTCTTCAATCAATATATCCTGATGGATGAACCTATGAGGGTGAGGAAGTGTCCCAAGCTGGCCCCCTGCCTGCCATCTGTGCGCTAGGCGCTCATCGCTTCTGGATCTGGTGGCGGGACGTGGGACCCAGGCCTTCGCTGAGCCGCCTCTAAAGCAGGCCTGGGCTGGAAGCCGCTGCCCAGAGGCCGAGTGGCACTAAGGGGCCGTGTGAAGGGTGGACATCACGCAGGATAGCGTGATGGATTTTAGATCGTAGCATCCACAGCCCAACCCTGCCACTTGGGCACCATCCAATTTGTACAAGTTCCTTAACGCCTGAGCGCCAGTCTGTGCCTTGGCCCCTACCTCCCGGCCTGTTTAGGTCTAAAGGCAATACCACATTTCCTGAGGTGCGAGGTTCCTGCTCTGCCCCAGGGCTTCACGCCGGCTGCACTATTATCTTACTGTTATTACTGACCAGAAACTGAGATGTTGAGGGTTGGGAAGAATTCGAGAATCCTCATTTTCCAAGATGAGAATCCTCATCTTGAGAATTTTCCAAGATGAGAATCCTGATTTTCCAAGAGAAAGGCCCCAGGGGATGCAGGTTGGCCTCAGGGAGGGCTCTCTGGGCCTTACATAAAAGGCATGGACAAGAACCCTCTGACCGGATTCAAAGCCCCTAAAGGCGGTGCACACTGCAACGCCTGCATGCCCACTGCCCGTCCTGCCCTGGTGGGCAGCTCGCAGGCAGCCAGGCCTCTCACCTGGTCGGTCCTGTATCCTTAAGCTTCCCTGCCCTGGGCACCAGGGGTAGTTCCCTGTCCCTGCAGGGGGTTCTGGCCCATTCCGGTGGGATACTGCCCACGTCGCATGCTGGAGCCGTCACCAATGCAATCACTCATTGAATACTCATCCTCTTGTTAAGAGGCGGGCAGACCCCAAGCCCAGGGGATATGCTGAGGAGAGGTCCATGGACAAGAGAGAGGTGACTAAGGAAGACTATAGCTGCAGCTGGGCCTGTGCCAGAGCCAGTGGGGCTGGAGCTCGGGGACTAAAGGCAGAGAAACTGGAGATGCCACTGAGGGCAGGTGGAAGCCCAGCCGTGCGGGGCGTATTTTGGCCAGAGTAGTGATCTGGATTTTTCTGTGACAGCAGAAATCACAGGGGGATTCCAGCGGCCGCTGGTGCCTTGGACATCGCTGCTGGGCCGGGGTTTCCCACCTGTTGTCAGCAGCCCTTTCCTGCCATTTGATTCCCTTAAACAATGAAGAACTGATTAGAAGTTTTAATTGTTTCTGGAAACTTGGAGGCCTTGGAGCTGTGTGAAAGGCCTACTTTAAATGTTTTACAATAACAGTCTGTTAACAAATTCCAGACTTAATTTATCCAAGAACTTGTTAAAATTCCCTCTGTGCAGCCGCCCAAGGAATACGCTTTTGAAGTCATTTACTTACCAATAAATTACAATGGTCTGAAATCATTAGCAGCAAAGTAAATTGTTTTAATTGATCTGAAGTTCCTTACGACCCAGGGACTTCGTTTCTGTGCAACTGCCTTTCTAAAGGTCTAAAATAAGAAATTAATCTCACTTGAATCCTGTCATCTTTGGAGCGTTCCTTCCTCTCAGAGACCAGGAAGGGAGAGGAATCCACAGCGAGGACAGAGCTTTCTGCACTGGCCTGGGACTGCCCAGAAATGGTTCAGCCTCTGAGTAGTTGGGGTCCTAGTCCCAGGTTACCCTTCCCATCGTGGGGAAGGGGCAAAGCCTCAGAGAACCAACCGCCGTTTACGCTCTTTCCTGTGTCCTGGGTTGTGGTCACGTGCTTTACCGTTATTTATCCAGTGTTTGGTTTTTGTTTCATGCAGTTTTCTGTATGTCTAGTATGTGTGACAGTAAAAACAAGAGCAAATGCAGAAGTGAAAATACACAAAAAGCTTTGAGTCTCTGCATCTTGTGACCTTGATTCCCAGACGGCTTCTTGGGGGAGGCCTGGAGTGTGTGCTAAGCACTCCAAGTGAAAAGCCCTTTCTGGTCTCTTCCCCGATGCTGCCAGAGCCTGACCCCCGTGCCCGGTCACTCTGGGGTTGTACAAAGGTGCCGGCCACTTCAAAAGCAGGACCAGAAAGTGACCGGAGTTGTGCTTCGGTACACCTCTGTGTCCTCTCCAAATTTCACCCTGACCAGTTGTGGGCGAGGGAGTGGGGATACTGGAGCGGCTGTCTGCCACTGCCCACCCCAAGTGTGGCCAGCGTGTGTGGGTCACCTCTAGCCATAGCCCTCACAGACCACCTCCAAGGTCAGATGGCCTCAAATTACGGTCTTGTGTGCAGAGACGCCAGCCCAGGAGGCGGCTGCAGAGTCCCTGGGCTCCCTTGCCCTTAATTCTCTAGAACCAGGGTTATACTGGGGGATGGGGGGGTTCCAGCAACCATCCAAGCCGACCCCCGCCTGTGCCCAAGTCCCTGCTCTGTTCTTGTGGAATGTGCTTCTCTTTCTGCCTGGAACTTTCCTTCCTCTTAACTCACTGCTCCCAAGTAAGGGGCTCAAGATGGGCCCTGGCCAGGCACCCATAGGGGCAGCCAGGCTTGATGACGTCCAGCTGTGCGTGAGTCCTCCCAGAGCCTCGCCTTGGTTCCCAGGGCAGTGGTGCTGGCTTCTGTTCCAGAGAACCGCCCCCTACCTCCCGGAAGGAGGGAGCCCCAGGATGGTCTGCACAGGTGAACAGGGACCTCAGTGTTCAAGGTGAAGACCCTCAGGATAAGAGTCCAAACTCAGTTCCTGTTTCCAGAGCAGGCTCAGTGCGATCCGCCCGGCAAGGTGTGCAAAGGACTGGCAAATCCCATCCGCACACAGCCTGGCCTTGTGCAGCCAGTGGGGGGCGGTGGGGGGGGGTGAGGCTGATCAAACAAGAGGGGGCGGGGCCGAAGCCGGACAGCCGGAGCACCGGGCGTTGAGACTATCACAACAGTTTATCTTGCCGCATTGGCTGATGGAGGGACCCCGAGAGGTAACTATTAAATTCACAAGCAGAGGACCATTTACATCACAGCAGTTGCCCCTCTTATTATCCCTGGGATAAAGGAGAAGCCAGGCCAGGGCTTTGGGGGCCTTGCCTACTTCCGTGTTGTTGATATCACTAGAGCAGAGATTTCTTTCCTAGACCTCTGAGCAAACCTTGAGAGACTAGCCCTGTAGGTGCTGAGCGGCAGAGGCTCGCAGAGTGCCTGGGAGCTGGGTGGAGAGAACCAACGCCAGTACCAGGGCACCAGGGGCCTGGCCTCGGGACGTCAGACAGAACGGGTCACAGACAGCTCCCCGCTGGCAAACCTGGGAGTTCTGACTCTACATCCACCAAGGTCTCTGCCTCTTCATCCCCAAGCATTCCAAAATCAACCTCTGCTTCTTAATGGGAAACAAGACAGAAATGTCCAGAGGCTGGAGAACACCTGCCTCTCAAAGCCTGGACAAATGTGGAGGGATGCGGGGAGCCCTGCCCGGAGAGGTGGGAGATATAGAGCCCCTGTCTGGGCCCCCTCTCCTGGCTATACCCGAGGGCAGGGCTGGGTCTCCACCTCTGCTGGCTGACGGAGCCAGTGACCCAGGGGTGGGCAGAAATAATGCAGGGGGCAGTTTGCCAGGAGAAAGGGAGGTGACCCCAACAATCTTAATCCTGTCGTCCCTCAAGAAAGAGGCGCCTGAAGGCAGGTTTCCTTTGCCCAGGGAAGCAGGTGGGAGATACCATCACCACCAATACCCTTCTCTCCCCAGCCAAACCCCAGTCGCAGGCAGGAAACAAATGTTAATGGGAAGCCCGTAAAATGGAAACGGAGTCTATTTCTCCTTAACTGTCTCTGGGTGCGCAAAATTCTGAGAAGCGACTGAAGGTAAATTGCTTGATTTTCAATTTTAAGCTGCACTTATCCAAGCATGGTCAGTCTTCCCTGATAGTGCCAGAAAATAATAAGCGTCTGATGCGGAGTTGCCCTGGTGCCCAATAACTTGGGGAGATCTCATCCCCATTTCATTACCGGAAGACAGAGAGCGCCTTAAGCAAGTTTAGTGATATGATAAATTGCCCCGTCACTTCCCTTTGGGTGAATCTCCTGCCTGGAGGCTGTTGGCCAGGCTCTGGGGGTGGCACCCAGTGGCCCGGCCAGGGGGTGCCCAGGTCACAGCAGCAGGGGCCAGTGACTCATCCGGTTCAGCCTGCTGGGGGCCCTGGGGATCCCAAGGGGCATGAAGCACGTGGTTCTGGCCAGGGTGTGCTCAAACCCCAGCCCCACTCCTCATTCTGCTATGTGACCTTGGGCACCAACACCTCAACGTCAACCGTAAAGTGCAGGTGCCGTGGGCAGCGGTGAGGCATAGAATGACCACGTCGCTAGCATAGTTCAAGCACCAAACTCAGGAAGCTGGAAAGATTATGACGCCTTCAGTCTCCTTTGGCCTCTGGTGGCCGTTCCTTTTCCTTCTGTGCCGCAGAACTGAGGGCTCAAACCCGACAGAACCCCCTATCCCCCAGCCCGGCAGAGCCTGGGTGCCACGGCAGGACTGTGCCAGCTGGGGGTGCCACAGACCAGCAACGCTGGGTCGGGGGCTGCCAGGCCAGTCCCTCCCAGCTTGGCCTCCTGGCCCAGGGGTTGACTGGGGGCTTGTCCATGGTGAGGCTTCTCCCGGCTCAGAGGACAAGACGGTCCCCCAGCAGAGCCCCAGATGTGCTGAGGATGTGCCCTTCTATTGGATGCCAGCTCCAGGGGCTATTCCCCAAATGCCCCGGGACCCAGGGCAGCATCATAGGCTACTGGCAGGCTAGCCCAGGCCTACCTAGCATGTGGAGACGGCAACAGCTATTTGAATGCATGCATGTTTGTATGCATGAATGAAAAAATGAATGAATGAACACCAGAGACAGGCGTGATGGGGGAGCGAGGATCTGTCCCGTAGGAGCTGCGGTTCCCTGGGCCAAGGCAGGAGGCTATGGGAGGTATGGGTGCATTTTACAGCCCTTCCAGGAACATCAAACATTTTACATCTCTGAGCCTGACCTCCTGGCTCTGCTCCCTCTGGGGGCCTCTCTGCCCCTGACAACCCTTCCCTGGGGAGGGGGCACCTCCAGGTCTCAGCCAGCCTGGGACACGACCCTGGCCATGCACGCAGAAGGAGGAGAGATTCCTGCAGAAGCCGAGTGCTCAGGGAGCCCAGGTGTCTGGAACCTGTCTGAGGTTCTCATCTCTAAACACTTAATGTGAAGATAAGTGGATATGAAAGGAGCATTTCCCCCTCAACCATGTAAACACGGAGACGCAGACGAGGCCGTCATATTAGGTCTGACACGGGGAAGCTGTGAGGTATTACTCATCCTGATAAGTTTAATGTATAATTTAGAAACATATCATCAAAATGGGAAAAAAGGGAAGAGGCTTTTAAATAACTCTGAAAGATATTCAGCCCTGAAATCACGGGCGGTTGCAGCAAGGCTGCACAGCCCCTCCCTGGCAGACACACACCCCACGCTTTGAGTAACTGGATTTAGATGGATCCTTGAGCAGAGAGCTTTAGCGGGGAAAGGGTCGCCTTT
>NW_006780198.1:2043878-2071301 GCF_000442215.2 Lipotes vexillifer | reverse complement strand
GAAAGAGTCGCCCTTTCCGGAAGTGGGAGCTGGCTCCTCCTGAGCCCTGGGGCTCTGCGGGGCCCAACAGGGCTGCTTGCAGAAGTCAGTCTGGGCTCTGCACAGGCTCAGCCCAGCAGGCAGGCTGCAGCTCGGGATGCCCCGGGCAGGTTGGCGGGGGCAGTGAGTGGGCTCCCTGAGGTCCCCCTCCCCTGCTTCTGCCAGGGAGGCCTCTCCCCTCTCACTTGATCCTGGGGCCTGAGGAGGGACAGTGTGCACACAGGTGCGGGGACAGGAACCATTCCTGCATTTACGCCTCTCTCCGCCCCGGGAGCTGGTGGTGGGTACACGGCGGCTCTTTCGGGAACCGTGTGCATGGTGTCATAGAAGGTGAGCTGCAGTGGGGGGATTTCAGGGACATCACAGGCCCTGCTCTACTCTGAGAAACCTGGCCACCGTGGGTCACCAAGCCCCTGTGGGTCATGCAATCCCATCCCCCAACAACGGGGTGGAGGCAGCCCCAATTGTCACCAATGTTATACCCTCCCCCCCGCCCCAGGCAGCTGGTGGCATCAGAAGACTTGCTCCTGGCTCAGCACCCATGGTCACAGCTCTGAGCCCCCCTGAGCCTGTGTTGCCTTCTCTGCAATGTCTACAGCTGTCAATACCCCTCCCCTGAGGGTGTGAATATCGAGGGGACACCCCCCGAGGAGGCAGTGCCCACCCGGTGTGCCCAGGAGGGCATCCTTCTGTCCTTTCAGGCGTTTCTGCCCTGATGAGACTGGAGAGGGGCCCACAGGGACTTGTGAGAGGCGGCTGGGGCGAGGCTTGGAGCAGGGGTGCATAGTCCTGGCTGCTGCCAGATCCACCCAGGTGGGGCCTTTAAGAAACATCCTGTCTGTGCCTGGGCGCCTGGGTTCTCAGTTTGTTGGCTGAAGATGGGCCGGGGTGCTGGTTTGAAATCTCCCGGTGGTGTCATCGTGTCTCCTGGTTCAGAACTCTGGCCCGGGAGGGAGCCCTCAGCCCACGGAGCTGTGTGGGCTTCATCTTAGGCCCAGGAGAGTCCAGATAAAGCTCTTTTTCCAGTAAAGGGGAGGACCTGGCGTCTGAACCAAGGATGTTTCCCTGATGTCTAGGGTTTTGTCTTCAGAGCGTGTCTGCAGTCACCACTGGCTCTGCTTAAACACAAGCTGCTGACACCTGCTGCTCGGGCCTGAGATGCAGCTGCAGGCAGCAGCGGGCCATGCCAGGGGCCGGGGGGCTGGGAAGGTGGGTGGGCAGGGCCCAAGGGATGGACACAAAAGATGCCTGGGGCAGAAGAGGGCCTCCATGAGAAATGAGCCCCTTCCTGAATGTCCCTGTCACTCTTCCAAACCCCTCTGTCATTTCGGCTCCTTTGCTCCAGGCCCCACTGTCTCCCCGGGAACTGCCCTGACCACCCTGCCTTTCCCAAATGTCTTGAGGATTTCTTGGCATGAACTCTGTCTTCATCCCTGTGAGCACTTCTGAGGAGCTGTGGCCAGGGTACCAGGAGGCACAGAATTAAGGCTCAGCCCAGCCTGCCAGGCCGCCGGAGCCCAGCTGGGGAAATGGACACGCTGACGTCAGAGACCCGGGTCCAAGAGGTAGTCCCATGGCGGGAGAAGGAGTGGGAGAGGGAGGCGGGGGTAGGGTAGATGTGGGCTGGCTTGTGCAAAGGCCCGGAGGCTGGAGGCTTGTGGTGCATTAGGGCCCTGGGAGCTGAGTCTCCTGGCTTGTCTGGACTTCAACACTGACCTGCTTCCCTTTACTTCCCAGTGTGAGCCCCACCCAGGATGCATGAATCAGGGCCCCCTCAGTTCTGGCAATGCCCTCTTTGTTCCTTGAGGGCACCTGCTCTTGCCTTCCCACAGCCCATTCTCTACCCTGCAGCCAGCACGATCCCACATTCACACCCCTCCACTGGCCTCCCTCCTTGCTAACAGTGGAACCCCGAGTCCTTCAACGGCTGCAAGCTGGGCCCATCTGCTCCCCAGTCACCTCTGCAGCCCTGCCGCCCACTTGTCTCTTCCTGGCATGTCCGATGGAGGCGCACAAGCCTCCTGGCTGTTCTCAAACACTCTAAGCTCACTCCTGCCTCAGGGCCTTTGCACATGCTCTTCTCTCTGCTGGGACTCATGGCCCATCCCCCAGCTTCACGCAGGTCTCTGCTCAGAGCTCACCTCCGCCGAGGCCCCTTCTCGGCCACACTCTCTAAGACCCTGTATTCCTCCTTCCTCACTCTCCTTTGTTTCCATTATAGCATTTATCACTATCTGAAATTACATTACAAGATCACAATCCAATTCCAAAAGCCATAAAGCTCTGAAAACCAAAAGCTTGTTCATAGCCCATTTGGTGGCAAAATGGGATCCGAATGGTTGTGAGGCTATTTACAGTTGTGGTTCATCCCTCTTAGTGTGAATATTCATACATTTTGCTGCAGAAATATTAATGCTTTTGATTATGGGGGGTTACTCCACAGCCCGCCGGGGACGTTATATAATATATAGTCTATGCACCACAGTACGTTTCTCAAATGCAAAGTCTGAATGCCCAAACCAGGCTGCTAAACCTGGGCGCTGTTGGCATAGTGGACCCAACAGTTCTTTGCTGTGGGGCCTGCACTGGGCACTGTAGGATGTTGAACAACATCCCGGGCCTCCTCCCACTAGATGCCAGCAGCAATTCCCTTCCCAGAGCTGTGACAACCACAGATATCTCTAGACATTGCCAAATCACCCCAGTTGAGGACCACTGGCCAAAGTACATCTGGCCCTCGGAGTTTCAAGTGAGGGATTCTGGACCTCTCTCTATTGATTTCTTTACTTACTTGGAATGTAAACTCTACGGGGGCAGGAACTGTACCTGTTCTGTTCTCTGCTGTATCCACAGCACCTAGAGTGATGTGATGTCTGTCTGTTGCAGAGCTAGCACTTAATAAATAATTGTTGTGTAATAAATAAAGGATTCTATGGTTCCCCCAGCAGGCTCCTGGGGTCCTCTTCCCATGGATTTATTGGAATGCCCTTCAGATGCCCCCCTGGGCAGAGTGCGGGACAACCTACCCTCCCTCCGGCCTCATCTCCAGGGATGCAATTGTACCCTGAGCAGCTGTCCAGATTCTTCATCTGACCCCACTGCCACTAGGAGGTCTGGACATTGCTGAGCTCACACTCTCCACACCTAGAGTGCGGAAAATGACCCTTGCCCACGTCTTGGGAGATGATGCTTTTTACAAATGACCAGACACTCATTCACTGTATGGAGTTGAACTTCCCTTATCTTCTTGTGCACCTGGCACCAGTCTGGGTGCTCGGAAGGGCCTTGTGGACCAGGGCTGACTCGTGAAGGGACCCTCAGAGTGTGATCATGGACAGGCCGAGGGGAGAGGGAGGGTCAGGGATGGGGGTCCTCGATAAGCCTTGGTCTTGGGCTTTTGTCCTGATAAAAAGTGCTCAGGGCAGATTACAGGACATGGGAAAGGTGGCTGGGTCCCAGCATATCTCTGTCCAGTGATAGCGCTGCCTCTGCTTGCTCTACTCCCAGTGTTGGGGAGCTCATCCCCTCTTGCGGCAGCTTAGTCTACCAGAGGACAGCTCTAACTGTCAAAAAGACCTTCTTTCCATTGAGCTGAAATCGAGTCCCACCCACTTTCCAGAGCTCAGAGCCCCAGACCGATGCCCCTAACACACCCTGCTGTTTCTGGCATCCTCAGTCTCCCTAATTTCACACCCACACAGGAAGGCCAATAGTTTTGGTTTTCCCAGGACTGTCCCAGTTTTAGTCTCCGCATTTTATTAACAGCACCCCTTTCAGTCTTCAGGGAAGGTCACTTTCATCCGGGGCTTCTATTTCGTTTGTATTCCCTCGCACGTGTTCCCTACATGATGTGCAGCTGAGTCCCCTGTTCCCCAGGGTGATGGGTAGCTCAGGAAGGGATCCACTTCAGAAGTGGCCAGACCTCCTGCTAGAGACCAAGCCCAGCCACTCTCCACCAAGGACACGCCTGATCCCCGGTCTTGCCTTCAGATTCCTGCTTAGCTGATTTCCACTGGAAGGTTCCAGGGAGTATGCGCTCAAGGCCTGGGTGAGGCGCTTTGATAGCAAGTAGCTGAGGGCTTACAAGCAGGTGATACTGAATGTAGAGGGGTGGGCAGGCAGAAGGTGACCAACGAGATGTAAGTGAAAGGGGTGCGTGCAAGTTCCGGGAAGAGTTCTTAAAGGGAGGAGCTGTGCTTCTCTCCTTCCTGGTGGCTGGGATGCAGACACGATGGCTGGCGTTAGAGCAGTCATCCTGGACCAGAATGAATGAATGGAGTGAATGGCAGAGCAACAAGATAGAAGGAGTCTGGGTGCCCTGGAATTGTGGAGCTACCATCCTAGCCTTCAACCGCCTCTATTTACAGAGAGAAATGAACCTTGATGCTCTGAGTCTCTGTTAGTTTAGGTTTTCTGCAGTCCACAGTTGACTTCAACCCCAACAAATCCAGAGCCCAAACAGATCTTTCTGCTGGAGATAATCACAGAAGACTCATGCATGGCCACACCCAAGGGTGCAGGGCAAGGGGCTGGTGAAGGTCAGGGTGGCGAGGCCCTCAGGAGTGGCATGGGGAGAGGATTTAGGAAATCAGGGTGCCAGTTAAAGCACTGTGTTACCAGAAGGACAGAGACCTTCCGGCAAATCGACAGGAGGCAATTTCTTCTTTGGCTGAGCGGCTGCCGCATAGTTGTCATTTATGGGAATCACCAGTTATCCTAGCAAAGGAGGGCTTCGCTTTTTCTGAAGACAGACTCCTAGAGCAGGTGCTCCAATCTGGGGGGATCACAGCCACCTCCTCCCATCACTGAGTCACAGAAGCAACAAATGCTGTCCTTGGTCCTCCAGGAGAAAGCATCCCCGGAAAGCTAGCGGTAACAGGCTAATATGACCGAGAGGAAGCCTGCTGGCAGGTGTTCGTGTCAAGGATGCTGACGGAGTCCCAGGCTGGAGCCGCAAGGGAGGCCAAGGTCCAGGGAGGGTGGGAGCCACGCCCAGGGTGCAGGGCCGGTGGGAGGCTCATCCCTAAGGGGCTGCGGCCACGCTGGGCCTGTCCCGTCTCCAAGGGGCTGACCCATGGCCAGGATGCGGGGCCCTTTCTGCAGCTCTCCCAGCAACGGCCTCGGGCACGCCTCACCTCCCGTTTTCTGGCTCCTGGTCCAGCCATTGTTTCTGTACTTTCTCCAAATTAAAAACCCATTGCTGCCCCTTCCTAGGTAAAAAGAGTGAATTTTCAATTCGAGTGTGTGGGAGGGTGTCCCTGGGGAACAGAGTAATGAAGCCGCTGGTGCTAGTTGCAAAACAAATAGATAAATCAATGTTTCAATTTTCTCCCTGTGAGAGAGCCAGCCGCGCTGCTTAGCAATTCAGAGAACAGTAATGCAGGCCCTCAGAGGTAGCCATAAACGCTCCAAAAGTTGCTGGGGTTTGAGCCATAATAGAACAACAGCCCAACTTATATTCTTAGAGCCGAAGCCAGCTGGAGCCAAGGACACAGGCTGCTTCCAGGAGAAATCCCTTCAAACCCACCCTCTCGCTTCACGGCGCCCAGCGGGGTGAAGGCGGGAGGCCCTGTGGGCAGGTAGGTGGGGCAGACCCTGAGTCCCCACTGGACCAGTGGTACCAACAACGCCCAGGCGAGACCCCTCTGAACCTTCTGGGCTCCCAGGGTGCCGCAGAAGGGGCACCTTCTGGGCCCAGAAGCCCCAGCCCAGGCCAGTCCTGCCAGAGTGACTCCACCCTCAGTCCTGCATATGGAAACACAGCCAGTTGTCTCCAACAGGCCCCTGGTTTCTGCTCCCACACCTCCAATGGCTCCCCAGCACCTGGAGGCATCGAGAACTACCTTCTGTATGGTTGTACTTTATAAGCACTACACATCACCCCATTTTCTCAACGACCTTGTGAGATAGCTTCTATTGTTATACCCACTTTACAGGTGAAGAAACTGAGGCTTGGCAAGGTTATGTGGCTTTCCTGAGGTCACACGGTCAGGCCACAGCACTTCCCACTTTATGTCACTGAGCGCCTCAATGTATGACGCGACGGGCACTGGGTTGGGGGAGATCTTGGCTGGGAAGGGGACACCCAGGCCCTCCCAAGGCAAAGAGCCAAATGCCAAGTTCGCCTCCGACCAGCCGCCTAATCCAGGGAGACAAAGCACATGAGGGGTTTTGCTCAATACTTGGCAAAGAGTCGGTCCTCGGGTCCAGGTGCAGGGGACCTGCAGGCTGTGGTGGCCTTTGGCGTCACGGAGCATGAGTGATAGCATCATCCCCGAGACGCCTGTCCTAAAGCCGGTGTGAGCCCGTCTCCCGCTCACCCAGGCCCGGCATCAGCGCCCTGTGTGTTGAGGGCGTTTTGGAGGTTGCCGGGTCCGTGATGAATGGGGCCAAAAGTGGGGTCAGGGAACAAAGCCCAAATCCCTCGGCCTGGATCCAGGCTCCCCCTATGACCTAGGCGGCCCACCTCCTCCTCTGCCTGAGCCCCTCGTCTCCTCATTCCCGTCTCTGGTCACCCTGTCCCCTCCCTACATATCCCCCCCCACCTGGGCCTTCTGAAGTCCACAGGAGCCCACGTGATTCCGGAAGGCTTCTCACCAGCCGGCCAGGCTGCGTGACCCAAGTGGGCAGCTCCAAGTGTGGGTGTCCGGTCTGCCACCTGGCCCCCTGGGAGGAGAGCCACGTGTCTCTGTGGCCCCCGGGGTGTCGGTCATGCCCCAGACAGGCCACGCTGCCCACGTGGCCCCACCAGGCTGCCCATGCCTGGAGGTCAGCCCCCATCAGACGCTTTGCTGCCTTGCCGCCTCCCTCATCCCCCCACATCCACAGGGCTCCCTCTCTGGAAAGCTCCTCCCTCGCTTCCACTCTCCCCTTCTCCAAAGCTCCCAAGGTCCAGCCTGGATGCCACCTGCTGGTGACACTCCCCCCAGGCAGCCCCTGGTGGAAACATCCCCATCCAGTGGGAACTGACATCCTTCCGCCGGAAACTTCTCCTGCGGCCTCAGTTCACACATCTGCCTCCTCTCTCGGACTGTGAGGCCCCTGAAGGCAGGGACAGTTTCTTCCAGCTCCCAGCTCTATGCTTGGCTTGGAAATTGACATAGGTTGGATTTAGCTACCAGCCAAAAGCTTAGGGTCTTGCTGCCTCTCACAGTAAATGCCGCTGCCTGGCGCCTTGGCCCCCAAAACTGCACCAAAGCCAGTGATGAAAGAGAAGGCCATATTTTTCCAGAACCCTGTCCAAAAATGGAAGAAAATGGACTTTGGAGTCCAAACGGACTGAGATCGTGGCTCTGCTGCCTCTTCGCTCTGCTGCTAAGAGCTTGGAAGATTCCTGAACTCTCTACCCTCGCTCTCCTGGTACACAGTGTCAGGAAGTAATTATGCCTCCGCCCGGGCTGTCGCGAGGCTATGTGAGCGCCTGCTGTGACATCCAGCCCCACCCCTGATGCCCCCACCGTGATCACTGTTGTGTGGTGATGGCCCTGATCTGCATTCTTTCTGGAAGCTCTGCTGGCTTCTCCAGGTCAGAAGAGAGATGTCAGCCATGTCACTTGTCTGAGGGCCCAGAGACCTGGGCCAGTAGCCCTGTCCCTGTCCTGGGAGCTGGAGGACTGATGGTCAGCCCAGGTGCCCCCAGCACACGCCCACTTACCCCTCCCTGTCACTTCTTGCCTCAGACACTGCCCTCTCCCCACCCTGCTCCCAGCACCCAGGTCTCAAGCTGGCCCCTTGATGGCAGAGGACAGCCCTTTCTCCTGGTTGCCTCTTTCGTGAACCTAAGGCTCTGCATTCACTGGAGTGGGAGATTGGGTTAAACCTGCTGGCCGTGCTCCAGGGTGGGGCAGGGATGGTGGTGGGCGGGGCGAGCCGCCACCGTGAGGATGGTCTGAACGCCTCTGCCTCATTTCCTGGGGGGGGGCGTGGCCATCTGTTGCCATGGAAACGGAAGAAACTTGGGTCTTCGAGTCTGTGTGCTGGGCGCCTTCTCAGTGATGGCTGAGGACAGGTGGGGGGCATTTCCCGGCAGCGGCTGGGGGACACCAGGTCACGGGGCAAGGAACCTTCCCAGGCAGGTCACTGGGAGAGCCTGGGGCTGGGGACATGGGGAGGTGACACTGGGCTCAGCTCCCAGTGCTCCCGGCTCCTTGGAGGACCCAGGGCTTTGGTTTTCTCTGTGAAATGGAGAGTCACGAATCACTGATGCACACGGCTCTGCAGCAGGGCCACACTGTAGGCCCTTTGTCGTCCCCTCCTACAGGCCCGGGAGCTCGAGAGCATCTGGCTGTGACCACCTTGAATCCTCCAGTGATCTCTCCTAAACTGTCTCAAGAGAGATGTAACAGGTGTGTGTAGGAAGATGGGAAAAAAAAGAGTTACCAGGTCCTGCTGGAAACAAGGCTCCCACGGTCAAATGAGTTTGAGAAGCATGCCTCTTACCCCGCTTGGGGATTCTCAATGTGATGTTAGCATATTTCTGGGAAAACCTGTCAAATTTTGTTTTATCCAGTATTTCCCAAAGTCACCCTGTTTTTGCGGGACAGCAAGTAACAGTGACCTTGAAATACATCATCTGGAAACGATGGTCTAGACCAGGGGTTGGTGAACTACAGTCTATGGGCCAAATCCGGCCCACCACCTGTTTTTATAAATAAAGTTTTATTGGAACACAGCCAGCTCATCCACGTACGTATTGTCTACGGCTGGCTTTCCTGCTACAGCATAGACTGGAGTAATTGTGACAGATATCACAAGGCAGGAAATACTTACTATTGGACCCTTTAAGAAAAAGTCTGCTGACCTTTGCTTTACACCAAGGCCTTATGAGGACATTTTAAAGAAATGCGGCTGGTGGAGGTATAAAGAATATCAACTTATTTTTATACCACCAGAAACATTTCCAGTTAGGAAGGAAATTTGATGCTAAAAATAAATGCATCTCATATTCCAAATAAAATCCTGAGCTTGTGTCTGCATGGGGGTGGTGGTAGACAGAGGGGGAGGCCAACCCTGAGATTGGCCTGAGCAGCCATCCCCTCATGTTCACGGATGACCATTAGGGGGCGCCCTGATCTGTCGGTGATGAGGAGCTGAGCTGTGATGGCTGTGCTTGCAGGCATCCCTGGGGGTGTCGGGGGACGGCTGGTGAAGCATGGGCACAGGCTGGGAGAGGTTGGGGCTTCTCCTCAGAGCTCGTAAATCTTAAAATAAATAATAAACACCACTGGGGGAGCTTTGGAACATGGGGCATGCCTCACTCTAGACACCTGTGTGCTTCTGGAGCATCTTGGGAGGCCACGGTCCTAGACAGCCAGAGGTGACAGGGATCTGAGGGCCATCCCCTCCAGGCCTCTAAGCTCACAGCCGAGGACACAGAGGCAGGCCTTGTGGATCCTGCATGTTGATTGGTCCTGGGGCTGCTGCTTTCTTAGTGTCCCTTAAATTCAGCCCCAGCTGAATTTACTCTCAGAGTGATGAGTCAGAGCCTTACGGGCAAATGCCCAATATTTGCAGTGATGAGCCCTCAGCCTCCTACCGCCCTGCTCTGGTGGGAGCCTACCTCCCTACAGAAATCTCTCTAGAATGTGACTGTCATGGCGTCATGCCCCTTCTCAAGGATTGTCACACTGTTAGAGTGCTTCTCCTCTAAACTGCAGTGCCCACTTCGAGTGCTCTCTATAACATGGCCCCACTCTGCATCCCACGGTGTTAATGTTCCCCCAAACCCCAAGGCTGAGCCTCCCTGAAGTCAGGCCCATCTCCCTGCTCCACTGCCTTGAGCTTTCTCCTCTGCCATCTTCCTCCCTGAAGTATTCAGGGAGGCAGGAACTGGAAGCGCCCTTAGCAGTCATGGAGGGCACTTAGCAATCGTGGTCATGACAAATACTTGACAAGCATGCCTATTCTTTCCCTGTCTACCCCTGTGCCAGACATTACTAATTGATCACAGCACTCTTTTTCTCTGAGTCAGAATGTAGGCTCTCCCTTGACAAATGTTATTAAGAAGTGCTGAACCCTTTTTGCCATCATTTCGCTGGGGTGGAATGACGCCCTACCAGGGGAGATGACTGGCCCAAGATCACATGGACATTTTAGGCAGAACCAGGCTGGGTTCCCTCCTCCTGGCCCTGTGCTCTACACATGACAGGCCATCTGCAAACTCTAGATCCACATTCTGTAAATTGGATCCTGCCTGAGATAAGCAGAAGGGACTTAGCCTAGTAAGGAGTCCGTGCTCTTGGGATGAGGCCTGACCCACCGCCTTACCTATCTGCTCGGTGGGTGCGATTTTGATGCACTAGGAATAGGGAGGTGTCTGGGGCAGTATGGGACAGAGGAGTTAAGTGCAGAGGCTCAGCTCAGCCACTGGGTCAGGCCACCTTGGGCCTGACTCCCAGCTCCCGGGGTTGTGAAGCTCGGCAAAGCATAACCAAAAGAGAGCTGACACTTACTGAGCCCCTACCACCGGCCAGTGACAGAGCCAAACCCTCCAGGCAAGTTACTTCCTGTGTTCTTCCCTGCCCTCCAAGGCAGCAGTATGAGCCCATTTTATGGATGAGAGCACGGAGGCACAGAGAGGGCAGGATCCTGCAGGGTGGGGGAGGCAGGGGATGTACGTGAAACAGCAGCCAGGGGGCAACCCATGGGAGCTGTTGGCATCATTATTAAGGGCTGGGTCTACACTTAACAACCTTCCCCGGGACCCCTAAGCCCAGGCCTCAGAGTAAGCCAAGAGCGGGTGGGTCTGGGTCCGCGAAATGATAGTGGCGGCTGGACACCAAGTTGGTTGGAGCCGGGGAGCCTGGAACTATTGCCCCGTCTCAGCCAAGCTGACCCCGGGCCTCTGTCTGCCGAGCCCTGAACATCCAGTGACCTTTCCCAGGAAGGTGGCCAGGCTGCAGCTCCCGGGGAGTTGGGGGTGGGGAGCTGGCTGGGGAGACTGATCTGCCGGGAGAAGGAGCTGAGTAAACAGCCCTCCCTCTCCAGAAGATGACCCTGCTGATCCCGGAGTTAAAAATAGAGGCACATTGATCGGGGCCGTGCCCAGAGTGAGTTATCAAGAGTTTCACTGGCAAAATGACTAGCTTGAGTCAGCCCCTCAGGTCATTTATTTTTCCACTCAGCTGGCCAGGGAGCACGCCACACATATCCTGGGCCGGGCACAGGAGGCCCGCGTGCCGCCAACGCCACGGCTCACTCGCCGGGTGCCCCAGTGGGGAGAGGGCGGCCGCTCCCTTCTGGTTCCGCTCGGACATGGCACTGGTGTAATTAACAACGCCCGGAAATGTCTGCTTTGAAGGTTTACGGGCCCAGCTCGCGGCCCCCAGCCGGCGGCGTTGCCGCTTCTCCCGTCAACATCTGGACGGCCCGCTGCCGTCTCCCGGGTGGGCACCTGCACAGCCGCCCCGGGCCCCCTCTGGTCCCCGGCAGTGGTCAGACCTGGCTCCTGGCCTGGGTGGGCCCTCAGGCTTCCTGGAGGGGCTCCCAGGCCATGGGGATGGGTGTGGAGACCATATCAGTGGCTCATCCACGGAAGACACTGGGAACCACGTGGTTTCCCATCCTTTGGGCAGCACCTGCCTTGTAGGTACAAGTTCCCTCTCCAAGCAGATTCCCTTCGGCTTTCCTCCTCCCCAGGGTCTCACCCAATGGGATGCTGACGTCGCCACTTAGCTGGAGTGTCGGGTTGAATAGCATCCCCACAAGGTTCATGTCCATCTGACACCTCAGAACATGACCTTTTTTGGAAATAGGGTCTTTGCAGAAGTAATGCGTTAAGGTGAGCTCATTCTGGATTAGGATCTGATGAGTGTATCCCTGCAGGCGGAAGGATATCCTTCACAGGGAGAAGGGCTTGTGAAGATGGAGGCAGAGATTAGAGAGATGTGGGTACCAGCCAAGTAATGCTAAGGATTGCTGGGAACCACCAGAAGCTAGGAGAGGCCTGGCGTGGATTCTCCCTTACAACTTGCGGAAGGAACCAACCCTCGTGGTACCTTAATTTCAGGTTTCTGGATTCCTGAACTCGGAAACAGCAAAGTTTCTGTTGTTTTAAACCAAAGAAACTGCTGTTGCTGGACCTTCATCTGGGACTTCCAGCCTCCAGAACTGTGAGAAAATTAACTTTTGTGGTTTAAGCCACCCGGTCTAAGGTAGCTTGCAATGGTGGCCTCCGCTGACTGAGACACGTCTAGTGCAATTAGAATGGCTGTCACTGTTTTGCCGTTGAGGAAACTGAGGCTCAGCGAGGATAAGGGGCCTCCCTAAGTTCACGGGAGCTGGCGTTGAACCCTCTTTTCTGACTCCCAGGCTCTCTCTGCTCTGTGACTCCCTGTGGCCTCCCCACCAAGACAACATTTGTTTTCCCTCCTGGCCTGGGGATGGTGGTGAGCAGAGGCACAGCCCAACAAACCCACCAATGACCGGGCTTGGGGAAGTGGGGTCCCAGGCAGGGTCTGTGCTGAGCCAGCAGGAGCCCATGAGGACCTTGGCCTTGGAGAACAGGCCAGTGCGAAGCTCAGAGTACAGACTGGATTAACCCATCATCAGGGTGCCCCCGCCTTCCACTCTCAGGACAAAGTTTAATGGCACGAAACAAATCTCTTTAATTAAAAACTGGTTTCAGAACAGTTTCCAGGGTCCTGGCTGAGACCCCTTGCAACCAAAGTCCCACCCCTGCTGGTGACTGCCAGCATCCTGGGCTGGCCCTCAGCACATGCGCAGAATGGCAAGAATTTTGCCCCCAGCTTCTCTTTCTCTGGGCTTCCTCTCTCCACCCTCCCAGCCCCTAAGTACTAAGTCCTTCCAGCCCTCTCTGAAAGACCCCTACTTCATACTAGAGAGTAAATGACCTGCAGTGGACTGTGGGAGGGTTACAGCTCATCAAGGATCAACCCCAGAATCTCTCCTGGATGGATTTCAGGATTGGGTCAGAGGAAGGAGGCAGAGTGAGGGGCATCCAGTCCTGCAGGGAGGCTCAGAATCCACACGGTACCCACGAGGGGAGCCCTTTTCTCCTGCCCGCGCTGCCTGAGGGAGGCGGCAAGGCAGCAAAGCGTCTGATGGGGGCTGACCTCCAGGTCTTGGCAGGCTTAAGCAAGGTGGTCCTGAGCCCTCACGGGATCCCTGCTTACCAAAGCAAAAGCCATTTTTAATTGATATACTGCTCTTAATAAGGTAGAGAAATAGATACGTGATTTTAGAAACTTTTCCATTTAGGTAAAAGGAGTAGGCAGGGCCAGTGAGCCTAGTGTATCCTGACTGAGAGGATATGGTCATGGTGGCTGCAGGGACTGGGATCCAGGGCTCATTGTCTGCACCTGGTTGGTACGATGGGGACGACGGTGATGATGATAGTGATGTGATGATGATGGTGATGATGATGATGGTGAAGAATGATGGTGGTATCGGTGATGATGGCGATGGTGGTGGTGGTGGTGGTGAAGATGATGGTGGTATCGGTGATGATGGCGATGGTGGTGGTGGTGGTGGTGGTGATGATGATGGTGGTATCGGTGATGATGGTGATGGTGGTGGTGGTGGTGGTGGTGCTAATGAGGATGGTGATAATGGGATGATGATGAACATTTATTGATTACCTTTTATCTGTCAGGCAATATGCTAAGAACTTTTCATATATCAATTCACTTAATCCTTGCAACAATGCTATTAGGCAGGTAATAGTATGTTCCCCATCATACAGGTATGGAAACAGACACTGAGAGGTTAGAGGTTGTACCTGAGGCCATACAGGTAAGGGTGACAGAGCTCAGTTATGATCTCAAAGGTCTGTTTGGGACTGGATTCCTCCTTCTCACCTTTCAACGGGTGGTGAGTGAGGTCAGGAAAAATGCACGGCACAGACTCGGGGATCGCAGACCCAAATGCCCACGGGAATCACCCAAGCAGCTTGTGAGAATACAGATTCCAGGGCCTCTGCCAGTCTTTCTGTGGCTGGGACTGGGGATGTGCACTTTTCATGAATTCCTTAAGTGATCCTGAAGCAGACAACTCATGACCCTGGTGGGGAACACCAGTGCCAACAGCCCGCAGGACAGTTGCGCTGGCACAGGGTGAGGGCCCTCTGGTCCAGCTCCAGAGCGCGTCTCCTATCCACCCACCCCTTCCTCTCATCCACCCCGTCTGTGTTGATGCCACATCATCCTGTCTTGCTGCAGCAGCTCCGCTGGGAGCTCTTGGATCCTCGGACCCAGTCCCCTGTCACAGCTTCTGCTGGCACTCAGCAGCCAGTGTGAGCTTTTGAAACTGCACATCTTGGAACTTCCCTGGCAGTCCAATGGTTAAGACTTTGCCTTCCAATGCAGGGGGTGTGGGTTTGATCCCTGATCGGGGAGCTAAGATCCCACATGCCTCAGCGTCAAAAAAAGCAAAACATAAAACAGAAGCAATATTGTAACAAATTCAATAAAGTCTTTAAAAATGGTCTACATCAAAAAAAAATCAAAAAGAAAAGAAAAGAAAAAGAAACTGCACACCTAGTTAGGTGGCCCTTCGGTGGGTGACCTCCCCACGACTTGTCCTTCTCGCGCTGCCTGCAGTCCTGCAGGTTCTCCCTGTGAGCTGGGCCTGCCAGCCCCCATCCTCATCCCACCCGTTTCCCCTGGAGTCGTGCCCATCTGGTTTCTGGAAGGCACGGCCCTCCCGGCCTCAGAGCCTGTCCCCTGCTGCTGCCAGCATGTGTGTCCTTCCCTGGTCAGTGCCGGCTTGGTTCAACCTTCTTCATCAGGCCACCTGAATGTCACCCCCTCAGAGGGCCTCTGGGACCATGCCACCGGAAGCGGACCCTCCCCCCAAGGGTCCCCATCACATGGCCACTAGGCCGACCTCATTCACTTACTAACAGCTGTTTGCTCAGAGCTTCCTCTGTCCCAGACCTTGTCCTGGGCACTGGGACACACAGGGAACCTCATGGGGCCCCTGTTTCCATAGATCCGCAGTCACTTGCGTGTTTTCAGTCTTTCCTGCTACATGCGAGGTCCTTGGGGACAGGCCCACTTCTACGTCCCTAGCATCAGCCGCGTGTGGGCAAGAGGGGCCTCGGGAAGTCTGTCTGGGGAATGTCTGATCAGGTGAGGTGCTCCTGCATCTACTAGGCTTGGACTGGTCTCATGGGGCCCCCAGCCTAGAACAGGGCCCTCACCTCATGGAGGGCAGGGGACTGAGGCCGAGAGAAGGCAAGAGACTTGCTAAGTGTGACCCAGCCCAGGGGCCTGGGGCTCCCGTGGGGGGCTCTGCAGCCTGGCTGGGCTGAGATCTGGGCGTCACATTGGTCTGACCACGTGTGCAGATCCTCCTAGAGCTGGGCCTGCCTGTTTGTGGCTTAGGCCCTGCTCTCAACCACGGGGAGGGAGGGAGGTAAGACGGGGCCGGCGGAGAGTTTGGCAGGAGGTGGACCGGGCTCTCTTTGGTATTCTGTGCAGTGCCTGGAACTCGGTAGGTGTTTAAGAAATGTTTGCTATTAAAATAAACCCAACCTTATTTACACTAGGCCTGTCTCCAAAGACCACTTTACATACTTAGAAATAACCTTAATTACTATCCCAACAGCTTCTGGAGGTAGAATTGATCCTTCATGGTTTATAAATGGAGGGAAAGGCCCAGAGAGGGATAGCGAGTGCCTGGGGTCACACAGGGGCCCAGCCAGGTTCTCCCCAGAACCCCTGTCTCCAGCCTCGAGGGAGCACAGGATACAGGAAAACCTCCATCTTTCTTTTAAAAGTGATTTCAAGGGCAAAACAAGCCCCAGAAAATACCCAGGAATTCCGTTGCCAGGGGAGCTTCACACCGTGGCTGAGGCCCTAAAGCCTCCCCTCCTGTCTCCAGCAGGACATGGCTCTCGTGGGGTCCCAGCCCGACGGGTCCAAGGAGTGTTTGACGGAGGAGCTAGGTCCCAGGCTCTGCTGGCCTGTGCTGTCACCGTGGCAGAGCCCGGTAGCCACTGGGGAAGCCCCAGCACCCCTGATGTGGACGCCAGCCCGGCCCTCTGCTCCTGGCCCCCGTTAGCCACTGGGGAAGCCCCAGCACCCCTGATGTGGACGCCAGCCCGGCCCTCTGCTCCTGGCCCCCTGATGCTCCATGAGACGGTCTGGGAACAAGGTCGTCTGCGGCAGGGTCCCTGTGGCCCTCACCAGACCCTACCCCTGCGCCGGGGGCCTCACTCCCACTGTCCCAAAGCCTGTCTCTACCCAACCCTGCATGGTTCTGTGGAGAGTGAGGACAGACAGAAGGATGTCCCCGCCTTCTCGCCAAGGATCTCCCCACAAGTGCGGGGTGGGGGGTGGACCCCTGCCGACTACAGACGTGTCCCCTCACCGTCGAGTTCTACAAGGATGAGGTCACCTGCCACTGCAGTCGCTGACCTTCAACACCCCCAGAAAGGAGCCCAGGGAAGCGATCAGGAATGGGGTGCTCTGTGCCCTGGGGAAAACTGGCAGAACAGGCCTTCAGATAGTGAGATATTCTCAGGAGAAGATTTTATGAACCCAACTGCCTGCATCGTCTCATATCTAGTAAAACACTAAAATCCTTCACGGAGACGTCTGTTCCTCGTGGGGAGCAGCCAGTTTCTGCCAACACGTGTGCTCGATGCACGTCCCCCCTCACCACCATCACAGAGACACTGACCCCACCCCAGCCTCTTCGGAGCAGTTCCTCAGAGCTTTCTTTTTTTTAATTAATTAATTTTATTTATTTATTTTTGGCTGCGTTGGGTCTCTGTTGCTGCGCGCCGGCTTTCTCTAGTTGCGGCGAGCGGGGGCTACACTTGGTTGCGGTGCGTGGGCTTCTCATCGTGGTGGCTTCTCTTGTTGCGGAGCGCTGGCTCTAGGCGTGTGGGCTTCAGTAGTTGAGGCACGTGGGCTCAGTAGTTGTGGCGCACGGGCTTAGTTGCTCCACGGCACGTGGGATCTTCCTGGACCAGGGCTCGAACCTGTGTCCTCTGCATTGGCAGGAGGATTCTTAACCACTGCGCCGCCAGGGAAGCCCCTCAGAGCTTTCTCACAGGATGTCTCCTGGGCTACAGTCTTCATTTTGCCCCAAATAAAACTTAACTCACAACTCACACTTCCCGTCCTTTCTCTTTCTCCATTTTCTGTTTCCCCATCTTTCTCCCTGTCTCTGTCCTTTTCACACCATTTTTCGTTTTTCATTGTCTCTTGTTTGCTGCCTCTCCCAATTCTTCTTACTGCCATGGCCTCCCTTTTCCCCTCCTCTCCCCTCCCCCTCCCCCCCTGCTCCCTGGACCTTCCGAGATTCCCCTGCCCTGCCCCCATCCCTGAGGTCTTTCTCCACAGGAGGCACGGAGGGTGGAGGCTATGGAGAGCTTTCTGGACGTTGACCAGGCGTGGAGAGCACACACACACAGGCCCACGTGTGCACACGCCCCCGGGACTCGTGTGTCTGTCCGTCTCCCGTTTGGTGCACGCGGGGCTGTACCAGCAAACAGGCAAAGGAGGGCGCTCATGCCCTCCAGCAGCGGCCGGGGGTCTAAAGAGCGTCTGAATAAAGAGCCCTCCTCCGCCTCCAGGGGCAGACGCCGCCTTCCCTGATTAATTTCACAGAGTTCACTGTCAACTGCAGAATGAAAATCCCTAAAACCCAAGGTAGCTCTCCCTCCCCGGCCTCTAGGTGTCCCTCCATGTCACATCAGGGGTGATAATCCCCGCAGGATGCCATCTCCTTCCTGGAAGGGGACGATTAGGGCTGAGTTAGCATCTCTTGCCTTGGAAGCCAGCCTGGCTGGGGGAGTGATGAAGGTGGTCCTGCCCAGGCTGGGGCTCCTCTCTCCAGGAGGATCTGGGCGGACCAGAGGGAGGACAGTGCCCAGCACGGGAGGTGGGGCAGGGCCGCCCTGAGAAGCCTCCGGGGCTGCCCACACTGGCCCGTTGGGTGGAAGACATTTCTGTGGAATAGGAGTTAACTTTTATTTGATTCTCCTCACTTGGATTCTAAAAACTGAAAACTGAAAGTGGCCTCACGGATCAGCGACGTAACCCATGGCTCTATCCTCATGCAGCGCCCGCCTGGCTTTCTTTACTCTCTCTGTCTCTGGGGCCCCCCATGACTTAAGTCCCTTCCTGTGGAATGTCAAATCTGTGGGGCAGAGATTTCTGCTTTGTCCTCCTCACCGTCGGTACTCAGAAGACGCACAATAAATACTTGTGAGAGACTGAATGCTCCCCCATTTTCCACAACGGCGGCGTTAGGCAGGTCCCTGAATCTCTCTGCGCCTCAGTTTCCCCGATGGACCTAATGAGATGTGCGGTCCCAGGATGCTGTGGTCTCTCCACGGCCACCCCTCCAACTCAGGTGACTCGGTGTGGACAGCGCACTGGCTGCCGTCCAGCCTCAGGACGGAGGTCTGCACTAAACCCCATCCAGGAGCTCCGGCCCCCTGAGTGGGGAAGACAAAACCCCCTAGAACCTTGGGTCTGGGTTCCTTCCCACGTGAGGAGGCCGCCAGCCCTGGGCCTGGGCATCAGGCTCTTGCCTGGCTTGAGTGGGGACGGAAAGCACAGGGAGCCTGGGCCTCGGCCGGCCCCCAGCTTTGCTGCCTCTTGGGCCCTGCTGCCGGCCAGCCTCAGTCCTGACCGTCGCCCAGGACAGGCTTCTGCGGGTGCAGCCCGGCCCCCTGAACCAGCCCCCTCCCCTGTGCCTTGGTAAGGACTCGGGCCAGGCTGAAAACGGCTTAATTTCCAGCAGCTGAGTGGAAGGCCCTGTGACAGGCCCTCGTGTGGACTCAGCAGCCCGCTGGGTCTGGCTGGGCTCAGTGGCCGACGGCTCACCCCAGCAGCACCGCGGCCCTCCACGTGCAAGAAGTCCAGAAGGGAAAGCGGCCGGGCACAGCCGGATGGGCGGGTGCTGCCCCGGTGTCTGCGGAGAAGGTGACCGGGACGCTCCAGCTCGGGGCTGAGGTCACACTGGGGTGTGTGCGGGGAGACAGGGCGTCTTCAAAGGTCACAGCAGGACAGTGATGGTGCAGGACACCCAGGGAATGCTTCTGCGGTGGGCCTGCCAGCCTCAGACCGAATCAGGATGCGAGGCCCAGCAGGGTGGGAGGCCCCTGAGCTCCGGCTAAACATGGGCCGGGATGCAGTGGGGCGATTCGGAAGGTGGAGGTTTGCAGCCTGTGGGTAAGTGGGCTTGGAAGGAAAGGACCAGCCGCTGCCTCACTCAGACGTTCAGGGACGAGAAGACAAGAACCAGACGGGCAGCTGGCCGGCCTCGAGAGGGTAAGCAACACCTACGGAAAACACCTGCCCTGCTCCACTTGGGGCCTGGGTGCCAGCCTGACTCAGATAAGCCATCTGGGCAACATGGTGCAACAGCTCGGGTACCTTTTCCAACAGCAGTGGGTGACATCTCCGAAAAAGAGGAGATAACATTTCTGGGAAGCGCAGGGAGCATGACAGCCGAGTTACGACAACCTGTCAGGGGGTCCGGGGAGCTGTGAAGAGGGGGCAGGAGGGGGCCGGAGCAGAGGGAGTGGGGGAGCAACGATGCAGCCCACGGGGATGAACGCAGAGAGGGAGGAAGAGGTTCTAGTGTCGGTGGCAAACAAAGCTCGAATTACCCAAACTGCCTCCGCCCTCCCAGGCTGCTGCTCCAAGCCGCTGGTATCAAACTGATTTACGCCTCCAAACTGTGCAGGAAAGCGCTGAATTAAACAGCTTCCTGCTTTTACATATTCAAACTGAGGCAAAACACCACCAAATATGCTGAGTAACAGTTGTCTAATGCACGTTCCTTAAAGTCTTTTTTTTTTTTTTGGTTACAATAGCAGGTTTTGGCGGCAGGTGGAAGCCCTGGGCGTGCGGGCCTCAGGACAGGGCAGCTGTGACCCGCCCCTCTTAGCCTGGACAGTGGAGCCAGAGGCAGGCAGGCGTGGGTGGGCAGGGTGACCTTGGGTGGCTTTTCCTGGGGCACAAAAGCTTCCTCTGAGCCCCATTTCTGAGTTGTCATCTTGGCCACGATCCTTTGATGGGGGAAACCCAAGCAGCCCTTCCCAGGGGCTCTCTCCAGAGACCCTTCTGAGCCCGCACACAGCACAGGTGGGACACGGAAGCGACGGAGCGGAGGAAGGTGGGTGCGCGTGACAGGGGTGCTGATGGTGTTTCCTCGGTCAGGCCGGGGTGCCAGGAGGGCTTGGGTTGATTCTCTCTGACCCACAAGCCGTTTCTGCCCCTGAGAAGCAGGCAGGAGTCATTCTAGGACTGTGGCCAGGGGGTCCTGGGAAGGTGTGGGTGGCACTCCCGGGCAGCGGCATCTGTGGGGCCCTGTGTGCCAAGCCAATGTCCCACGGGGTCAGCTCTGCCCTTCCAGAACGAGCTGTGCCAGTGGGGCTGCTGTCTCAGTGCCCCCCATGAATCGCCCGCTCCCTTGGCCCGACAGAGGGGCTTTGCTTATCCTACAAGATGCCGACCGTGTTCCTGCCGTCGGTGTGCATCCGGCAGGGGCTGGGAACCCGGCGCCCTCTGGTGCCAAGGATCTCCCAAGAGGAGGCCTCCTGCCCCTCTGGCCTGCTGCCTGTCCCTCTGTCCCTCCATCACCCAAACGGGCCTCTGGAGGCACCTCGAAGAGTGCTGACCTCAGCCCTGGTGGCTGAGCAGACGGCGGAGGGGCCTGAGGTGGTCGCTAATCAGATGCTGCTGGTGGGGCGGGGCTGGACCCCTCCTGCCTGAGGGGGGTCGGGGGAGGGAAGCCCTTCACCCACCCACCCAGCTCCCCCAAACCAGCGCCCAGCTGTGCCTGAGATGTGCCTGGCCTTGTCTGGAAGCAAAGATTGAGGATCCTGCCAAAATATGAAATGCCTTGCCCAGGATCACACCCCGGGCCCCAATTCTCTCACGACCTCCAGCTGAGGGCTCCAAGAGGCCGATCAGACGAAGCGATCCAAGGTCATTTCATTACCGACCTAATGCTTATCACGGTGGCTGACTCTGGGTCTTAAACCAGCCGAAGTGCACGTCTACCCCGGTGACCTTAAAAGGCAACCCGTCAGTTCACGCTCCTGCTGACGGCCCTTGGGCCGGCCGGCCCTGCCTGACCCTGTGCGTCCAGAGAGCCCTAATGGCTGGTTTTGGAGGCCTGGCCTTCATCATGGCCTAGATGGCAGTGTCTGCTCGGGGCCTGATGGAGACACGGACCAGCGGGTCTCGTCGACTGGCTGATTCACAGAGGAGGGGAACGAAGCCCGGAGGGGACGGAACCCCAGAGGGGCCGGGGGCATCTCGAGTCCCCGGCTCCCTGCCCGCACCAGCACGGTGACCTGCAGGCCTTCCCCCACCCCGTGGGCTCAGCACCGGGAGGCAGGGCTGCAGAGGGTGTCAGCACACCCTGTGATGTGCCCAGTGCCCCGTCTCAGGGGACGTGAGGAGACGCGAGGGGCAGTGGGGCTGGAGGACGTGGTGTAGGTCCTCACGCAGGTGCAGACGCCCAGGCCCCCTCCCTCCCTCTGCCCTAGGGACGAGGCACTCTGCTGTGCACCTTAACCCCATAGAGGGTAGGGGAGAATCACCCTCCTGCAGCCGGACGTCAAACCCTTATTTGGAGCCAACCTCACCCTTGGCCTTGGGCTCCCAGAGTCACCAGTGATTTTGGAGGGAGTATGTGTTTATCTTACAAAGAATCCCGTCAAGGATGGAAGAAATCATGTTGATCTACGAAGAGCAGAGAACCAATCTCTCACCCACGACGCCCACCGTATTCCCAAATTCACTGGGAGTCCGACCTGTGCTTCCTTCTGGAACTCTCTTCCACCCAGGCCCCAAGGCCCCATCTGCCCCTTTACCGCCCAAAGGCTGGAGGTTCAGCCTAGACCCAGGGTCGGGGTGTTCGTACTTCCGCCAGGGCCCCAAGCTCACGGAGCTCTGCTGGACCCCAGGGGGCTGTGGGTGCCCTACACCTGCCCGTGTGACAGAGGCCGGCTCCCCCGCCTGATGTCACGGGAACCCTCGGGCGCAGACCCCTCCCCCTCCCCCCGCTGGTCTGTGGCTTTAACAGACCACAGCTCCAGGAGTTGCTCTGTGCAAAAACATGAATGCGGGCAGCCGGGCTCCCGCGTCCCTCCGCTCTCTGATCCTTCAATCTGAGACTATTAAAACTTCATTCCACTCCTGTTGGTAAACCATCAATCACCATCACCAAGCAACCTCTGGCTTCCAGAGCCCAGCAGGGGAGGGCAGCAGGGGGGGCAGGGGAGGCCACAGACCGCCACCGAGGGCCCAGAGAAAGGAGGGATGCCCCGCAAGCCCGCCTCCCCCTGGGTACAGCCCTGGGCTCCAGAGCTGGTGTGATCATGAGAAGGACAGGGCTGCTGTCCGTGGAGGAGGCCCGTGTCTGGGGGCAGAGAATGGCCCCTGGCCCTCCAGATCCGCCGCTCAGGGCCCCTCGCAGTGGGGTGGCGGCAGTGCCCACGTCCAGCCTCCCTGGAGCGGATGGCGCCCTCAGTATCAGCGGCTTCCTCTTTCCTGAGCTGCAGAGTGCCGGGAACCTTGGCCTTTCTCTCTGAGCAGCCTCCCGGCTCCCTTCCCGGCTCAGACCCCAGGCCTCCGAGTCCCGCTTCCCAAAGTGGCCCTGGCCTCAGGCAGGAGGGATAAGGGTTCTGGGGCTCAGCCCTTAAAGGTGAACTTCTGAACAGCCGGCCCAAGCCCAGTGCTTGCAGGATTACGGGTCTTTTTCTTCATTAAAAGCATCCAGTTAAGATATCAGATCTAAATAATGCTCGAGTCATTACTGCGACTTTTTTTTTTTTTTTTGCGGTACGCGGGCCTCTCACTGTTGTGGCCTCTCCCGTTGCGGAGCACAGGCTCCGGACGCGCAGGCTCAGCGGCCATGGCTCACGAGCCCAGCCGCTCCGTGGCATGTGGGACCTTCCCGGACCGGGGCGCGAACCCGCGTCCCCTGCATCGGCAGGCGGACTCTCAACCACTGCGCCACCAGGGAAGCCCTGCACCAGTAATTTTAAAAAGCAACGACAATTATATCTCTCATTTGCTTCTCGACTAAAAAAGAAAGACCCATAAAGCAAGAGGCTATGGAACATTCTGGATCCTAGAACGTCATAGCTGGATAACAGCTGGGAAAGCACGTGGTCTGATCCTCACTGTGCATCAAGGAAGTGAGGGCTCAGGGATGGGGAGGGTGGGCAGGGGGTGTGCTGGTCCTGCATCTTGGCAGGGCTCCGGACTCCCAGTCCAGGCCTTTTATGTGCAATTACATCTCATTTTGGACATGGTGAGATCTGATGGAGCCCGGTCAAGGCCAAGGTCAGTGTCCCAGGTCTTGGGGCACATTCAGGAGACAGGACATAAGGAAGAGAAAATCCCCCTGGATTGGCTTGAATTGTATCCCCCCTCAAATTCATGCCCACCCAGAACAGCAGAATGTGACCTTATTTGAAAATAGGGTCTTTGCAGCTCTAATTAGTTAAATTGAGGCGAAGTGATAGTGAGTTAGGGCAGGCCCTAAGTCCAATATGACTGGTGTCCTTATAAGAGGAAGGAAATTTGGACACAAACACAGACACACACGTGGAGAAGGCCATATGCCAACAGAGGCGGAGATGGACGTGATGCATCTACAAGCCAAGGAATTCCTGCAGCCACCGGAAGGTGAAAGAGGCCAGGAAACATCCTTCCCTAGAGCCTTCGGAGGGAGCACAGTCCTGCTAACCTTGCTCTCGAACTTTTAGTCTCCAGACAGTGAGACAATCAATTTCTGTTGTTCAAATCACTCAGTTTGTGGTATTTTGTTACAGCAGCTCGAGGATACTAATACACCCACAGCCAGCTTCAGCAGGGGGAAAGCCCCTCCCCCATCAGGTCCTCCTCCTTCACCACCCCCCCAACTTGCCAATGTGGGTTCTCTTGCCCAAAATAGAATACAGGAGCCCAGGAGGTGGGTTCAGTGCCAGCTAAGTCTCCTGGGGGCTGGGCCTCAATTGTCCCCCGAAAGGGAGCACATCGAGAGGTTAGGGCCTTGGGAGTATCACCGGCCTCACTGGAACGACGGCTCTGTCCCCTTCTGACTGTGTATGACCTGAAGCCACTGAAGCTCCCAAGATACCATCCGTTCATCTAAAGAATAGGGATAAGCAAGAATCCCCACCTCTTCCAGTTGGTTGCCAGGATGTTTAGAAACCCGTTTGCAAGTATCTGTAGTGTCTGCTGTGAGCTGTGCCCTGTTAGAGATGCTGGGGTCCCCTGGTGAGTGCATCCTAGAGGGGAGATGCTCAGATCCGGGGCTTACATGAGCAGAGGACCACACTGAGAGAGAGAAGCCTGCTTCTGTGAGCATCCTTCTGCAGAGACTGGACGGCTGCGCAGGTGTGAGCAGGTGTGAGCGGGCTGAGGGGTGGGGATGAGTGGCCAGGCAGGTGGAGTGTATTTCCATGGATCACATTTGTTTTTCTTTATTCCCCACCTTTATTGTTCATCTTTAAAAAAAAAAAATTGGGGGGGGGATATAGTTTATTTACAATGTTGTTAATTTCAGGTGTACAGCAAAGTGAATCTGTTATACATATCCACATATCCACTCTTTTTTAGATTCTTTTCCCATATAGGCCATTACAGAGTACTGGGGAGGTATCACCTCACACTGGTCATAATGGCCAGCATCAAAAAATCTACAAACAATAAATGCTGGAGAGGGTGTGGAGAAAAGGGAACCCTCCTACACTGTCGGTGGGAATGTAAATTGATACAGACGCTATGGAGAACAGTATGGAGGTTCCTTAAAAAACTAAAAATAGAACTACCATAGGACCCAGCAATCCCGTTACTGGGCATATATCTGGAGAAAAACATAATTCCAAAAGATACCTGCACCCCGATGTTCACTGCAGCACTATTCACAATAGCCAAGACATGGAAACAACCTATGTCCATCGACAGAGGAATGGATAATGAAGATGTGGTACATATATGCAATGGTATACTACTCCATGGAGCACGTTTGAGAACCTGTAAGAGGCTGGGCCGTCTGGAGAGCAGGGAGGCGGTGCATGGTTCCAGCTGGGGCCAGGGAGTGGGGAGGGCCACGGTGGTCTTCAGCCTTAGGAGGAGGGGGAAGGTTTATAATCAGCGAGGGGGTGTGTGCACATGTATATTCCTGGATGAAACGTTCAGATTAGCGTTGTTTTTCCATTGTTGGTGTTGTGTAGAGAGGAGTTTGGAAGAACCAGATTTTGGCAAGGGTCCTGGGGAAGACGTATGAATTATGCCTTTTCATTTTCTGAATTTCTGATGCTTTGACATCTGGGGCCTTGCTGACCCTGGAGAGACCACCCCTCGCAGGACCAGATGGTAGAAGCCTAGCCCATGAGCAACTCCTCTCATGGGCAAACCTACCACTGCAAAGCCCCCCACCCAACCCCTTCTCTATCAGGCTCTCCAGCCACTGTCCCCCTGCCCTAACCACCCAGGGCAGGTGCCAGACAATGAGGAACAGCCCCAATAACCCAGAATCCACGGAAATCTTTCAAACTAACCAATCCTAAACCTGCTTTCTCTGCCCACGGAAACCACCATAAAGGACTTGCCCACCTTTCCCCCCTCCCTCTGCCTCCTGAATGACCATGGCCCCTCCCTGTGTGGCCCTGTGTGTCATGCCCTCGCCCCGGCTTGAGAACTGTGGGTCACAAACTATCTTTTCAGTGGCAATCATCCCCTGATCTGTTGGCCTTGCCTGTGGTGAGTTGGTGACAGACAGGGAAAGTGTGGGTGGCATACCCATAGGTAACTTCTGGGTTTTAGGCCTGGTTTGGGGGAGACTCATGGCAGGCACTTAACTGTTGAGCTGGGGCCCTGACTCAATCTGCCCTGGGAATTGAGGAGACAGTGGGCCTACAGGAGGCTCCAGCGCTGGGTCTCAGGAAGGAAAGAAGAAGACAGAGAAGGGCTGCAAGTGGACAGGGGACCAGGGGGCCTACTGACCCCATGGAAGGAGGAGGGATGGGGGCTTGGGGCTGGCTTCAGGTCCCAGTTGTCCTCCTGAATCCTGCCCAGGTGAACTCCAAGAAAAGCATCACCACTTCAAAAATGGAAACACATGGTCCTTTGCTTTTCGGGGAGGTTTCTGTTCATCAAAGCTGTCAGTTTCCTCCAGTTCTAAATAAGGGAAAGCTCTGTGGGTCCCATAAACAGATTTCCAAAGCCAATTGCCAATCCAGCCCCCAGAACAGACCCTGCCCCACTGCAGGCCTCACAGGGGCTGCCAGGCACAATCCCTTTTGCTGGGGGGCGGCAGGGCTGCAGGTGCCTGGGAATGTCTGGAGGTTCACAGTTTACTGCGAGGTGCCAGCTTTCGCACCTCATTACCCAACATTGACAGAGGCAGCTGATAACTCTGTGAGCCGCCTTCTCGCCTCCATCAGCAGATTGCTGGAGCAAAAAATCTGAAAAATTCAGCTCTCAGATGTGGGCCCCACCATCTGGCTTGGGGAGTTGGCTGGGTTTGGATTCCGCCCTAAAAGAGGTTTGGCTCCTGCTTTGGGGGGGATGGAGCAAGCCAAGAAAGGGATCCCAGGAGCTGGGGCAATTCTGGAAGGTCGTGGAAGCTTATGTCCTGGGGGAGGAGGAAGACCCAAACTTGTGATCAAAGGGGATGCCAAGGAGATGCTGGGAGGGACCTGCTTGGCACTTGTGTGAAGCTGAAGATGGGAGAAAGCAGAGGGCCAGAGGCCAGCAGGCTGGAAGCAGTGACAGGAGGGGGTGGGGGCAGGAAGGGCAGGTCACTTCCATGTTATCAGTCAGCCTGCCAGCTGCAGAGCCAGGCTGAGGAGGATTCTGAGACTGCACGCAGGTTGAGCAGGAAACAGTGCTGTGATCCATTAGTAATGTCTGCCCCTGGCTCCGGAGGGGCAGGGGGCAGCTGGTAGATTTTATCATCCCTGAGTTTAAGGCAGGTGGTTTAGAACTAAGACAAGGAAGAGTCGTGTCACCTTCCAGAGCATTCCTGTAGGTGGCACCTGGAATGTGGGGCTGAGAGCCGCTTGAAGGAACTGTTGGGCTCTGTGTTTCTTCTTCATGGCATCCTCTCACTTCTAATGCCTAGAAGCTCCCTGAGGGCAGGCATGTCTGTCCTGCTCACAGCTGTGTTATCAGCACCTAGAACAGTGTCTGGCACGTAACAGGTCTCCACAAATGGCTGTCACATCACTGGCTGAAAGAGTGAGCGATGCGGGTGGATGGAAGGAGGGTACGTCCTTCTGAGGGATTCCTGAGCCCCGAGCCAGCAAGGGTGACATAGCCTCCTTCTGTGGGATGAAATGAACCAGCTAAGGATCCTGGCCCTTCCTTCTACTGGGATAACTTTTGGCTCCCAGCCCCGGGGCGTGTCCCACATTCGTTTTCCCTCTTTCCC
>NW_006780198.1:2040962-2043522 GCF_000442215.2 Lipotes vexillifer | reverse complement strand
CTTTCCCTCCTCCCTGCAGTGCCGACGACGGCACACACCAGGGTGCTGGTGTACGGAACCCACGGCTGTATGCCTGATGGGGCCCCTGAGAACATGCTCCCTGCGACGGGGGCGGGGAGAGTTGTGCTGGTCTCGGGGCTCACACGAGTCCACAGTCACATCTGGGGTCAGCCCTGCCTCGGCGCTGGTTCAGGCCCGGCTCTCACCCATGGCCACAATAGTGCCCTCCTCTCTCTGAATCCCACTCCCAGCTCTAGACTGCAGGTGAGCATCTCTCCTTGGGGCTCCCTGACCCGGGGGTCCTGGCACTTTGCCTGGAGTCTTCTGGGAAGAGGCCATTCCCTTTCCGGGGGCTTAAACCAGGAAAGAAGTTTCTCTTTCTTCTTTTTCTTTCTTTCTTTCTTTCTTTCTTTCTTTAAAAAAGGTATTTATTTATTTATTTGGCTGCACTGGGTCGTAGTTGTGGCATGTGAGATCGTCGTAGCCACATGTGGGCTCTTAGTTGCGGCACGTGGGATCTAGCTCCCTGACCAGGGATCGAACCTGGGCCCCCTGCATTGGGAGCACAGTCTTAACCACTGGACCACAGGGAAGTCCCATCTCTTACAGCACACCCACATGGACCTCCAGGAGATTTGTGGAGAGACTGCTGTACACCAGGCTCCAGGAGATTTGTGGAGAGACTGCTGTACACCAGGCTCTGTGTAGGGTCGGGGAGAATCAGAGAGGGTCAGAGGGTGGCAAACGGAGACCAGCACGAGCTCTGCCTCTCTTCCTGGGGATAGCAGGCCTGGCACACAGCAGCTCTCGGGAAGCGTTTGTCAGCTGCTGTGAAGAGATGCTCTGCTTCCTCCGAAGGGCTGGCTTCATCACATCTGTCCCCCACTGCCAGCAGGCCCTCCTCATCCGCCAGGGACCCTGGATCACTCATCCACTCACTCGTTCATCCGTTCGTTCATTCGAGAGACTTCCTGCATGCTGGGCCCCGTCCTGGATCAGAGCTCAGTCTCTCTGAAAGCCAGCTAGACTGTGGGAATCCCCCTTCCAGCCCAGTTAGGCCTGTGTCCTCACAGCCTGGGAGATGCGGGTTTGCCACTGAGATTTCTTCCTTGCCTACTGCAGATGCCCGAAGGCCCAGAGGCCCTCGAGCTGCCTCTCCATTCAGTGGATTGTTACCTCCTGGCCCCTCTTTGCCTCCGGGGCGGTCACTCTGGAGCACACGGAGGGCAGAGCTCACCAGCTCTCTGTTAAATGAGAACCTGCTAGGCTTGCATGGGGCTGGGTGGACGGCAGGGGCTCGGAGCAGCTGGGCCAGGAAGGCCAGGTGGGACAGCTCCTGGACCTCCTCCCACCTCTGCTCCTCCTGGCCTGGGCTCTGCTGCTGCCCCTCCCTGGGTGCTGGGCACACACAGGATGGTCCATCAAAGGCCATTTCGCTCCCCAGTTCTGGCCAGGACTGACACATCCACTGTTCCAAGTGGACAAGACTACATGTGGCTCCTGGGAGGATGGAGAAATGGAGCATCCCTTGCTTGACCCTTGACCAGGGCTGTGCAGAAGGCTTGAGAGTGAAGTCAGGGGTAAGGGGTCCTATCATGGGATGCAGGGGTCCAGAGATGCTGCCTCATGCTCCCTGGGCTCCAGAGCTATGCTAGGGACACAGAGGGGACTGTGATGACCTCGGGAAGGCTACGTGCTAAGAGTTAGGTCCATCCCTCTGTGCCATTGAAGGAGGCTGGCATTCACTGGGGTCAGGGTTTGAATCCCAGTTCCACCATCTCTTGGCTGGGTGACCTCTGGCAAGTCACTAAACCTCTCTGAGCTTCTCTTCCCTCACGTACACAACAGGAATATACATGCCAGCTTCTGGGATTTTAGTGAGGATTAAATGAGAGGATTTGAAAAGTGCGCAGCCCGGCGCCTGACCCGGTCTACACCAGGGTCCCAGGCCCACTCCACTCTCCCTCCTCAGAGTTTTCCTGTGCTTGGCTCTGTGCCAGCCCATCAGGCCTACAGGGGAGCCTGGGATGTGGTCTCTGCCCCTTGAGAAGGGACCAGCCAGCTGGAATCAGAGATCTGGGAGCCGTTCTGGCAGCAGGGGCCCAGTGCCAGGTAAGACATGGGGAGTCGTCAGGCTGATTTAAACCCCTCTCTGGGTGTCAGGAGGTTTCCTGAGCCAGTCCTCCAAGTAGGGGAGGGGGCTGCTGGGAGCCTGGGCTGAGGGTCTGACCCAACACGTAAAGGGAGGGATGCTTGATGCAGCTTCCTGCATATCCTGTTGCAAAGGGAAGGAGTGAACAAGGGTCTGGGAGTCTGGGAACGAGGTGCGTGTCCCCTTCCCCGCCCCCCACGAACACCCATTCACACACGTGTGCACACCCTGCAGCCTCTGTCCAGCTTCCAGAGCCCAGCTTGGCCTCAGAATGTGGTGACCATCTCTTCCCCTTTCCAAACTTTCACCTCTTCTGGTAGGGCAGGAGAGGGAGACCCAGGGTGGCCTGGGTAGACAGAAGGGGAAGGACCAGTGTGACTAATTGTACCTGGATGTTCCCCCCCCCAC
>NW_006780198.1:2039618-2040907 GCF_000442215.2 Lipotes vexillifer | reverse complement strand
CTTCCCCAGAACTTTCAGTGAAACACCGGGCACCATCCTTGCCTCTGTTCCCATCTGTAACTGGACAACAATCACTGAAATGAGCTGGGCGTGCTTTGCCCTGTGGCTGCTTTAGTGGGAGGACGTTTTCTTTCCTCCAGAAACCCCCTGAAGGAAGCCAACAGAGATTCCTCACGGGGAGGGGGCAGGAAAAGGAAGGCTCCTCCTGGTTGAGCCAACAGTTTTGTTTCTGAGCCTGGGAGGGAGAGGGCCAGAGGGGAGGGGATCAGGTGGGAAGGGACAATGTGGGAGAGGCCAGGTGGGAGGGGGCCAGGTGGGGAGCGCAGGTGGGAAGGGCCAGGTGAGAGGGGTAAGGTGGGAGAGGCCAGGTGCGGGGGGGCCCGCTGGGTGGGGGCCAGGTGGGAGGGGCCAGGTTGGGGGGTAGCTGGGAGGGGTCAGGTGGGCGGGGCCAGGTGGGAGGGTCAGGTGGGAGGGGCCAGGTTGGGGGGTAGCTGGGAGGGGTCAGGTGGGCGGGGCCAGGTGGGAGGGTCAGGTGGGAGGGGCCAGGTTGGGGGGTAGCTGGGAGGGGTCAGGTGGGCGGGGCCAGGTGGGAGGGTCAGGTGGGAGGGGCCAGGTTGGGGGGTAGCTGGGAGGGGTCAGGTGGGCGGGGCCAGGTGGGAGGGTCAGGTGGGAGGGGCCAGGTTGGGGGGTAGCTGGGAGGGGTCAGGTGGGCGGGGCCAGGTGGGAGGGTCAGGTGGGAGGGGCCAGGTTGGGGGGTAGCTGGGAGGGGTCAGGTGGGCGGGGCCAGGTGGGAGGGTCAGGTGGGAGGGGCCAGGTTGGGGGGTAGCTGGGAGGGATCAGGTGGGAGGGGCCGGGTGGGAGGGGCCAGGAGGGAGGCACTGTGTGCTCTAGGGCAGGGCAACGGTCTGAAGGTGAAACGAACGAATCAGGATCCCGGGCTAAACCTCCCACACCGGGACTCCCAGAGCCACCTCCTCTGCTTCTTCCACAGCCCTGGGTCTCCTGAGAAGTGTCTGCACTAACACTCTCCCCCATTCACCCTCTGCACTGGGCGCCTCTTCCTAGCGCTCTCTGGATCTGTGGAGTCAAAGGTTTTTGAACCTGAAGTCACGGGTCGGCTAGGCTGTCCTCCCCAGGCCTGGGCAGCCTCAGCCTCACCTCGGCCCCTCTGGAATCTCCTGCTCTTCACTGCCCAGCACTGTCTCCTCCTGATTCTCTCCCTGCTTCCTACGCTCTCCACCCCTGCTTCAGGCTCCTCTGAGAGTCCTCCAGCTACAAGAAACTCCTGC
>NW_006780198.1:2026114-2039608 GCF_000442215.2 Lipotes vexillifer | reverse complement strand
CCGAGCTCTGTGTCTCTCATGTTCTCGTCTGTCTCCCTCAAGATGGGGCAGTCCGTTCCCCCAGCCAGCAGGGCCTGGAGGGGTGCCTGGCATGCGGGAGGCCGTCTCTAGTTCATGAAAAATGAAACTCGCCCACCCCACCTTCACCTTAGCCTGGGCTGTTGCTTCTCCCCAAAGCGGTCCTCATTTCCTGACACGCTAGAATTACTTATTTTTTGTTTTCTGTTTGTCTCTCCCAGCCAGAAGGGACTTTTGTTTTAGCCACTTATGAACCTCAAATGTCCCTCTGGGAATTATCTAACCGATAGTAGACCCCCAACGAATATTTGTAGGATGAACAAATTTAGTATTAAAGCTGGGCGATCTCACAACAGCTTCTTTGCTCAAAGCACACTTTCCGTACCTGGACTCTTGGAAAATCTCAGGGCATCAGAGAGAAAATGTAATCCGTAGGATAACCTCCCATTTCTGATGCATTTGCTGACCACCATGTGTAGTGCTCAGGTTTTGTGGACACCAATCTGGGGAATTAGGATGAAGTTGGTAGTCATGAGGGCTCTTTGGTGGCAGGAGATGGTCAAATACTGTCAGCTTTCTGCTACCACCCAGGAACTCAGAAGGAAATGAAAAAGAACGCTGTGAGTCCTGAGCAGAAGCCATATCACCAGGCATGGTCACCCTGATTCTTAACAAGCCTTGTTAGGGACTTTCCCAGTCTACACAAGAGGGGCAGCAAGCCAGAAAGAAACTGGTGATGGGGCCATAGTGGGACCTATAGAGCTGTAAGTGTGACCCTGACAAAGAAGGTCAAAGAACACTAGAGCAGACCCAGGACAGTGCTCTCCCAGCAGCCAACACACAGGATGACCAGGTGACCTGGCTAATGCCTGCTGTCCCAGTGTAATTATCAATTTCTATTAACTGTAATTGTTAATTATTATTTTCCTCTCAAAATTGTATGGCCACCTGATCAATATGGGTGCTTCTATTGATTATCCTAACTCAGGGGTAGCTTATGCATGGAAGGTTGTCCCACACTTCCCGTTCCGCTGTCCATGACAGACACTGCTAATCAATCACATCCCTCTTTCCTCTGAGCCTGGAGACTTTCCTGTGAGTTTCAGAATCCTTCTCGCAACAGCATTAAGGGCATATTGATGGGTGAGGAGGGTATCTACATGGGGGAGGGGATGGTGGCAGAGAGGTGAGATTCGTTACATGCAGGGAGATCGATCAAATGTGTAATCATATTTAGGCATAATAGGAGACAGTTTTCTACTATTGAAGAAGATAGTTACAAATATGGAAAGGGGCAAAGTAAGAATGAATTCCCTGGAGGTGTATTGGAATTGGCTATATTGGAGTAAGCTAATGGTTTTCAAAATATCTACCTCTCTATGTAGAAATAAGATATAAATGTGTATCTACATCTATATCTATATCTATCCATCCACACACACAAACACACGTACACATGATACGTATATTTCCCAGCGCTATCCACTGAGAGGGCTTGGGAGCAGTGACATCCCAATAACAATGAGTACACTCACACCCAGATCCTGGCTTCTAAACACCACCTTCCACTAAGAGGAACCAAGCTTCTTTGGACTGATTGCTGATTCCAGGAAAGTACAAGATGTGCCTGGAACATCTTGTTCAGTAAGCAAGGAGGTGCTCAAAGAATGATGGTCTTAACTTATAGGATGTTGTACATCAACTATATTTCAATTAAAAAAAAGAAGAATGATGGCCTTATGTGAAATGACACAGAAGCCAGCTTGAATGGGCACTCACCAAGCAAATCTGAGACCATTTGGGCATTAAAATAAATAATGATAGCAATGGATTACAACCCATGGAATAATGAAATTATGAGTTCATATAGTTATGTATAAATAAGTGAATACTCCGAACGTTTGATGACGTAGAGTATATTTATATAGTCTTAACGTATTTCCCCACAAAATACTTATTAACTACAACGGGAAAAAGAGTAACCTTACAGTGGCGAATCCTTACAGGAGCCACCTTAATCAAGCGATCTGACTGAACATCACCAGAATTGAAATTCTGTACCACCTGACAGATCTCAGCATCCTTTCTGTGAGATTCCTGCCAAAGATGTACAACCTGAATCTAATCACGAGAAAACATCAGACAAACCCAAACTGAGAGAAGTCTACAAAATAACTGGTCTGTACATATCAAAAGTGGCAGGATCACAGAAGGACAGAATGAAGAACTGCTCCAGACTGAAGGACATACCACTAAATGTGACATGTGATGCTATTATTGGGACAATTGAGGATTAGGTGGTAGTGATGTAGCAGTGTTAGTTGCCTGATTTTGACAGGTTTTTTTTTTAAGATTTTTTTTTTTATGTGGACGGTTTTTAAAGTCTTTATTGAATTTGTCATAATATCGCTTCTATGTTTCGTTTTTTTAGCTGCGAAGGCATGTGGGATCTTAGCTCTCTGACCAGGGACCGAACCTGCACCCGGTGCATTGGAAGGCGAAGTCTTAACCACTGGACCACCAGGGAAGTCCCTGATTTTGAGAGTTCTGCGATGGTTATGTGGGAGAATGTTCTTGTTTGAAAGAAACACATACAAAAGTATTCCAGGGTGATGGGGCATTAGGTCAGTGACTTTCAAACGGTTCAGAAAAAGTTTCTTTCCACCGTACTTACAACTTTTTAATTAGCTGGTGATTTTTTTCAAAAAAATTTTTTTAAAGGACAATTTAGAAATTCCCCAAACACAAATTACTGCATTAGCAAATTATGGTTCCAATAAAAAGCAAGCTAAAATGAAACATAGATGACGCCAATAGTATGTACATTTGGGGATTTGAAAGGTAAACTTCAGCTCTGTGGGAAGTTCTCTTTGCATGGCAATTCTCAGTCTCAGCTGAGTTGGCCATGGTTTCCCAGGAATGAAACAGCTGGAGGTGGCCCTGGCTCTTCCATGTCAGTAGGGAAGAATGTTCCATAACCAGGACTGGCTACCTAATTTGTGGGGCCCAGTGAAAAATGAAAACATGGGGTCCCTTGGTAAAAAATTATTAAGAATTTTAAGAATGTGACAGCAGAGCCTTAAACCAAGCATGGAACACTGACAGCAGAATAAATGTCCAACAACAGAGAATGACTAAATAAATTACAGTATATCCATAAGAAGGAATATTATGCAGCCATTAAAAACTGTTGCTTGAAGACTATTGAACAACAAGTGAAAATGCTGTTGATACAATGGCAAGTGAAAAAAATACAAAACATTAAACTGCGTATATATCACATTACCAACTTTGTAAAAAAATTTTCAGACATGCGAGTATAGCAAAAAGACTGGCAGGAAATATACCAACATGTAAGCAGGGGTGCTCTCTGGGTGATGGGATTATAGGCGATTTATAGGAGATTTTTATTATCTTTTTCATACCTTTCCACATCTTGTAAATGTTCTACCCTGAGCATATCTAATTTTTGTAATTAGAAGAATATTTTTAAATATTTTAAAATAATGTACTCGTTTGTTATCATGAGCCTGTTTGCTTTGTAATTAAAAATTTTTAATAAAGACAAAAGTAAAATAATAAAAGTCCATTCATTCACATTTAGCCAATAGCTATGGGACACCTCTGTCCATGTGAGATGCTTGGTTCTGGAGGAACACAGAAGAAGCATGAGCTTATCATCTCATTGGTGAGGCAAAGGAGTGAACTAAAAAGCATTCCCAGGTCTTCCACGAACCTCTGCTTGGGGTCCAGGAAGACCCGGAGCAGAGCAGGACCCCAGGTGGGCGTACCTGCACGCAGAGCCTGGAGGGGCAAGCACGTGACCACACGCCCCTCCCAGGTGACTCCCGTGTGCTTCTGTACTGTGTACCGGGGAAGATATTTGTTAAACATATTTCCCTTTAATAAACTATAACTCAAAAAGCTATGGCAGGTTCCAAGTAATCAATACCACATTGTATTTCAAGCAAGCAGATTTATATTCTTTGCACCTTGGACAGCAAGTACGTTATTCTTCGAATACACTTGCGAAGGCTGCTTTATTTGCACTTAAACCAATTTGCTTTATTGACCAAATCAAGTTTGGTGCCCATCCTACCAACCTCTCTCCCACTCTCTAACTCAGCAAATCCAGCTCACATCAATAACTATGACAAGGGTGGTGGTTCTTTCCTCCAAGTCCAGTCAGCATCGATGAGATCTATCCAGAGGCATTCCTTTCCTGTACTCCCTTCTCAGAGCTGGGGAGTAGGCAGGGCAGGGGGCTTGCCCATGTGGTGAGGCCAAGGGTCAGAAAGTAAATTCCAAACTGTCATGATGTGAAGATGTGGAAGGAAGGAGCAAGAAAGAGCGTGGGGGGAGGAAAGTGAGAGAAAGAAGAGACGAAGCCCAGCAGAAGAAAGAAAAGCAGAAAATCTGGGCCACATACAGCTGGCAGCAAGGAAGGTCACCTTGTCCTTCAGCACAGCCCGGCATCCTTTCTGGATGAGAACCATTTTGTGGGGGGACCCCACACCCCGCAGCTCTCCAGGTCGACGCGCCAGGGCAGTTGGAAGCAACCCACTAGGGCATGTCATTAGCTAAAGACCAATGACCTGCTCCCTCCTTAAGTGGTGAAGCAACTTAATGCAACTAATCAACTAATTCATTAAACTTTAGAGAGGTAGGTCAAAGCCTCTATGATTTAGTCAATTAATCAAGGACCAGAGTTTCATTTAGTGTTTGGTTCTTAGCAATAGTTTTCTTGACCTTTTTTTGACTGTTTAACTATCCCTCAGAAGCCTTTAACTTACTGCATTTTTCATCCTCAACTGGTCCGTGGTGTCCACCTGCACACTAGGCAGGGCCAGCGATTAGGCCCCTGTGTCCAGGTTGGTGCCCGTGAGAAACAGAGGCAGGAGAGAGGGGGCTAATCCAGCTGTCCTGCAAAGACGCACAGTATTTCCTGCATCAATTACACATGCCCCTGAGAAGTGGAAGTCTACTGAACTCACAGTCAGGGGGCCAGGGAGCAGAGCAGATGCTTGGGAAGCAGGACTGGTCCCCTTCCAGCTGCTGTTCCCTCCAGCTGGGGCCACGGATTTGGGCGGGTGGGGTGGTGGAAACAAGAGACCCTCAGTCAGGAGCTTAGAGGTTTAGTGGCAAGGCTAGGGGTTAGTCTTGCTCTTATGGTGAAATCTGGGTCCGAAAATGAACTCACCCCAACTAAGCTTTGCCTGCCTTCCAGTTCTAATGTTGGCCCCAGCATGAGCCTCCAAGGGCTGGGATTCCTATATGTCCTCTATCCATCCATCCATCCATCCATCCATTCATCCATTGTCCATCTAACCATCCATTTGTCTATCCATCCATCTACCCATCCATTTATCCATCTGTCCGCCTATCCATCCATCCACTCACTCATCCACCCACCCACCCATCCATACATTCATCCATCCATCCATCCATCCATCCATCCATCCATTCACTCACCCATTCATCCATTCATCCATCCATCCATCCATCCACCCATCCATCCATCCACTCACCCATTCATACATACATACATTCATACATACATACATCCACTCATCCATCCATCCACCCATCCAACCACTCATCCATCCATCCATCCATCCATCTACTCATTTAATTAACAATTATTCACTGAATCCCAACAATGTACCAGGTACGGTCCTAGGCACTTGGGGCACATGAAACACACAGTGAGTCAGACCACATTAACAGAATTACAGTGCCTTGAATGATGTGTGCAATGTTTACTGGGAACGTACAGAGGGAGCGCAGAGAAGGCTACCTCTCGGGAAGGCAAAGCTCCCCAGAGGAGGCAGCATGCTAGCTGGGTTGTGTAGGAGGCACAGAAGGTCACGAGGCAGCCCATGCAATAGGAAGGCTGTGCCCAGCAGAGGGGGCTGTTTGGTTCCCTGCCTGGAATCTTGGCATCAAGGTCAACCTTCTGCCCGCCTTCTAGTATTTCTCAGACTTTCTCATGTTGTCTGTGCAGGAATCTGCCACACTGGGGCTATTGGTCTCTGGACTCTGCCCTCGTCGTGCCTTGTTGGAATTTCCATGAGGCCTTGGAGGGTCTGCTCAGCCATGCAGACAGATGAGCGAGAACCATGGCATCGTATGCAGAATAATTTTGACACTGTTCCAGCTTGCACAGTAAGCACCCAGGAGTCAGGCTGTGTAGACTGAGGAGGGCTCAACTACAGGAGGCGTCATCCCCACAAGCTGCGATGCGGACGCATCCCTGAGAAAGGCGCAGTGCAACGGCCCCACGAGGAGCATCCTTCACTCCCACAAAGAAATAAGCTGTGCACATTTCTCTTGAAACACATGGCCTGCTTGCTCTATCTTTCATTCCCCACTTTTGAAAGAGACCTGGGTAGCGGAAATATTTCTCCAAGAAAAACCACAGTGCAGGCACCATGAGAAATGGCAATTGCTCCCTGGCCCCCTGCTGGGCAGACAGCACTGAGAGGTGTGGCCCTGGGAGCTGATGATCCGAATCCCATCTCGGGAGCCGTGGTAATTCAGCAACTCCAGCTTGTTGCTACCAGGAAGGGATTTAGGCCAATGAGGCTAGGTCTTCTGATTTTTCAACAAAAGTCAGAAATCTGAGTTTTTTTGTGTGAAATTTACAGATATTGTTACATTGGCTCAAGTCTTTATAAAACACCGTGTCAGCCAAACACGTTGAAAGGCCTGGGGTCTCCGTGCTTGTGACCCTGGCCTGGGCAGGGGTGGGCTCTGTGGATTAGGAGGCCATGATCTCCACGACAAGCTCTGAGCAAAGGTGGGGAGGCGGGGGTCTAAGGCAGGCTGGGACCCAGGATTCAGACGTCTCTGACTGGGACTTGCTAGGAAGTGGTAGCCGTTCAGAGCTTGGTATGTTTGGAGGAGGTTCAAAGAACGAGAGGCCTGGGAACCCCATCCTCCCCAAGTAGAGTAGAAAGTTGGGGATCATTTGCACCGACAGCTTCATGCTGCCTGGTCTGAGCCCAGCCTGGTGTAGGGCCATCACTTGGGAACCAGGGGTCTCACATGTTACCTCTTCCAGAAACCCCACCCCTACATGATAATCAGGGACAGACTCAGTTTGTTGGGGTGTGAGGTTTATACAACTTGAGGCGTATTTGTTAAGAAAAAGAACACATAACGTAGAATACAGAATCAGGGTCCTGGAGAGGACCTGCAACCGTGGTGTGCTGGTGTCAGCTTGTACAGATGCATGGGAGCCGAAGACATGGATTTCTTCCCAACTCTGCTTTTAGTGACTTCAAGTGGGTACCTTGAAATGGGCCACGGTGGGAGTATTTACACCATGGGAATTGGTAAATGACATGTATTGGGCTTTTCCACAGAGAGCCGATTGTTAACAATTAGCAGCACACTTCTGCATGTCCAAATGAGGAACCCTGAAGTTTACACCTCATTAGCTTCATGGGAAACGTACCTCTGATCAAAATACATTTATTAGGCAGGAATCCACTGAAAGAGCGGGAGAAAGAAACAGAGCAGTGAGATCCCAAATGGAGGAAGGATTTCTTTCTACAACAGAAGAAAATAGAAAAAGATTCTTCTGAGAGGAAGAGGTTTTCCCTTCTCAGTTTGAGCAGGGGGAGAAAAAAGAGAGAGAGGGAAAGAAAAAGTCTCTCTTCAATTCCCCAAAGGCGCCACTGAACCTGGAGTTTCCTTTTGAAAAGTACATGGTTTGGGGGTATTTGCTGAATAAAATCATCCCAAATTAAAATCTCATTTCTTTCAAGGGGCTGGAGAGTATGTCTATTTGTCGGGGACCAAAGGATTTAAATGCGTTTTAAGGGAAGAGATTCATCATGGGGACAGGCTGAGATGCTTCCAGGAAAATACTGCTCTAGCTCCTGCATCCTTCTGCCCTTCAGCAGAGAGAAGGCCCTCCTGGAAAACCAGGTTGGAGGCCAGCAGCCCTGGCCGTGACCCAGTCCTGGCTCCATCCAGACTTCCATCCTTTGGCCCCTGAGGCCCAGCCCCTGACCCATTCCAGCTGGTGGAAGCTGCCCTGCCTGCATAGATGCCTTTAGAGAAAGGGCTGCTGGGATTTCTGCTGCCAGGGCTCTGCTGCTTGCTGCCACGGAGGGGTCCCTCTGACCACGTCCGGCCCCTCGGAAGCCAGAGGGGCTCCATGTGTCTGCTGGCTACTCTCTGAGGTAGCTGAGGCCGAGGGGTTAAGGTTCAAAGCATCCTCCCACAGGGTGGGGGGCTCTGCTGGCTCCAGCCTGCTGCCCAATGGGCAAAGGGTCACAGGAAGAGTGTCCTCTCAAAGACAGCCCCAGTGGCCCCCTCCGTTAAATCACGCTCCGCCCCATAAACCGTGGGCAATGCATCCCTCCAGGTTAGGCCATATGCCTCCGTGCTCTGGATGCTGCGTTTGTCAGCTGACGGAGAGGAGGTGACCACTGCAGCCGGCAGCTGCTGATGTATGTCACCCCCACTCCCAAGTGTTCCTAGGCATCTGCTAAGCAACTGTCACCCGGCTGGACGAGGACCCTCTGCCCAAGCTGTGAGCCCTCAGGGAGGGAGGTCAGGGGCCAAGGCCCAGATGCGGTCCAGGGAGGCTCCCTGGAGGAGGCGGTGTCTGAGATGAGGAACTCAGCAGGCGGGGGTGGAGGGGAGTGAGGAGAGCATGAGGGGCCGAGGCCTGGGGTGAGTAAGACTCTGACTTGCTGGGGCCCCTGGGAGTAGCTCAGGGGACCTTTAGGGAATTAGGGCTTCAAGCTGCAGGCTGAAGGGCAACACCTGGGGGTCGAAGGCCTGGGGCAGACCTGGTGTTTAGAAAGAGCCCTGTGGCTGACGCCCAGAAACCCACACCTGCTGTGAGCACCCACCCCGAGATACACCCCACATGTCGCCCCACATCTGTCCTGGTGGCCCATGGAGACCCTTTCACACACGTGGCTGGGGGACCAGGAGCCTGCGCCCCAGGCCTCCCCAACCTCAGCCTCCCTGTACTCCCAGAATGCTGGGCCAGAGCCCCTCTCCAGGTCTGCCCAGCCTGGGTGAAAGCAGATCCTGATTCTGGCATCTCCAGCTGCCTTTTTCAGGGACATGACAGCCTCTGACGGAGGGTGAACTAGAAAGCAGAGGAAGCAGAGCTGTAGCCAAGGCCAGAGCCAGGGAACGTCGGGCGTCAGAGCCAACTCTGGGGCCTTGATGCCTCCTACCGGTCCCTGGATTTTCCTGGAAAGCCCCTCCCCACCCCTTTCTTGCAAAGTGCTGAGTCAGAGGCAGTTATTTTTTTAAATGAAAATGCAGTGCAATTTATTTTGCATGAGAATCTCCAACTATCTGTCCCCAGAGAGCCGGACTCCCCGGGGGAGGGAGCCCTGGGGTTTTACAGCCCTGTCACTGGAATACACAGATGTAGTCGCTGGGGGCTGGCACCCGAGCGCTGCCAGGGATGCTCAGTCCACCTCTGCCTTCCTCGGTGTTAAGTTTAACACCAGCCAAGTCTATAAATAGAGGATTTACAATGAAGGTTATTAGCATCAGGTGGAGGGTAATCTCGGGACCCTCGAGTTGTCTGGGCAGATATAAGTGTGTGGCGCTTTTGGTTCTGATGAAAAAAATGACCAGAGCAGATGAGAGCTGGTCCTGCCGAGACGTGGCGCTTCCATGTCTCCAGGCAGCGCCCGGGTTCCTGCGGGGTAGCGCCTGTTTGAATGATACCCCCGGGTCTCAGAGAACCAGTGCTGGGGGGGTGTCATCTCCCGGGCTCAGGGCCGCCGGAGGTGACGGTCCGTCTAAGCTGCAGGGTCAGCTTCCCCAGGCACTGTCTCTGGTCAGGCCCACGTTTGTTTGCATCAACACGTCCCTGGGAGAGTTTGCCAAAGGACACTCATTTCTGGTCCTGCACCCAGGAAAGCAGTGCTGCCCACCTCTCAAGGGTGACCGAGCCATCCCCAGATCCCCTCTGAGCCCTGAGCCCACACGCAACCCGACATAAAAATCACCCTGCTGTTACAAAGCAGCAAGTAAAGGAGGGGGCATGCTCCCTGTGACCCCAGGCCTTAGAGGGGGCTGGTGCCCTGCCAGGCTGCCTGGCATCAGAAGACACATGGCAGCCAGTTTGAGCCCAGTGTCACCCCAATCATTCTTTCATTCATTCATTGAAATTCAGGGAGCTCCTCCTGAATTCAGACCCAACCTTGCCCTGGCCCTGGTGTGGTCTGGCAGCTTTGGTGTCTCGAAGGCCTGGGGGTGATTGGCCTGAGCAGGGGACAGGCCTGTGGTCCCAGCCACCACCCTGTCACTTGACTCCCCTTCTGGGGTAGAATTTCCTTTCTCGCCCCCTCCCCTCTGTTTTTTTTTATTCCTTCCCTCTCTCCCTCCCCCTCTCTGTGTCTCTCACTTTCTTTCCTCATCTTTCCCGTTGTTTGTAATAGGCAAAGGCAAGTCTGTTTTACGTGTCCCCCAGGCAGCCCCCAGGATGGGCCATAAGTAATGCATTCTGCTGACTTCTCTCTAAAGCTGAGGACTGTTGGAGCCCCAGACAGGGCCCCCGAGGCCCCAGCTCAGCCACTTGTGGCATTTCGGGGTCTCAGGGAGGAGGCCCCACTGGGAATTCTGCTCCCCTCTGCTGTGACCGTCCAGCTGCTGGCTTTTTGCAGCCAGAGCCCGATGCTGCCAGAGGGTAGGCAGACAGCGTGCGTCTGCGTTGGGAGGGGCTGCGGGTGCCCCTGGGGCCAGGTGGGGGGCGAGGAGGGGGTGGGGAGTAGCCAGCGCACCCCACGGGGCCGTGCCTGAGGTGGGCCGAGCTGCTTAGGAAGCTGGTGCCTAAAACTGGTTTAAGGGGAAATGGATTCTGTGTGAAACGTGACACAAATTTATTTGGACAATTAATACACCGTTTTAAGGTGCTTCTCTTCCTGGGCAGCCTCCCCCTCCAGGGTCTGTAGCAAGCTCTCCTGATGTGGGCAGAGAAGGTACCAGGGTGTCAGGGAAGATTTAATTCCTCCCTGTCGAAAAGGAATGTTTGGAGCAGGATGTTGGTACAAACTAAAAATAGCCCCGCGGCCCCCCGCCAGCTCGGGCTTTGCCGAATATTATGATGAGGCTCACGTAAAGGAAAGACTAATGGATTTCTTCCTTGAGGCAATTAAAAAATGATTTGTCACACACCAAGATGTATGGCTTTGTACTGGCAGATAGGAGGCTGCGGGCAGGAGGGGCGTGGGGTGATGGATGGTGGGGAGGGGTCCTTGGGGCCTCCGTGAGGCTGAGGGGTCCCAGGGGGGCTCTGACAGGAGCCCAGTAAGCGAGGGACGGGGGAGGTGAGGGCGTGGGCACGGGGCTGGGGTCAGCACAGGCTCAAGGCCCAGCTCTGGGAGGCCTGGCCCCTTGGCCTCTGGAAAGTCCTCTCCCCTGGCTTCAGGCAGAGGTCGGCCTGAACGTTTTCCAACTTCTCAGCCTCTTGGAAAAATCCAGGAGCCCGAGGTGGAGCCCCCATCGCTTCACACCCACCCCGCCCCCCCGGCCTCACCAACAGGGAATAGGCTGGTGTCGGGCTGTTCCTGTCTTTGGAGGGCCCTGGCCCCTCTCCCGGTGCTTCCTTCCTTGAGGACAAGGACAGGGACCCTCACCCCCCTCCAGGTCTCCTGCTCGCTCTCAGCTCAGGAGGGAGTCCCCCAACCCCAGAGTGGGAGGGCCGTGCAGGTGCACGCAGGTGCCCCCTGCCCACCCTCCACCGCAGAGGGCACAGCTGCCCTGCCCTCTCCACCTTGTGTGGAGCCCGGTGAGGGGCCTGCCCGGAGGAAGGCCTTGGATGGACCCGGAGCAGCCCAGGGAAGTCCTCCACTGATTCTGGGGGGCCTGGGTCGGAAGCCCACTGCTGCCCCTCACCCCTGGGCACGACAGCTCCATCAGGAGTAAAGCCGGCTCTTCATCTCCCTCGGCCTTGCTGTTCTGCTTCGGTTCAGAGCTCAGCCGGGTGGCCAGGGTACCATTCATCCTCAACCTCCCAACTGAGCCCACCCCCTTGAGCTCCAGGTAAACCCCCCCTTTCCCAAAAAGCTGCCCCTCCTGGCCTCCCGAGCACTCATGGGGTCCTGGGTCGGCTTCACCCTCTCAGCACCGCTGCCCCGCCGGCTCCTTCCTCCTTCCATCATTCTGTCCTTCCTTCTCCAGGCCATCCATCCTCATCCATCCCCCAGTGAGTGAATGCGCCCCGCCTACCCAGTCCGTGCTGGGCTGGTGGGGAAGAGGGTGGCACCTTCAGGGGCTCCAGGAGAACACGGGGGCTGCTAAGCCCTACGCTGATTTGCGGTTTTCCATACCCGACTGGTAAGCCTCACTGACTGCTTAGGATTGGGAAAGAAGATGAGAAGGTGGGCAATCTTGTTCGGGGGGCACTGGTGGTCAAGAGGCCTCTCCACCAAGATCCCAAAGCCGCACCGGGAGGAGGGGGCTGCCCTTGCTGCCCCTTCGTGGAGCCAGAGGGAGGCCCCTTAGGATTCAGCCTAGGGTTCGTGTGGCTTCCCCACCAGTGGCCACCCCAGCACATCGGTGATGGTCCCTGAGCTGCTACTTCCGGTGTCACCTGACCCCTTTTCCTCCACTCATTTCACCCTCCCTCCCTCCCTCCCTCCTATTGCTTTCGTTTCTCTCATGGCATCAGACGTCTAAGAGACTAGCATCGTTTGAAGGTACAAGAATGCCGGCAGTTTGGGGCATTTTGTAGGTAGATTAAAAAAAAAAACTTTCCGCCCTCCCTGAAGCTAATGTCCAGCTCCAAGTTTCCATGACTGCCCTGGATGGACACTCGGAAAGGAGGAACAGGGGCGGCCAATAGGCTCGTAGGGGGACCCAGCCTGTCAGGGTCCCTGACGTCTCGTGGACTGCAGGCACGGAACGGAATTGCTTTGCTTTTTCTGCGATGCTGCTCTAAGAAGCTCTTTGCTCTCAGAAACGGCTCAGCCTCAGAACTTTCAGGAACAAAGAGGGAGGCAGAGGGTGCCCAGCATCAGAGTGTGTGTCCTGGGACCAAGCCAGAGGTCGGCCCCTGTCCTCAGAGCCCCCAGGCCTGGAGACCCGGGCACGCCCCTCCCAGGCCCGCTTCCGGTCTTTGAGAGCTCATCTCCCTCCTGGGCCCATGGTTCCCCTGCCGGGGCCCCTGGAACTCTGAGCCTCTGTGCAGACTTGCAGGATGATGACAATGCCTGACACTGATCAAAGGCTCACTCTGCCTGGCGCTGCCCTGAGTGCGTCTGCATGTTTGGGCTCATTTAATCCTTCCAGAGACCCTGTAAGGTAGGTGCTATGATCCCATTTTACAGATTAGGAGAGTGAGGCATGGGGAGATGGAAGAACATAAAGACTTTGAGACTTTGAAAGACACACAGTAGCATCAAGGGAGAAAAATGATGATTCCCTTGTACCACACTATTCTTTGCTAGGTACTTTGATCAAAGCTCCCTCCCTCCCTCCCTCCCTCCC
>NW_006780198.1:2009214-2025595 GCF_000442215.2 Lipotes vexillifer | reverse complement strand
TCCCTCCCTCCCTCCCTCCCTCCCTTCCTTCTCTCCATTCATACCATCCTTCCACCTTTCCAAGTATTAATACTTCCTGAGCATATTAAGAGTACAGACTCTGCTGGAGATACTTTAGTGAGTTAAAAAAAAACTCAAACCAAAAACAACAGACATGTTCTGTTCTCATGGATACAGAGCTTACATTTGGGAGGAAATAATAATGCACGTTTAATGAGTCCTTACTCTGTGCCTGGCACACAGCTTCAAAGTGCCAGAGACTTGAGTCAGACAGACCCGAATTTGAATCCTGGTTTTGCCACCCACCATCTGTGTGGCCTTGGGCAATGTCCTTAACTTCTTGGACCCTCAGATGCTCATCTATAACACGCCTCCAGTGCTGCTGTGGGGGGTACCTTGGGTCTTGTTGGATGGTAACATTCATGAGGCCACAGGGCTCCCTGGAGTGGGCCTGGCTTCCATAAATCTCGGAAACACGTGCGCGTCCCTAGCTGCTGGGGACCGAGCAACAAGCCACTTCACACCGAATCAATAGACTTAATATTTAATGATAATCCACTGAAAGGCACTTTGGTCAGCTCATTGCATCAATGTTGCACTAATAACAAATTACTTCTTAAATGATTAGCCTCAGTTCCTTTCCTGAAGCTCTGGTTCCGTGTGTGACAGGGAGTGGGGAGGAGGAGTGGGGGTTGCTGCAGCTTGGGAGGCCAAGGTGGCCCTGCACGTGCTTCGGGACGCATGCCTGGATCTCTCTGCGGGCGGTGGCCACAGGTGGCCGGTGGGTGGCACGTGCGGCGCTGCTGAGCCCACCTGGCCCAGGAGAGTTCACCTCACCTCTGGGGTCCATTCTGATCACAGCCGCCATTTAGCAAACACCTACTGTGCGCTGGGCTCTACATTATGTCATTCCATTAAACAATCTAACAACATCTCTATGAAGGCATTGTTTTCTCCAGTTTACGGATACAGAAATTAAGGTTCCTTATCCAAGGCCAATAGCTCGTAAGTAGCAGATCTGGGCTTTACATCCAGGCTGGGGGGACCCATACGTGAATGTTTATAACCTTCGCACAGAGGAAGGATCTCAGAGCAGTGAGAACACAGACTCTGGGTCCAGTTGCAGGGTTCCGATCCCAGCTTGTCACTGTGTGATGTCAGGTAAGTGACTCAAGTGCTCTGAGCCCTAGGTTCCTCATCTGTAAAACAGGGGTGACAGTAATGACACCTGCTCCAAAGGGTGCTGTGCGGACTAAGTGTGTTGCCAGGGTGGGTGTGCGGCCAGGATGAACTGTCATAATCCTGTCTGGAATCCCATGCATCACTCACGTGTTCTCTACCTTATTCCCTCACAAAGGGACGGAGGGAAGGGCTGCTGGAGCCCAGTGTACTCAGCTGAGGGAGGAGGGGTCAGGTAGAGCCACCCAGCCCAGGGAAGCAGGCAGAGGCAAGTTCAAGGTCACTTACTTTGGGCAAGCCCGTCCACTCCTGTCCCTGCCCCACACCTTCCACCATGCTGGCTCGTGCTTCCCCTGGTCCCCTTCGCCCAAGAGTTAGCAAGACTTCCATAAGGATTTGTGCAGCTCCATCATTCTCTGCCCATGACAGCCCCGGGATGGGCAGGACCCGGTGAGCTGGTAGGAAGCTGAGTCTTCGAGTAGTGAGCTGACTTCCCTGCTAGTTACAAGCACAGGGGGGAACAACCCTGTTCTCTTTCTACTCCACAGGGGGGAGGGACAGGGCTCATGGGACATATTCTCAGACCTTGTCGGTGCTGCAGGCTGAAGTGTGGTACAATTCTCTCCATCCATCCATCCATTCATCCGTCCATCCATCCATCAGCTATTTGGTCTCAGATCTGAATTCCCACTTTCTCACTAACCTGGTGCAAGTTGCTAGGCCCCAGCAACCTCCTCTGTCAACTGGGTGTGCCATTGCCTCTTTCCAGGACCACTGTGAGGGCACAGGCCATGCCCCCCATGAAAGCTCCTTGTCCAGACATGCAGGCACTCGGCAGCAGGATGTCAAATACAAATCAGAGTCACAGGTGAGTAACCTGGGCTCTTGGAAAGGGGGCAAGCTCCCTGGGCCTCTGAAGGAGACACTTACTTGTACTTTTGTTTAGGAAGGAAGAATTTTTACCAAAATATTAACTGTGGCTACCTCTGAGGGTCATGCTTTGAGGCTACTGCAATTTAACATTAGCACTGTTTGGTTTTTTGTTCCCTTTTTTTAAAATGAATTTTTATTGGAGTATAGTTGATTTACAATGTTGTGTTAGTTTCTGCTGTACAGCAAAGTGAATCAGTCACACGTGTACATATATCCCCTCTTTTTTAGATTCTTTTCCCATATAGGTCATTACAGAGTATTGAGTAGAGTTCCCCGTGCTGTACAGTACGTTATTAGTTATCTATTTTATATCTATGTTATATATAGGAGTGTTAGTCCTGTCCATTCTGTCTGCAGCTGCTAAACCTTCATCGAAGAGCCTGGGTCACCAGTGTCATGAAAAAGATTATCCAGGAGGTGAAATATCGCCTGGCCATTCCCCTGGGGGTTAGGCCCTGACTCTTGCCTCCTGTTTTCTGATTGCCAAAAAGGAAAGGGAGCCACGTGGAAACCCTTACGAACCAGGTAGGTCTCCTGTGTGAGTCCAAGGGGAGCTAGTCTTCTCGCCCTCCTTCCGGGCCAGGCCCGTCTGCCCTGTGTCACGGTGTCAGCATCTGGGAGGTTTGAGGGCTGCTATGCTCCATACTCCCACTCCTTGGCCCCAAGGTGAGGCCAAGGGAGGGTGGGGAGACCCAGGTCGGGCTTTCTCCGGAGCTGGGAAAGCCATCCTTGGCTCCAGGAAGCTCAGGGGGCTTGCTCTGCTCCCTGCAGTGCAGAGTTGGGCAGCCCCCCTGGAAACTCGGGGGGGGGCCACAGTTCCGGGAGAGGGCCGGAGATAAAGGCCATTTATCTAGGGTGTAGGATGCGTGGGCTTGCTGAGCCCGCCCCCAGGGCTCCTGCTCTCTGCACCTCGAGAAGCTTCCCCATCCTCTGGAAGCCGGATCTAGAACACTAGCACTGCTATTTGACCCAATCTCTGGCCATTTCCAGAAAGAGTGGGGTCTGGTGGAGAGTGGGTGAGACAACCAAGCACAGGCTGAAATCTGTGGGGCCTGAGAACCCCAGCCAGTCATGGGACTCTCAAGTCAAGGGCCCTCCCCACTTAACTGATTGGAGCAGGAAGTTCAGAGCTGGGGCCTCCGCTTCCCGGCTGTGGGTCAAGACACTGTCTTCTAGTGACTTCTACGAGGAATGTCTGGGCTGGACCAGATGAGCTGGCTTCTTTCATGGCCAAGAAGCATGGCCCCAAGTCAACCATATGCTACTTTTCTCTACCTCCCTTGGTCTTCCCCTGTCCCCATCACCTCCCCAAGGTCAGGCTCCAGGCTCTGTGCTATGCCCTTGGCTCTGGTTCCACCACACTGTGTGGCGCCCCCATCCCAGGAGTGAGTGTAGGTATCTCAGTGTCCCAAGGAGCTAATGGGGGGAGATTCTGTGTGTTGTGAGGCCAGAGACTGACCTGGGGCTGCCCATCTTCCAGCCCAAGAATGCTTGTCGGGGAATGACGGCTCTTGGCTTATAAGCATGAATCCATTCAGATCCCGACCTCTCACTAACTGGCAAGTTAGGTCAACTTTCTGAACCTCCGCTTCCTTCTCGGAAAACAGTCACACCTCCTTCACGGGGCTGTTATGAGATTCACAAAAGCTCATCATCTATCAAGCTGACCCAGTGCCTGGAATCGGTGACGCAGAGACAGATCAGGCCTGGGACCCTCCTCCGAGCAGAAGAAAAGAGCTGGCTGGCGGCGGCAGGAGGATGCGTCACTGGAGCCCAGTGATAGCCCTGGGGGTGGGCAGACTTTCCTGGCACCCAGAATCCCTGTTCGAAAGGCCGGTTTCTGGGAAACAGAGGCCCCAGCAGCTTCGTGAGGTGCAAAGTGGTTTGATGCCCAGTAATGCAAATAGAGTTGGTTATTCAAACAAAGCTCCTGGAGGTGGCCAGCCAAGGCCCTGGTGAGGCTGGGGCCCAGCATCCTCTGATGTTGGAGTGCAGACGGGAGAGCAGGAACCCTCATTCGAGCTGGGCCCTGAGGATGCCCAGATGGCCCACTTCCAGAGCCCAGGGAGTGGCTGATTCTGTCCTGCCAGGCCAGGAAGTAGGTGCCCAGAGAGCCATCCCAGGTGGAAAGGGTCCCCAGGTGGTCACGCACTGGCCCTGTCCTGCCGCGATTTATCTCATCTGGTACAGGCCACGTGCTTCCTCTTGGAAGTCACTAGAAGAAGGTGTCTCCACCCTGAGCCAGGGCGCTGAGGCTCCAGCCCCAATCAGTTGAGGAGAGAAGCCTCTTTATTTGAGAACTGCCCCCCACCAACGGGCTGGGGCTCTCAGGACACCTGGCCCAGGTGCTACCTCTTTCATAAGAAGAGTCAGAGAGGCGACTGCTCAGAATCTGGGGTGGGGCAGTAGACCAAATAATGGCCCCCCTATAATGTCCTCATCCTCATCTTTAACACTGTGAATATGTGACCTCACATGGTAAAGGGGACTTTACAGATGCGACGAACTTAAGGACCTTGAGGCGGGAGATTCTCCCCAACGATCCCAGGGGCCCCATGGAGTCACGAGGGTCCATTTAAGAGGGAAGCGGGAGGGTCAGAATCGGAGAAGGGGAGGTGACAATGGGAGCGGAGGTCGGAATGACGTGAAGTCACAAGACCAGGGATGTGAGCACCCTCTAGAAGCTGGAAAAGGCCAGGGACAGATTCTCCCCTAGAACCTCCAGAAGGAACGTGGCCCTGCGCTCACGTTGCTGAGACTGGCTTTGGACTTCCGGCTTCCAGAACGGTAAGATAATAAATGTGTGTTTTTCAAGCCACCAAATGGGTGGAAGCTTGTTACACCAGCCACAGGAAACTCATACAGGCCCCTTCCTTGCAGGCATCGCGTCTTAGGAAGTTGGGGAATCAGGAGGTTTTAGCCTCACTTTCATCCTGAGCTATTCTGATGTCAGTTTCAGCCACTGCTGATGAATGAATGTCTTGTGTCAGAGTCACGCTGACGTAGGTACTCAAACAGCCAACATTCGCATCTTGGTGACCTGGGACTGGAGATAGGGGGCCGGTAACAGAAGAGGGAATCCCTGCACACGCAGCCCCCCGCCCCTTGTTAAATACGCCCGCTACATGCCAGCCCCTTCTTGGGTGTCTTCATGAACAGTCTCAGGCAGCCTCACCAGGACCTTGGGAATAGCTGTCATTCACCCCATTTACCAGATGAGAAAACGCGTGTGAGAGCCGATGAGTAGCTTGCTTGGGGTCAGGCAGCTGGGAAGTGCTGCAGGTGGGGTTAAAATCCATCTCTATCAGTCTGTCATACAGAGTAAGTCAGAAAGAGAAAAACAAATACCGTATATGCTGACACATACATATGGAATCTAAGAAAAAAAAAAAGAAAGGTTCTGAAGAACCCAGGGGCAGGACAGGAATAAAGACGCAGAGAATGGACTTGAGGACACGGGGAGGGGGAAGGGTAAGCTGGGACGAAGTGAGAGAGTGGCATGGACATATATACACTACCAAACATAAAATAGATAGCTAGTGGGAAGCAGCCGCATAGCACAGGGAGATCAGCTCGGTGCTTTGTGACCACCTAGAGGGTTGGGATAGGGAGGGTGGGAGGGAGACGCAAGAGGGAGGGATGGGGATATATGTATACGTATAGCTGATTCACTTTGTTATACAGCAGAAACTAACACACCATTGTAAAGCAATTATACTCCAATAAAGATGTTAAAAAAAATTCATGGCTTTTCTAATCCATTCTGCCACCGCGTCCCCCACTTTCTTTTAGATCAAGTTTTGCTTTTTCTGGAACACGCTCACCTGCATGGAGGACCCAGAACTCGCCAGGGGTCAGGGGCACATCCTGGTCTCTCCATTCAGAACCACCCTCTCATCGCCAGGCAGCCGAGGAGGTGAACCGGAGCCTGGAGTACCCAACGAGCAGAAGCTGGGACACAGGTGTATGTCACCCTTGTTCCCCCTCAAGCCTGTAGATGGAGTCCTGCGTGCTCTGGTGGCCTCTGGACTTTAATCACTCAGCTCCCTTAAGAATAGCGAGTAAGTGGACAAATGGTATGGATAAGGTGTGGCCAGGTGTAGGTAGCCGGGCCCTGGAGGGTGGGGCCGACACTGCAGGCTGTAGACACCCGGGCTCTGAACCATCCCCCTCCTCTTGCAGAGTGTCACCTGGCACTGTGTTCCTCATTCTGGGTCTTTCCAGGCCTGGCTGGGTGGGCCGCAGTTTCCCCTCACTCTCTGAGTCTCAGTTTCCCCACGTGAAAAGTAAAGGGGTCAGACTGACATCCAAGCCTGCCAGTCCCTCCACAGAAACAGGGCCAAGTGCCAAGGGGGCTGGGAGTGGGGCAGCCCCTCCCCTCCGGCTCCAACAATCTATGAGGTTGTTTTTTATTCTATTCTAGTCTACTCTATTTATTTTGTTAGCCTAAATGAGGCAGGCGACCTCTTGTTCTGCATCAGGCCGAGGCTCTGTGAGTAAGAATTTCCCTGTTACATTAAGGCCATCGATATTGATGAAATCACTGGGGAGGAAGGAAGCCTTTGTAATTTTCTCCAGTTCATTTCCTAGCATTTGTAAGTCCTCAAGAAGAGAGAGAGGAAAATGCAGGAGGGCAAGTGTGTGCATTAGGGGCGCCAGCTCGGGGAGCATCCCTACACTACCGCCCACGGAACGTCTTGACAATTTTGACCGTGCCCTGGGCCACATCCGGTCTGAACAAAGCCACGCCGACCTCTGTGATCTTCCAGCCCCCTCGGCTGCATCTTCCCCAGCACAGACATCGTGAGACTGAACCGTAAACTGGCCCTTCCATGCAGGGCGGGCTCCTCCTGGGGCGAGGGGCCTTGGGGCTGCTCCCCTGTGTGGGTTTGCAGTGTGGGGAAGGGGTGACCGGGGAAGCAGGGAGGGTCTAGTTCCTGCGGGGATGCTCCTTGGATGGAGACTCAAGGACTGGCTGTTTTGGGCCACTGGGTCAGGAGGCGAGGCTCCCGGGCTGCCCGCGTTTGCCTTTCTCATCCTTTGCCCTGTGTAAAAGTGATACTGGTCTCCCTAGATGGCACGGACCTCTGGCGTGGGTGTGTGTGTGTGGGAAGAATGAGCCAAGGCTGGCCCTTGTCCCCAAACTCCTCTCCATCCCCTCTGCTCCAGGCCGGGCTCGCCGGGCTCCTGCGCCAGTCACGCTGGCTCTCCACTGTCCCTGCGTCCCCACCCCCTCCTCACCAGGTACCAACAGGACAAAGCCCTTCCCATCAGAGGACCCGGACTTTTCCCGCTCTTGCCTGGAAGCCCCTTCCTTGTGTTTCTTCTCTCCCACTTGTCCTCCTTCAGGTCGCAGGGAAGACATCCCTTCTCTGGGGAGCCTCCCACAGGCCTCCTGTTCTGATTTAAACTTCTGACGTTTTGTTCATCATGGATTTTATGCTTTCATTTCGATTTGAAAATATATCGTTTTACAGTATCAGTTGGCTTTCGCCCACCGACGGTTTTTGCGTCCCCTTAAATCTCGTGCCCAAGGAGAAGAGAGTGCTTCACTTTTCTTACCCGAGTCCAGGGCCTCCTGAGCCGGGGAGCGCGGGGCTCTCACAGGCCCTGAGCTTGTGGGGCTGTGGGGTGGGAGGTACATCCTGCACTGTCCTGCCCGCCTTTCCTTTAGGACTGTGAACGGCCATGGCCACCCCTGGCTCCGTCCCCCTGGCCCCGGGCAGTGATTGGCTTGCAGGCAGTGGGTGCTCTGAAAGTGCCAGTGGAGAGAGGATCTGGCTCCAGGCTGCTGGCTGTTTGTCAGGGTCATCCAAGCTGGGTTGTGGCCTGAGCAGGAGAGGGGGCAGCTTGGGGAGCAGGGGAGGGTGGGGTGATTTCTGGGATATTCAAATGAGAATGTAATAGCCGGGTACCTCTTGATACCTGCTATGATCTTCCCGGCTGAGGCTGTTCAAGGGAAAATGAGCCTCCGTCTTCTCCCAGGAGCCAGTGAGATGATGCTCAGGGCTGTTATCCTGAAAAACCATAAACTCAGCCATCTCCAATTTAGCCAGACTCTGCCTGAGGCCACACTGATAATATTATTATTATTATGGAAGAGATTTGCATATAGAGGAATCGTTCCCTTAATTAAAAAAAAAAAAAAAAAAGCAAACAACCAAGAACATCAATAATATTTCACCCCGTGGCTGTGGATATGGGGAGGAGGGTAGTTCATGGCTCTACAGACGGTTCTGGTGTCAGGCCTGGGACCGGGATGGCGTGAGGAGGTTGGTCCATCCTCTGCCTGCCGGGGGCTGGAGGGCACCCAGGAGAGGGTGGGCTCAGGGGGGCTCTTGGGAACACATGCTTCCCGGAAAAGGAAATGGTTGGAGAAACTCTGGGAGCCACAGCCCCGGCCAGCCCCAAGGGGAGCTGGGGGACGGATAATCACGCCTAATGTGATGGGGGCTGCAGTGGAGGGGCAGACGGAGTTTGTGTGTGAGACCAAGTCCCCCAAGGGTCAAGTGTGCATTCCCTCGTTTCTGTACCCAGGGCCTGGCCTGGAGGGCTCAGGGCTCGCTGAATGAATGAATGAAGGGAGGAATACATGAATGAGTGAGTGACCTGCAGAGGTTTGTGAGAGCTCCTTTCCTGGACTCTTGCTGGGAGTGTGACCCAGAAGAGGGGCCTCAGCAGATGAGAGCAGAGTGGGTGGGTTAGAAGATGGGATTTAGAGTCAAAGACCTGAGCTGAGAGCCCTGGACCCCTAACCTGCCCCTGTGGACCCTTGAAGATGGAATGAGAGGATGGCTGTGAAATGCAGCACTGCAGACAGTACAAACTGGTGATTCCCAAAGTTTCAGACTGTACAGATGGCAAAGTTTAACAAATGAGGAAACTCTCTCGGCAAGTTAGGAATAGAAAGAAATTATCTCAACGTGATAACAAGCATCTACAAAAAGCCTACAGCTAACATAACATTTAATGGTTAGACGGAATGCTTTCCCCCCAGAACAGAATGCCTGCTTTCACAATGCAGCACGGCGAGTTCAATCACAATAAGGCAAGAAAAAGAAAAGGCATATGGATTGGCCAGGAGGAAATAAAACTGTCCCTATTTGCGGATGACAAGATTATCTACCTAGAGAATCCCAAGGAATCTATAAAATCTACAAAAAAAAAAAATCCCCTAGAAGCTAATAAGTGAGGGCATTCAAGTCACAAGATACAAGGTCAACACAGAAAAAGCTATTGCATTTCTACATGCTAATAATGAACATGTGGAAACTGAAATTAAAAACACAATAGCTCCAAAGAAAATTAAATTCTTAAGCATTCACTTCACCAAACGTACACGATCCATATGCTGATGAACGAAATCAAAGAAGACCTAATAAATAAAGAGCTGTACCCTGTTCATGCATTGGAAGACTCAACAGTGAAGATGTCATATTCTCTCCAAATTTATCAATAGGTTGAATGCAATTCTTATCAAGATTGTAGCAATATTTTTGATAGTCATAGACAAAAGTATTCTAAAATTTATATGTAAAGACACAGGGTGGAAAATAGCCAAAACAAATAAAGTAGGAGAAATCACTCCACCTGATATTTAGAACTAACTATATATATACATACATACATATATTTATTAAGACAGTAATGTTGGAGGAGGTCTAGACACATAGATCAACAGAACATCATATAGAACCCAGAGTTAGCCCCCCACAAATGTACTCAACTGATTTTTGACAAAGGTACTCAAGCCATTCAATGGAGGAAGAATAATCTTTTCTACAAATGGTGCTGTAGTCCTTGGACATCCAGAAAAAAATTAACCTGGACCTAGACCTCACACCTTATGCAAAAGTTAACCAAGGATGGATCATAGATTAAAATGTAAAAAGTAAAACTACAAAACTTCTAGAAAAAAACACAGGAGAAAATATTCGGGATCTAGGGCTAGGCAAAGAGCTCTAAACTAGATCCTAAAAGCGTGGATCCAAAAAAAAAGGAAAAACGGATAAATTGGACCTCATCAAAATTTAAAACTTTTAATCTGTAAAAGCCCTTTGAAGAGGACAAAAAGGCAAGCTACAGACTGGGAGAAAATGTTTGCAAACCACATATTCAACAAAGGACTAGCATCGAGAATGTATAAGGGAACTTTCAGAATTCAGCAGCAAAAGCCATCAAGCAATCCAGTTAGAAAATGGGCGAAAGATGTGAATAGACGTTTCAGCAGAGATGATATGCAGATGGTAAGTAAGCACATAAAAACATGTTCACCATCATTAGCTTCAAAGAAATGTAAATTAAAACCATAATGAGACATGACTACACACCTATCAGAATGGCTCAAATAAAATATAGTGAGAACCTCAAACGCTGGTGAGGGAGCTGAGTAAGATCGGTGGGTTGTATCGTGTCACTGTTCTCAGGATGCACCAGCGTTCTGCAAAGTATTACTGTCGGAGGACACTAGCTAAAGGGTAAATTGGTTCTCTCTGTATTATTTCTTACAACTGCCTGTGAATCTACAAAGATCTCAATAACAATTTTCAATTAAAGAGGAGGGAACTGCTGGGACGTTGTCTTTTAATTTTGCCAAATAAGTCATTAAAAAATAATCACCCCATCTGCTGTCACCGTACTTTCGTAAGAGAAAGGGCATTTTAAGTGTAAAATTAAAAAGCAGGAAGGTCTCAGGATAAACGATGGTCTTTGCAAAATGAACATTTAGCTTATGAAAAGCTCACCACATTTTTCGTGTTTCTCTCATTTCTCCAAAAGGACTGATAAGAACTTCATCCTAAGCAATAAAAGATTGACAAGCATTTGGGAACCACTAATATTAAGTGCTGGCTGGTCAGATATGATTCTTGGGAAGGTGCTGAGGGTGTGTGCGCGCGTGCGTGCCTTTGTCTGGAGGGGATTTTGCAGTCTCCTCCTGGGTTCAGGATAGGCTGGTTTGGGTACAGAACAGGATGCTCTGGAAGGTTCTGTGGACACCTGGGGAATCAGGGACGAGGAAACTGTGAGGGCCTTTCTTAGGTTGGAGGTGTGGGACACCGGCAGCTTCCTTCCACGTTCTCTATTAAGATGCACGGGCTGCGTGGATCCTTGGGTCCTCAGAGTGGGAGCCCAGGACAGCGGGGACCATCCAGGTGAGGGGCCAGTGCCCTGTGAGATGCCCCCGCTGTTCTGGGCAGATCATGGCTCCCCATGGGCTGCTTTCTCGCTGCAGAGGGAGAAGCATCTCTTTCAGCTAAACCCTCACTGTGGCGGGTCGCCCCGTGGCCCCTGTGACGGATGGATGGATGATACTGGAATCCCATGCGATGCCCTGCTCACCCCGCCTCCTGGCCGAGAAGCTCTCACTCAGCACTTCCGAGAAAGGCCTCACCCTGGTGCCTGGCCACTAACTGAATAACTGTCAGCTTCAAGTTATTCCATTTGGTCAGGAATTAGATTTCGCCCAGCCAGCTCCAGGCACCACGTTAACAGAACTGTGCAGAGAGTCCTGGCAGAGGTCACTGTCAGCCTGCATCTGCTCGAGGTATGCTGACAGACCCCAGCCCCGCATGCCGGCCACACGTCCTTTGAACACAGGGATTGCCCGTGCCAGAACGTTTTTGTTGTGTGGCTGAGAGGCATCACAGGGGCTGAAGTGCTGGAGAGGCCCGCATCTCACTGTCCTCAAGTGGGGTGATGGGCAGGCAGGATGACAGTGGTGAGGACTGAGGTGTCCTCAACCAGCAAGGGGCCCGCTTTCACACTCCGCTACAAAACAGCCACCGTGGGGGGAGTGATTGTGTTTGGCCCAGAGCCCCAGACCCAAAGCTGGAGCTGGGCATGTTTCTTAAACACAAACATGTCCCTTCATCCAAGCAAGTGGCCTTGCCATGAATTCATCCATCTGTCCATCCATCCATCCATCCATCCATCCATCATCCATCCATCATCCATCATCTACTAAATCCCAGGCACTGGGAGGGAATCCATCAGAATAGCTAAAGCTCAGATTTGGAACTAGACTGCTTGGGTTCAAATCCCAGCTCCACCGCCTACTAGCTGTGAATTTACATAAATCACTCAACCTCTCAGTGCCTCAGTTTCCTAAACTGTGACATAGAGAAAGCAATGGCATGACCCCCTCACGGCGTTTCAAAAATGACGTGATTTAATGCAGGTAAGGAGTTTAACACAATGCACGAGAGAATAAGCCCTCAAAGAAGGTTAAAAAGAAACAAACGTGACCTGCATTAGATGCTGGGACACAGAGAAGACAAGTTGCTGTCTGGGCCCTAAATAAATCTACAGTCAGTTAACATCCATCAGGAGCACAGGACAGAGGTTTCTGAACTTGAGTGTGGGGAGGATTTGAAAGGCTGATCCCATAGGACCCAGGTGGGCCCAGGACTCTGCGTTTCTAATAATAAGCTCCTGAGTGCTTCTGATGCAACGGTCTATGGACCCCACGAGAGCCTGGGAGGGGTGGGCTCAGGGCTCCTTCCCAGAGTGGACTCTCAGTTTTGGGGTGATCGTTGAAACAGAAAGAGGGAGAAGAGGCAGGCGGGGGGCTGCAGCCTGAGAGGCAGCCTGGTGCTGTCGGGGAGCCGCAGGGGGGTCTGTGCACCCGGAGCCCTGTGTTCCTGGTGACAGAGCCAGGGTGCTGGCGGGGGGGCACCGGGAGTCCCCACAGGGTGGAGGGCTGTATGTGGGAGTAGCTTTTTCTCCCATAGGCCGAGGAGCCTCTGCAGAGCTCTGGGCGGGGAATGGCATGAAGTGGCTTGTGTTGGACAGGTCACCGCTCAGGGCACTGTGGGTGGTGGAGCAGAGAAGGGACAAAGGACACTGACGTCCCGAGATGAGCAGGAGGTGACGCAAAGCCGGGGAGGGCAGGGCCCTGCAGACAGTGGCGGGGGCAGCCGGGGGGAATGTTTACGAGACAACCGACAGGGGTGAGCTGTGCAGGGTGTGGTGAGAGCGGGGGGCAGAGGAGGCGCAGGTGGGAGGGGAGGGCGGGCCGATCCTGAGCTCAGCGTCACCCCACCTCCCCCGCCGAGTGGGGTGGGCGGGGTCAGGGGCCGCCCGAGGGGCGTGTCCAGCAGGTGTGGATACGCTGCTCTGCAGCTCGGGGCGGTTCGAGGCTGGAGATGGAGGTTTGGGCATCAGGGGCCCAGGTCCTGGGGGTGATCCAGGTGGCTCAGGTCGGTGTACAGTGCGGCAGGGACAAGGAAGGTCCCCGGCTGAGGGAGATTCACAAAGCCGGGAAGAAGGCTGCCTGTAGCCACGAGGATCCCCGGACTCCTCGACGGGGCTTCCAGGCTGCCCTGTGCACGAGGCCTCCGGGTGTGTGGGGTTCCCTCTGCCCAGCGCCCCGGGGAGGTGGCCGGGCGGGAGAGCCGCCCGTAGAACTGCGTGTCCCGAGACCTCCCTGAAGGCCCCGCCTACCCCTCCCACCTCCCCCAGCCCCTGCCCACCTGTCAAGGCCACAAGAAGACATGTGCGTCCTCCCCAAAGTCCTCGCCAGCACAAAGTGCCACACAGTACCGGGACACCTCTGGCATCTCACCTGGCAAATGAGCTGTTGATGATTTGAGAAGACTTCTAATTAGAACATCTGTTTATGATCTCAACCTCAGCTGCGTATTAACATTGTCCTCCCCTCTCTTCCTTGCTTGGAGCAGGCTGTCTGGTGTGGCAGGTGAGCAGGGGGTAAGCCGGGAGGTTTCCCTGGGGACAACCTGCCTCTGGTGGGGGAGGTGGGGCGGCCCCTGGCCCCTCCCCTCAGCACCGGGCCCCTCCCCTTGCCCAGAGCTGGCAGGCATCCGGCAGTTATTTCCAGAGCACTTAATGGGGGTGTTGCCAAATTCGACCTCAGAAGGGAGACTAGTGTTCACCAGGCTCCTTCTGCCCACAGGATGTGATGGGTACCCGTGAATTTTCGTTATGACATTTGGCTTCTAGAGAGTGATGGGCACATTCCGTTTCAGAAAGAGTCAACTAAATGGAGCTGTAAGACACACCGTCCTCACCAGGGGCAGAGCCTGGCTCCTCCTCCAGACCCAGCTCTGGGTGGGCAAAGGGCCCATCTCCTCTAGGGCAGGTGAGAGGGACCAGGCTCCCCGCCCACCAGGCTGCCCAACCTCGTGCTCTGTTCACTTAGCTGACTTCTACAGGGCAGGCTGGGGGTGCCCGTCCCACAGGCAGCTGCCCTGCAGGGACTTCACCTGCTTGGACCCCTCCACTCTCGCACCCCCGTCACCCGGCACTGGGGCTGTTGCTTGGGCTCCTGATGAAGTTGGTGAGGATGAGGGTCAGACCCAGAATGGACAGGCCCGTGGAGAGCGGGGAAGAGGCAAAGTAAAGAATGGGGTGGCTCAGCCTCTGAGCCGTGCAGCCTCTCAGGTCCTCTGGAGCGGGTGCTTCTAGAGGGCTGCAGGGCTAACTGCCAGCTTTAATTTCCAGGCATGTTTTTTTTTCAAATTGCATAAGAAAGAGAGTCTACAACCAGCCGTGGGAACTGCTGAAGGCTCTTGCTAAATATACCCCGGCTCCCTTTGCCCGCCCGAATGCCTTCTCAGCCCCCAGAGAAGCTTCTCTGTGGCCTCAGCCCTCCTCCAGATCAGAAAATCAGGCGTATCTGATTGCTCTGTTGACTGCTCAAGCTCTGTAAGCGAGAAGTTCAATCTCAGAAATGGTCCCTGGATCAGACCTGAGTCACTAGCACCCAGAGCTGGGTGCAGGAGGGTCTTCCGGGCCACCTCGGGGGACCACCACCTACCACGACAGCATTTCTTTTTACAGGATCTTGGCTCACACCTCTGCCTGGACTCCCCTATCTCTTTTGGGGTGGGTCTCATCATCAGAAAAGAAAGTTCTAGAACTAAAGGATACCATCTTTCTCCCTCTGAACACAGGGAGTGAGTGTCGAGAGGGGGTATGGAAACATGTGTTGGTTGCCCTAGGCACCTCTGACCTTGAAGGTTTAAGGGCAGACCCCATATATCACCTCCTCTCCCTACCGGGTAACTGGAGTCACCCACCCAGGAATGTAGCCAAGCCCTTCTTAAGCCTGCGTATCTTTTTTACTCATTCTGCCCTTTGGGATAATATGATTAGAAGAGGTAAAGTGCTTTGTAAACTGAATGTTAGCATATAATGACTTCACAAATGGAGCTAAATGTTAGCAGCGTTTTTGGAGTGAGGGCCTCTGTGCCGGGTCCAGCCATGCTCATCGCAACTTGGAAGAATAGTATTATTATACCTATTTCACAGGTGGGGGGACAGCTTCAGGGAAATCAAAACACTTGACCAAGTCGCAGGTAGAACTGGACCCAAAACTTTTCCTCCTATGAAGAAATCCCCCTGGGGCCCAACAATTCCACCTCAGGGAATCTGTCCCGAAGGTATAACCAGACCAACATACAAAGCATGTTCAGAAGAGCCCTGGTAATTAGCTGTGAAAAATTATAAATAGTCAAAGGACCAACTACCAGAGACCGGTTAAATAAATTATGGTCTGTTTATGGAATGGAGTATAATGTGGCGACTAAAAAGGATCATGCAGCTCTATATCCATTAGCCTGAAAAGATGCTCATGAGATATTATGTAGTGGAAAAAAAAAAGCAGGTTCCAAGATAGCACTAAATAATACGAGTATATTTTTAAATAAAAGTCCACATAGTTATGTGCCTAAAAATTGCTTAACAGTTCATACACTAAAAATATTGAGTCATTATATCTGGAGGGTGGGATTTCATGTGATTTCTATTAGCTTTTTACTTTTCTGTATTGTTGGATTTTTAAACGTGGGCATGAATCATTTTCATGATTGAAAAGGAAAAGTAGAGCTGTGTCCATTTTACTAAGAAGAGATCACTAAATGCCCCACGCGTGGACTCCCTTCATGGCAGAGAAGGGTTCCCTTCATTTCTCTAAAAATGTGCAATCTTTCCACTGGGGCCCCTTCCTCTGGACTGTGGGGAGAGAGGAGCAGGTCTGTGACAGTCGGGTGGTCCTCTGTTGTCCCTGGGGTGGGACAGCCTTGGTCCCTTCTCCCTCATGTAGATGGTTCCCTGATTTCCTCCCATCTTGGGAAAAGGGAACAAGGAACACAGAATCCTGAAACATCCAAGCAGGGAGGAGCCTTGGGGAGCCATCTGGTCGACCCTTTCCCCAATCCAGCTACTTGTACCGGGCCATTTTGAAAGGTCCAGCTCCGAAGAGGCTGCACTGCAGACGGAAGGAGGCTTCTTCCAGGCCACAGGAAGAGCG
>NW_006780198.1:1989987-2009204 GCF_000442215.2 Lipotes vexillifer | reverse complement strand
GAAGGGGGTTTTCTCCCGGGCCACAGAAAGGGCGGGTGGGCTCGGGCCCCCGCCCAGCCAGCTGCCTGGCTGCCACTGGCTGCCCCCATCCCCACGGCCCCTTCCTCCTCCCAGCCCCCATTCCACAGCGAGACTCTGACAGGAAGCTTCAGGACAGCAGAACAATTGAATTCCTATTACAGTATAAAAATTAATAACGTTAAAATGTCATGATCATCTCACACTAATTAAGCATCTAATGACTAATTAGCTGTGGACCCAGCTGCCATTTTTGGTCGTTAATTTAAGCAAGTGTTTTAAGTTCCGAACCAAACCCCTCTGAGGTGGAGCCTGCAACTCTGTGTTCAGTGGCAAAGACATACAAAAGCATCGTGCATTTCCCCATCTGCAGGGAGGGAGGAGGGGGCAAGGGGATGGCTCGGGCAGCGGGGGAGGGCCTGGTGCAGAGTTGGCCCTCTCTAACTTGGGCAGCTGCTCTGGGGAGGGGCCCACGTGAAGACTTGGGAGCCATCAACACCCTGAGCCCCTGGGTCTGAGCCACCAGGCTCCACAATCCCTCCACATGTCTGCTGGCTCAGAGGCTGGGATCAGGCAGACTGTCTTACTGGGGCCTGTGTTCCCCCGACCTATTGCCCTCCGAGCCTGTTAAGCCTCAAGGAGGAGCAAGGGCCTGGGGTCATTTAGCAGACTTGCCGATCCGATCCTGCAAAAGTGAGGTCACATGTCTGAGGCTCACGCGAGGCGTCAGCGGATCGGGGGCCGAAGGAACGGATGCTTGGGATACAGTTGGAGCCCGGACTTCCCTCTCGCCCCCTGGTGCCTCTCACCTCAAGATAAGCTGGGGCACTTGGGAGATGTCACCCTTGCCGAGGGACAGCCTGGCGTCCCAGCAAGGGCCCTGGACACTGTTTAAACCCGAGGTGCCAACCGCTGGCTGTGAGGCCAACCCTCACTCAGCCCTTGAGATATCTCTGTGGTTAGTACTCACATACAAAACCCCAGGAGGAAATGGGGCCCAGAGAGTTTAAGTGCCTCACCCAAAGTCACACAGCTGGAAAGTGGCAGAGCCTAGAAGACAGTCAGGCCTTCTGGCTCCATAGTCTGTGTTTTAGATGCTGCCCCTCATGGCTGCTTTCTTTCTAACTTCTGAAGGAACCCTGCCAAGATCACAAGAGCGAGGAACTGCCGGAGCCAGATGGAAACCGCCCGCGAGTGAGTGATGCTATTAAGGGGACGTGATCTCAGGTGGAGGGAGCCTTCAAGGACCCCTCTGGGCCCTCAAGGCCAAGCAGAAATCAACAGACAGCTTGTCCTGGTTCTCCCCCAGATGTATGACTGTCTTGAATCTCAGTTGTACACCTCAGCTGGTGTGCTCTGCAGCTAACAAAGAGGGTGCCTCAGGGGTCCCACATGAGACAGCCTCAGGGCCCTAGGACTCACAGCTCTCGGCTCTGCGCCCAAGGTGCCCCTGAGGGCGGATGGCTCCCTTCCCCGCACCGCTTCCTCAGAACCTCAGAATGTCTGCTCGGGCTGCTGTGACAAACTACCACAGGCTGGGCGGCTTGAACAACAGATGTTTATTTCTCGTAGTTCTGGAGGCTGGAAGTCTGAGACCAAGGTGCAGGCAGACTTGGTTCCTGGTGAGGCCCCTCTTCCTGGGTTCACAGGGCAGAGGGAGCGAGATCTCGAGTCTGCTCTTCTTAGAAGGACACTACTCCCATCGTGGCGCCCCACCCTCGTGACCTCATGAATGCCAATTACCCGCAGAGGCCCCACCTCCAAATACCATCATACTGGGGGTTAGGGCTTCAAGATATGAATCGGGGGTCGGGGGGACACAATCATTCAGTCCACGTCATAACCTTACTTGGGAATAGAGTTGTTGCAGATCTAATGGGTTAAGATGAGATCATACTGGTTCAGCGTGGCCCCTGATCCAACGTGACTGGTGTCCTCGTAAAAAGGGGAAATGTGGACCCAGATGCACAGAGGAAGACGCCACGTGAAGATGAAAGCAGAGGCGGAGGTGATGTCCACAAGCCCCAGGACACCAGAGAGTGTCAGCCAACCGCCAGAAGCTGGGAGACACGCCTGGACCAGATTCTCCCTCACAGCCTTCAGGAGGAACCAATGCTGCCATCACCTCGATCTCGGTCTTCCAGCCTCCAGAGCTGGGAGACAATAATGTTCGGTTGTTAAGTCGTGCGGTCTGTGATGCTTGGTGACAGCAGCCTTAGGAAGCGAATACAGATGTCTACAGCCACCTCTAATGTAAATCCAGGGCAGCTCTCCAGACACCCCGACAGCCTCCATCATTGTTGGTGAGACCCCTGCAGTCAACCTGGAAGCTTCTCTTTCTCTACATCCCGCATCTGCTTGGCCATCGGATCCCACGGCTCCAACTCAGAATCCGTCTGGAATCTGGCTGCTTCTCACCACCTCTTGGGTACCGCCCTTGGGTACCACCATGGTCTCACACCCTGGGTCATTGGATGCACGTCCCCCTGCTCTCCACCCCTGTCCCCTACACTCTCCCTCTGACAACCAGTGCGATGGGGTTGGAATGTAGGTCACTTGTAACTCACAGAACTCCCATCTCACTTGGAGAAAAGCAGCTCACAGGCCTCCCTCTACAGCCTCCCCTCCCACCGCTCTGCAGTGACCTCCCTTGCATGAAGAGGCTGTGCACACTCGAAGGCCTTGGCGCTGTCCCCTTTACCAGATGCTCTTCCAGCTTTCCCCTGGCCACTCCCTCCCCGCCTCCCAGGAGAAACCTGCCCACGTGGAGAAACCTCCCCAGCGTGGCCTGTCCAGCTGCCTTCGGGCACTACTGTCCGGCTGACATCACTTTCCCCACCCCCACTTTCCCTGCCACTGATGTCGGCCTTGCCCTGTGACTCTCTTTGGCAATGGGTTCGGACATGACTCCCCAGTAAGCCAGGTCCTGGAGTGAGGTTCACGAAACAGCCTGAAACTGCCGCTCAGCGGGGGCAGAGCCACTGCAGCTGCTACTATGGGAATAAGAAATAAATGTCTGTTCGTCTCCGAGATTCCCTGGCTGTTTGTTATGCAGCAGACTTGACTAGTTGGATGCCTCCCTTCCCCACCTGAAATCGCAACCTGTCCTCCCTCAGGGACACTCCTGGTCTCCCCCTCCATCTGCTTCACTGGTTCTCCCCACTCCCTCCTCCGCATGATATGATTGACTGATGATGGGTGTTGCTTGCTGTTGTCACCCTAGCTGGGGGGTAAGCCCGGGAGGGCAGGGTCCTTGGTCTGCTCTGGTCTTCGGAATATTCTAGATGCCTAGAGCTGTGACTGGCAGGGGCAGGTACTCAGTGCTCATTTTTGAGCGATGAATGAATGAGTGAATGAATGAAAAGCGCCCTCATGGGTCGACAACAGACAACCCCCTCCCCCATGGAGGAAAGGCCTCAGCTCCGTGCAGGCAGGAGATCCTGAGGGGCCCAGGCTCCAAGCTGGGCAACCCAGGGATGTGGTTCCATTTATCCAGACAAGCCTGAAATTCTCAAGACTGGATCAGAAATCCCGGGAGTCTCAGAAGATATGGAGAAAACAGAACGGGCTCCCTGCTACCCACCAGTCCCTCAGACCTGTGCTCTGTCCCCATGGCTCCCAGGAGAAGGCTTAGAAGGGGTTTCCTCTGTAAAGCAGAGCTCAGGGGCCAGGAAAGCCACCGGCCTGCTGTCTCGGCCCAGGGTCCCAGGTGACCAGGAGCCCCAGCAATGGCCAGGCTCTGGGGAGAGAGAGTCCCAGAAGCATCACCAGCCTGTTGGGGTCCGTCCCCAGGGCTGTGCCCTTCCCTGGCACCTGCCTAGGGCATCCCCTGGGGAATTGCTAAACGAAACAGCTCCAGACCAGTCCGATCAATTCCGGCGGGAGGGGACCGGGCCTGAGAACTGCTGGGCTTGACTCTTTCACTTTCCAACACAGGCGACTCTGTAATCAGTGTTTTAATGAAACAGGGAGTGTTATTTCGGGTCCTATGCTACCAAGCGTGGCACCTCTTCCTAGCGTGTAGATCGGTTGGAAAGGTATCTGTCTGGTCCTCGGGTCAGTCTGCTTGCCCAAAGGGACCCATATCGCCTGGAGGAGGCGTATTTTGGGGCAGAGTGACAGAGACTGGGGCCCTGGAGACTCCCTGGTGGGCAAGAGCCCTTTTCCCCACTTGTGGCCCATCCACCAGGAGGCATCCTGGCCTCGCCAAGGGCTGACAATCCTTTATGGGCAACCGTTTGGAGCAGGCAGCTTGCCGCTGGCAGCGGAGGGCGGGGGGAGGCCCATGTTCACATCCCCTCACGCCAGACCAGATTTGTACCCTCCTACCTCCGTCTCTGTTCTGTGGCGCCTGCTGGCTGTCTGCACCTGGAGACCAGGAAGGGACCCACGCAGCTCCGTGTGGTCCAGTTCAGGCCTCTGGCCTCGGTGTGTTTTTACGGCCGAGTTATAAACCTCTGAGAAATGGGGTTTATAATGGAAACTCTGACACCACCTAAAATATATCAGCTCTGCTGGGTGCTCCCAGAATACAGCCCTAATTTATAAACCACTCAGGGATCCTGGGTCATTCTGAAACTTACAGACAGTAATCCAGAAACCGAGGAAACCAGGAAGAAAAAAAGTGTGCACGTGTCCATGGATTATGAAGTGTGCTGAGACCAACAGTTCAGAAATCAACGCCGAGTCACAGGCTTTGGTCTCTACCCTGAATCCTGGTGTCTCCCACCCCAGTGGGACCTGGTGGAGATGTGCGGCTCCATGACACTCTGTGCATCTTCCAGCTGTGCTTTTAGCGTGAAGATTGGAGAGAGTGGATGAGGGAAGAGAGGGTCCACAATGTGGTTTGACGGAACAGATGCACTTGTGAGAAGGTTTCCCCGCGCTCTCGTTTACGTTGAAAAAAGTGGTGAAGGGGGCAAACCGTTTACTCACCAGAGACACGAGCTTGTCCCTAAACGTGGGCGGAGGCACGCATGCCCACTCAGCTTGCTGCCCCCAGATCTTGGCTCTGCCGCCCCAGGGAGAAGCCTTATTCCCAGGGGCCGCTCCCCTGCCCACCTGCCTGGGAGGGACCCGCAGCAGCGGACCAGCGGCAGAAGGCCCAGCTTGTCCTCCCTGGGAGCTGCAGGCCGGGCCTGGGGAGCCTGCAGCGGGCCCGGGAAGGGACAATTGGGCTTGGTCCCTGCACATCCTCCCCCGGCCCCAGCACTTAGCTCCCTGTCTCAGGCCACGGCCATCTTTCCACATGTTTTCCAGCACTCCAATGACCCTCACTTTCTTACTCAGTAGCTGCGTGTGGCAGGAATCAGGATGGAGACAAGGGCCCTGGAGGTATAACCAGGGTAGTAACTTCCTCCTCTTTCCTCAAGGGCTAGGGATGGATGTCCTGGGTCTCTCTCCCTCCTTCCTGCCCCTCCCTCTCTCCCCCACTCCATCCTTCCTTCCTCCTTCATTCAGCGATTCCATTCAACAAATATTTTCCGGGCATTTGCCGTGAGCTGGGCTCAGCGCGGGGTGCTGGGGATGCACGATGACTCGGGGAACCTATGTTTGGTGAGGCGTCACCTTGCAAGTGAACCGAGCATCCCACCCATTTCCACCCACGCCGCCTCTGGCTATTCTTCTTTAATGCTACCTGGAGTTTCAAAGGAACGATTATGACTAACAGCAAACCAAAGTCACTTTGAGGAGGTGTTTCCAAACCACACCAGCCCCACATCCAGCTTCCAGAGGATTCCTAGCTGCCTCTTCTGATGGAAAAGTAGACCCCTCTCCCCACCACTGGCATTCACTAGGGGCCACCACGGCCAGGACGGGGGTCTGCACGGGAAGCAATGGGGCTGGGCAGAGGCCGAGCTAAGCTGGAGACCCGGTCAAAGCCAGTTCCCCTGCCTCTTGGATGGGGGCCTCACTCCTCTGCACTCCAGCTCCCCCACCCGTAACCCACCTCGTAAGGGTGTCGGCAGGTTTTATGGGATAACAAGCATGGTGCTTAGCTCCCTGTCCGGAACACAGGGTACCTCGCTGCTACTGTAATGACTTGTCAAAGGGACAAGCCAAAGCGGAGCCGTGGGAGCAAAGGCCCTGAGGTGAGGCAAGTCCAGCATTCAGTCAACACACACGAGTCAAATGGCTGCCCTGTGCCTGCGGAGGTGTCACCGCATGACCAGCGGGAACACGATAACAGCCCTTCCCTGGGGGTGTGCGGGGGAGCTTGTTAGGAGAAGGGGGTGCACTTGCGGGCTCAGAGCTCGGTGCTCTTTGCAGGGTGTGTATCAACCTCCACCCTTGTCTGGGTGTGGCCGCCCCGGAGGCCGGGAACTCGTGCCTACTGGGTGTCGGTCCTCACAGCTCCCCTCCAGGCCCTCGTCCCTCCCTCCTTCTCCTAGGAAAATGCGATTTGAGTCAAGCCACTTTCGATTACAGCGATGCAGTGTTCTGAGCCCACGGGGTGATAGAGGGCCTGTTTTCCCTCCTGGGAATGTTTGGGGTTTTTCAGGCACCAAAGGAGAGAGAAAAAGGAAGTGGAGCTAAGTGCTTCTTGGATAGACCCCGGGGCTGCGTTGCTGCCCCCTCATCCCACTCTGCAAGCTGCGGGCACCCTCACCCTCACGCAGAGACCTGCTCCCCCAAAGTGGAGCGGCTGGAGGAGCGGGGCTGGAGCCCTGGCTCCAGAGCAGGTACCCCGAGAGCTGGGGACGACGGGGGCCAGTGTGTACGTGTATGAGTGTGCAAAGGTTAAGGGAGAGGCAATGAGTGTGTGAGTATGTGACAGTGTGTGAGTGCAAGCACACGGGCATGTGTGTGAGTGTGAAAGACAATGAGTGTGCAAGTTGGCGTGTGCACGTGGGCAGGTAGGTGTGCACGTGGGAGCCGCGAGTGTGATCGAGCGTGTGCACGTGGAGGGCGGGCGTGCGCTGGGGAGGCCCAGACCTCCAGCCTCACCCTGGGAGCTCAGCACTGCTGGGTGGGCTCGCCTGCCCTCCTTGGATGCTAGCTCAGGACCCTCATTCCCATGGAGTCACCCCACCCCCACTCTCCCTGGAAGCACCTGGAATATTCTCTTTGGTTTGGGGACATTCCTGCCCCAGATCTTAAAGCTGAAGCCTGGTGGGTCCAGGGAGGCCATGGAGCGCACAGCTTCCTCTTCTGGGACTTTCCTCCCCCTCCTTCCCTCCTGTCCGGGTCTCTTTTCTTCCCACCAACATGGATGTGACATGGCCGACCTCCTCTCCCAGCCGGAGCACGCTGGCCAGCTGGGCACCTGGCAGACCCTCTAAATCTGAGTTCATGAGTCACCTGAGAATACGGCTAAGAAGCTCCCTTCACTGGGTCAGGCGAGGTCGGGCAAGCGAAGTGCCCACAGGCCAGGTGTGCCTGCTGGGGCCTCGGCCGCATTTGTTCCTGCCCCTTCCAGCCCGTCACATCCTCACGTCCCACCGCCTGCTGCTCCCGGGACCCTGAGCCTCAGGGCTGAGGATGCTGCTGAGATGTGCCTCCACCTACTGTCACCCCCGGAAATGGGTATGGGGGCCTGCTGGCCAGAACCGTCCCTAGATGGACGAGGGCCAGCTGGGCCCTGCTCAAAAGGCTGCGGCGTCCCCCTTCCCCTCCCACAAGGACATTCCAAGGTGGTCTGTTGACCTTTCTCCTGGGCTTCTCTCACACCTGAATGTGCTGCTTCATTCTGGCTCTGGGTGGGCTGTCTCACGCCCAAGCCCCCTCCCTGTCCCAGGCTATCCTGGCTGCAGGAGAGAAGCTCGGCTCCGGGGAACCGCTGGTCCATGGCGGCTGCAGCCCACGGTGGACGGGCAGTGGGCCATGATGGCCTTGCCTGGTGCACTCCCGGCAGCTTCTGGGAAGCACCCCTTCCTTTCCCGCCTGCTTTACCAGGCCGCTCTGGGGCGGGGCCGTGGAAAGGGGTTCACCCATCCATCCCTCCTCGTCTGGAGTACCATTCTCGGCCTGTCCTGGTTTGCCAGGCCCTGTTCCCATTTTGCACTGAGTGTGGCAACCAGGAGACCCTGAGTCCAGCCCTGAGGGGAGCTCAGTGCCCACGGGGTTCCCAGCAGCCCTCAGAGGCTAGAGGGAGGCCCCACTTCCGCTGGGGTGGCCTGTGAGCCAAAGGAGCCTGGGCCCCGGGGCTTCCCCTCCCCGCACCAGCTGGCCCCGAGTTCCAGCAGCTCCAGGTGGACGAGGGCCGCATGAGGGGCTGGGTGGGCTTCTGCTGCAGGCGAGGTGAGGGCAGAGGCAGGTGCAAGCATCGGTGCAGGAGTGTGCACGTGTGTGTGTGTGTGTGTGGGGGGGGATGTCAGGTGAGCATGTGCGCACCTGGGTGTGTGTTCCCACGTGTGGATCTGCTCTGTATATGAATATTATTATGTCTTCTGAGGTGCAGGCTGGTGTGAGCCTGTGCATACCTGTGAAGGAGGATTTGAACCACGCTGAGACCCTCCCCCAGGGGTTCTGAGTCTGGTGAGGGGAGGGGGGCAGGTGAGACATGGATATCCATGTGCCCAGGGGGGTCACTGTTTGGAACGTATAAGTCCCCTAGGAGAGTCTGGCCTGCTCCCCAAAGTCACCAGGATGGCTATTCCTGCTGGCCATGGATCGTCTTCAGCTTATGCACTGGGGCAGGAAAGAGATGAGGGACCAGGGCTCTAGAATGCTTTTGACCTTGCTCACCTTCTACTGCGGAAATGTGGACTGTCTTTGGTGCATCCCCACTTTTGCGCTCCTGCAGGTAGAGCATGTGGGTGGGGCCCACCTCACACAGCCGTGTGAAAGGCTAGAAGCTCGGGCTCTGTGTGCTGGAGTTAGTTGGCAGACAGACCAGGTGAATTTCTGAAGGACACTCGAAGTGGGTGGCCTGCGGCGCCCGTACTGCTTGAACAAGGCCGTGCAGTCCTGTCTGGGTCCCCTCCCTCCCTGACATGTGTCTGTCTAGCTCATCGGGTCCCGGGATGCCACAGGGAAGGCTGAGCCTTAGGCACCGGTGAACTCGGAGGCCAAACCCAGGTAGCACGGGAGCGGGACAGCTGGGAGCTGCACGGTCCCACACCTGGGGGCCAGGAGCCACACCTGGCGCTTTCTCTGAGCCAAGACAGACTGTGGCCACAGGATCCTGGGCAGCAGAGCCATGTGGATCCTGGGAGGCTGACTGCCTAGGCCCCTCAGTCGGCCGGGCTGGGCCCCCTGCAGTTGGGGCCCCGCCAGCAGCGTGCTTTGCCACCCCAACCAAGTCCTGGGATGCGGCCATTTCCCTGGCTTGCTGGATGGCAGCCGTGGTGGGATGTGGGTTGTGGCGAGCAGCCTTCTCATGCCCAGAAGGCCCCCTCTGGCCATGCCTGGAAATCCTCGAGCCCTCTGGGGTCTGGCAGTTCCCGGTCACGTCACCATCACCTGGTTTTCTCCTTCCTGGGCGTCCCCCCCACAATTCCCTACTTCCAGCCCTTCCCACCCGGCCCTGGCCCTGGTCCTGGTCCGTCTCCGCCATGGTTTTGTCCCCACAGACACAAGGAGGGCAGGCAGAGGCATCTTAGGGGAGGGGACGTGAAAAGGTCCGGACGGATCACACCTTTGGGGAACACGGACAGGAGGTGTTGCCAGGACCGCGGTGAGCATGTCGTGTGATGCCTACCCTGTGGGTTAACCAGAGCCAACGGCAGACAGGCCGGCCTCCCCACCTCCTGAGGGCTCAGAACCTAAGTGACCACGAGCCTTGCTGGACCCTGTTGGAAAGGGGAAAACCCCGCAAGAGAGAAAGCTGGGACGGTTCCTTGGCCCCCAAAGGGAAGCCTGGGGCGGCCCGCGGCTCTGGGTTTGGCATCCTCACCCAGCACAGCTCATAGATGATGAACGGGAGACACAGCAGCTGTCAAGGAGCCTGGCCTCGTGCTCAGCTCCGGGTACATCTTTACACGCGTGGTCCCGCGGAACGTTCAAGGGTGTGTAAATGGGCTATGGAAAGTCAGTTCCTTGCTGGGGGCTGCCCAGTGGACGCCGGATCTGAGATTAGAACCCATTTCCGTGTCCTCCCCATGCGTTGTTCTCATGATCTGCCCCTGGGAGCAGTGGGTGAGGGTGGCAACCGTTCCCTCCCAGGCACTGAGGCATCAGCCAGGGGCCAGGCCAACTCCCCGGGCCTCTACCTGGGCCAGTTGTATTTCTCCAGGACACACGGGCAGACTGGGCTCTGCAGAAAAATCACTCTGTGCTCTGGGACCTGAGAACCATTTGGTGAGCACACCCTTCGCTTCCTCTGCCCCGTCTCCAGCGACATTATCCGCATTTTCTGCAGCAGAGGCCAAAGGGCCCTCCATGCTGCAGACTTTGCTCGTGGTCCCCAGCCCCGCCCTGCTGTCCAGCAGAGGTCGGGAGCCTTTTCCAATGACTGGAGACCATTTTACCAAGATGAAGGTCAGGGCTACTGGGGTCAGGCCTGGGGTTTCCTAACGAGCCAGAGAGTGACCAGCAGGCTCCCCTATCCCCTGGGGCACACAGGTGGCCATCCCTCCCTCCGTCTTTTTTTAAAATTTTAAAATTAATTAATTAATTTTTGCGGTACGCGGGCCTCTCACTGTCGTGGCCTCTCTCGTTGCGGAGCACAGGCTCCGGACGCGCAGGCTCAGCGGCCATGGCTCACGGGCCCAGCCTCTCCGCGGCATGTGGGATCTTCCTGGACCGGGGCACGAACCCATGTGCCCTGCATCGGCAGGTGGACTCTCAACCACTGCGCCACCAGGGAAGCCCCCTCCTTTTTTTTTAAAACAGACTTTTTTCTTTTGGCCACACCATGCAGCACGTGGGGTCCTAGTTCCCCAACCAGGGATGGAACCCAGGCCCTTGGCAGTGAGAACGCAGAGCCCTAACCACTGGGCCACCAGGGAAGTCCCTTCCTCCTTCCTCTGACCCTCCCTGGCCTCAGCCTCTGTCCAGGCCCAGACTAAGAGCCGAGAATAGAGGGGTGACTGGGAGGCTGCCTCGCCCTCTGGAAGCTTGGCCGCCAGCACGATTTCCCCTCCAAACTCATCTATGCCCAGCGTGACCCACAGGAGGCCGAGCAGGAATCTCCAGCTATGGAGCTGCTTTTCTCAGTGCTGAGCAATGAGAAGTGTCCAAAGATAATAAATGAACATTTATTACACTTCCCCACGATCCACAGTAAATTCACTTCTGTTCCTTCACTGACTTCAGATCTTTGTACACATCGGATCCCCATGGAGAGTCCTGTGTCCTCATCTCTTTACGAGGGCTGCGGCTCCCCAAGCTTCCGGGGCCTGGGGCTTAGCTCCTCCTCGGAGAGGTGCCCCCTCCACACCTCGTGCCTCCCGGGGAAGCAGGGGGCTGTGGACAGGTCTTTGCTCCAAGGACCTCCCGCTCAAGAGGCCATTTACAGACCGGAGGTGGGCTCCTGCCCAAACCAGGGACCAAACAAACACGTGGAATTTGTAAGGAGATTCTACTGAGCTGCCGGAGCCCACCAAATGTTTATTGAATGCATTTCCTCTGGAGAACTTGTGTACTAAATCCTGCCTAGGCTGTGTTAGAGGAATAAAAATTCCATGCACAGACTTGACTGCAAATGCTCCTTCCTGAGGCAGAGGACACACTTTCTCAAAGGCCACTTGTTTTTTTGCACAGAGGCTGGGTTTCGGCTTGTCCTTGGCCAGGGCCTGGAGGGAAGCCAGGAACTAGGCTCCAGAGGGGCGGGCTCCTCCCTTCCACCTGGCAACAGGTGGGGCGGAAACCACTCTGCATCCTACCAGCCCACATTCAAGGCTTCCGTGGACCTTGGACCTGTCCTGGCAACCTCCCCTCACTGCTGCACCATATGTTCCGGCCCAGAGTGAAACCCACCACCCTCCTTGCTGGCATTCTCCTCTCAAGGGGCTTGGGGGTCACCCCTGGCTTCCTTCCGGCCCTCCTGGCAGCCTCCAGAGGCACAGCCTTGCTCCAGCCCTTAGCCGGAGGCCCCAGGGGCTCAGGGAAGCTTCTGCAGGACGTGGAGACCCCCACAGAGCCATAGGCAGCTGAGGAGTTTGGGTTCCTGTAGGTGTCCGTTTATCATATAATCACCAAACTCTACTCAGTGCTGAAAGGGATGGGAAAGCAGGAAGAGGCAAAGAGAAAAGCCCCCAGCAGAGGGGTCGACAGATAAGGTAGAGGGTGCCAGTTAAAGTTGAACTTCAGACAATGAAGACATTTTTAGTGTAAGCATATCCCAAACATTGTGTCGGATATACTTATCCTATTGAAAAAAATCCGTTGCATCTGAGATTTACACAGAACTGGGCATCCACAATTCTTTTTGGCTATGTCTGGCCACCCTACACACCAGCCTCCAGGACTGATTGCACAATTTCTGTCTCCTTGTCCCACCAAAACCCACACCCCACCGAGCACAAGGCCATAAAGTGATGTCTTCATCAAGCCCTCTCTCTCTGGCGGGCTCTAAAAGACAAAAGTCATGAGGAGGCCTGCGGCTGGGAGGACACATCTGGTCTGGGGATCCAGGTAACAAGTCACTGTTCTCAGCCCTCTCCCTTCATCTTGCACGGACCCGAGGCCCACGCTTGTGATTTCATCCCGGCGAACAATCGACCTCCCCGCCAGCCCTTCTGTTAGACTTTTCTCAGACTGAGGCCTGACTCTGGAGTGACTGCTGGCTGGAAGGGCAGGTCGGAGGGCTTTCCGGGGAGATCCTCTCTGGAGGGTCTCGGAGGATGCTCTGGAATCTGCCTGCTTAGCTGCTTCAGGCCCGGATCTCCAGCTGGCATCTCCAGCACCGCCGGCAAACCATGGCGCACACCACAGGTGGGCGCCAACCAGCTCCCTGCAAGAGCGCTTGCTTTCCTGCGAGGTGTATGTGAGGCAGTCCTGGCCCTGAAGCTCCTGCCTGCACCCTGGGGATGGCTCTGGGTCTGGGCTGTAGGTTTCCAGAGTCTCCACCTGGGACTCCTCTTGTCAGCTGGGTCTGGCCATCAGAGTATGAAGCCCTGACGCTTCCTGGGGTCCGCAGAGGCCACAGGCTCTCTGCCGGGCTGCAGCATCACCCAGACTTGCTGCTTTAAGATGACAAAGAAAACAGGCTCTCTGCTTCCTCTTCCCTGAAGCTAATGGCGAACCACAAGAGGAAGGGACAGCCAACAGGAGCCCTTGGTCTTTGATGAGCCAGCTCTCACCTCTGACTTTGAGGCTGGGCTACCACGAGCATGGCAATAACCCGAGTGAAGGAAGACCCACAAGAGGCTGCTGCCGCCACTGCTGCAGATGGAGGGTAGAGCCTGGGGTGCCCGCCCAGAGGGTCCCCCACATCCTCGGGCTCATGTGCCCAGGCTGGGGGTGGGCTGCTCACGTCCGTCTGTGCCTCATCGTTTTGCCTCTGAACCTTGGGACTGACCCACTATGTGGAATGCTCTGGAATTAAAATGACATTTCCCCCCCCCCCCCCATTAAGGTACATTTCTGGCTGCCCTCTGCCCTCCTGGATGGGTGCTCTTAAAATTCTCTTCTGGGCTCTGACTTTGTGTGGTTGTCTCCCCAAAGAGATGAGTCCCTTGAGATAAGGTACAGCGGGGACGATGAAAGAGGTGAAGCTCACGGTAGTATGAGAAGGTACAAATGGAAGGGCCGCACGAGGCGGGAGATTCTGTACCAGCGTCACACCGAGAACTCACCGGGATAAACCAACCAAGGGTGATTTGTGAGCAGGAGGCAGCGTGCCAGCAAGTGTGGACGGCACACAGGCCAGGGTTGTCTTTCTTGTTGTCTAGACGGGCTGTGACCGTCCAGGTTTCCCTAGGGAGTGAGGATGGGTGGCTCAGAGGACGGGAGGGGCGACAGGCCAGGGACTGGTCCCTGGGGGAGCTGCTGACATGCAGGGAGGTGCTGGCTTCTGGCCCCAGGCCTCCTCAGGGACAAGGCAGTGCCCACGACCAGCATCGCGGCTGATGGGCTGGGGAGTAGGCCCGATGGAGGCTCCATCTTTGGGGGGACGGGGGTGCCAGTAGCTCTTCCAGCCTGACAGGTCCCTCAGGGAGCCCTTTAGGTGAGTGGCCTCAGGCAAAGCTGCAGCCATTTTTCTTCCTGCCTGTCTTGGGGGACGGATCTAATGAAACTGAACGGACAGTGGCCTTGGTGGGCTGGGCTATTTGTCCTGGTCCTGGGGCTCCTGGGGGTGGCATCTGGCTTGACTTTATTACTTCCTCCCCAGGCTGAGCCCAGGAAGGGAGCGTGTCTGTTTCTGCACACCCTCAGGACACAGGCTCCTGGGCTGCATCCCGCCTGCGGCTGAGCTTCCTGACCACATGGAGGATGGGTGATGGGGGAGGGGCTGAGGCAGAAGGAGCCTCCTTCCCTCTGTGCTTGGAGGAAAGCTGGACCACAGCCTTCTGGGAGACAGAAGGACGGAGGGCATGACTTCCCAAGCGCCTTCCTCTAACTGGGACAGCGAGACGGGTCCGGGGATGCCGCCCTCTCTCTGCCCTCATTTCCCGAAGCGCCCACTTTGTAATTATGGCCGACACCAGATGGGCAAGGTCTGACTTAGATGCTGGGAATCAGTTCCCAAGGAAATGTTGCAGTGGCCGTGACATTTCGGCACGGTGGCAGTCACCAGGGTATCGAGGAGATGCTGCAGTCAGTGAGTTACGGCTCCCTGTCAGCTACACGGGGGCACGGGTGCACATGTGCACATACGTGTAACCAAATGCACCAGAGCTTGCAGGCTGTGTTGGGCTCACGGTCACGGTCAATGCACACCACAGCCCACCACCCCTGCACTCTGGGGCTGACACACCCACACCCACGTGCTGGGTGCAGGCCACCCCCCACCTGGAAAGTCCTACACACAAATTTGCGTGTCTGCTTTTCAAGTACAAAGAAGCCCTGGCCTATTCAGACAACCCGTCCGAGGCCGACCTCGTGCAAAGACCAGGCCACAGCGTTGCTCTGAGTCACATCCCTCTGGGTCCAGACAGTTCTGCTCGGGAGGCTCCCCTCTGGCTCCCAGGGGTGGGGTCAGAGAGCTGGCCCTGGCCCAGGGGAGAGAGAAAGTGTTTCCACAGTTCTGAGCGGGAAGAAAGGAGCTTTCATCTACCTGAGATTAAATTATAGCCAGGAGGCACTTCTGAACAAGACCAAAATAGAAAACTGGAAAAAAGCAGCACTACCATAAATTCCCAGAATTTGCAGACTTTCCTGGGCTGGTTTACCCTTGAGAAGCTCTGAGAGTAATTCTGTTTGAACAAGATCTAGGGGTTTCCACGTGGAAGAGTAGGGTCTTTGGGTTAACAGAAGCCGTGGTAGCAGAAACCTCCCCGACACTCTCGAATCTTCACCTCACACCCTGCCGGGGCTCACGGAGACTCCGCGGTGGATCCTGCTTTGCCTGGAAGGGGCCAAAGTGCTTAGGGTGTTGCTTCCACCCCTGCTATGCCAGCAGGCCTCGCTGGCCCTCGGAACAAGCTGCCGGATGTCAAGGGCCCAACAGCCTCGGACTCAGGCCCTGCCAGGCCAAGCAGGGTGGATGCTGGCTGGTGGTCAAGGCAAGCCACTTCTATGAATGGAGACCTGGGTCCCGAGAGACAAATGATCTTAGAAGGGGCTATGATGTCCAAGGAATTCCTCAGCACTCTCCCACCACTCCCCACCCATGGCCTGAACCGGACCCTTCCTGCAAAGAACCCAGAGCGCAACCGCAGGCATCAAACGAACCCTAATAACAATGATGGAGGAGTAAAAAAGCCAAAGGAGAAAAACTGCCAAACAGCAGTTTGTAGGCGTTGAAACCCTCTCCTGTCTCTCTGCCTCTCACCAGGATTCAGGCTTGCCGTATGGGTGGAAACAATGATTAGATTTTAAATTATTGATGAGTTTGCATCTCTTAGTCTTCTGGAGCAATCAGACAAGAGTCTAAGAAGTTTGCAAGAAGGTTTTACAAGATGGGGGCCGTCCTTTTGGGTGACAGCATGCAGCTCAACAGAAGCTGGGGTTCCTTCTCTCTTGTCAAGAAGCGGGAGTGGGGCTGGCCCCAGGCACCCACCATGCTCAGCCCCAGACCTGGCTCCAAGGGCACAGAAAGCAGGGCAGGTTCAACATTCTCTACCCCAGGACAAAGCAAGCTTGGGCTGCCAGCCTCTGGGACCCTCACTGCTCTCCTTTGTGGTTCCCATCCAGCAGATTCCCTGGCTCCTGTCTGGGACCTGAGCCTCTAGACCCTTGACCTACACATCCCCAGACCCCAGCAGCCTCGTTCGAACCCATTCACGGTTTCAACTCCCCAGAGACTTCCTGAGCTGCCTGGCACACCTCCCCCGCCCCGTCCCGGGTGATTCAGTCTTTCTGGCGGGTGCCTGCAGCTTGGGAGATTGAATGCATTCTTATTTCCAGGTGCTATACATTCAGATGAAGTTCTTCCTCGGATCTTCTGCCCAGAAAAGGATAAATATTTCTGATCTACAGCAAATGTGTTTTCCTTTAGCTAACATCTTGGCGAGCAAGTACACTAATCTCCCAGGAAAATCTAGGGCCTGAATAGCAAGCAGATTTTTTTTCCCCTGAGCAAATAGAAATTCTGAGTTGCTTTTTTAATGCTGCCTTTTTTTTTTTTTTTAAACAGCAAATCTGGAGAAAAATCACACTCCATTAAATCTGCATCTCGTGAAAGAAAAACCCAGAAGGCCACCTCCCCATCAAAGGCAGAATGAACGGAGTTTGGAAGTGCGCTTAAAATGCACCAAGGGAGCAACAGCCATCCTACATTACCCCACTCAGCCTGAGGATGGAAGGGTCCGAGCACCCCCGACGAGGCGGGAGGAGAGAGGCCTTCCGCCTGGGAGGTGGAAATGGGGCTCCTCTGTCCCTGCTGAGGCCTCAGCAGCTCTCCACCTCTGGGTGCCAGGTGACCTCAGAGCTGAGCAAAGGACACACCCAGCAAGACCAAAGACTCCCCGAAACATCCTCATTTCACCTTCCTGCATTTTACGGGCTCCTTCTGTGGCCAGACGTGGGTCAGGAAGCGGCCCCACCTGTTCCCTGGGGGACGGGTCATAAAAGGAAGGTCAGAGAAGGACCTAAAGCGTGTGGGTCCGCTGCTGTGTGCCCGGCACCGGGCAACGTTGAGGAGTAGGTGTTGTCCTCTCCATTTCTTGCTGTGGAAAGTTCTTTCCATGTCACTTTGCTGCCTCCCACACTGCCTTGGGCTCCTGTGAGCCGGAGGCAGGTGGCTGGACCTCCCCCAGCTCTTAGGCATGTCTGAGCTGAGGATCCCAGGACTACAAAAGGTGGAACCAGCCCTTCTGAGCCTCCACGCATGCTACCCACGTAAGCCCTGCCCAGCCCGGACCAGGGCAGAGCAGGCCCTTCTGGAACCTTCTGTTCCTTCCCGCTCACTGGGAAGTTGGCTTGTCTGCCTCTCACTCTAAAAGGGGAGTGGGGGGCTTCCCTGGTGGCACAGTGGTTAAGGATCTGCCTGCCAATGCAGGGGACACGGGTTCGAGCCCTGGTCCGGGAAGCTCCCACATGCCACGGAGCAACTAAGTCCGTGTGCCCCAACTACTGAGCCTGCGCTCTAGAGCCCATGAGCCACAACTACTGAGCCTGCGCTCTAGAGCCCATGAGCCACAACTACTGAGCCTGCGCTCTAGAGCCCATGAGCCACAACTACTGAGCCTGCGTGCTGCAACTACTGAAGCCTGCACGCCTACAGCCCGTGCTCCGCAACAAGAGAAGCAACCGCAGCGAGAAGCCCACGAACCGCAATGAAGAGTAGCCCCCACTCGCTGCAACTAGAGAAAGCCCGCGTGCGACAACGAAGACCCAACACAGCCAAAAAAACCACAAACAAATAAACAAAAATTTATTTTAAAAAATAAAATAAATAAAAGGGGAGTGGGTTGCTCCAGCCCTACTCACTTGGATGACAAACAACACCGCCACCCAGGAGGTTGCCTCGCACCTTTCCAACTGGGCGACGCACCACGTCACCCGTGGGGAAGGCACCCCTTAGCCAAGTGGGAGAGCACCCCATCGTCTGCTCACCTCCTGGAACCAGCTGGTTGTCACGAGCTTCCAGTTCAGAAGCTCAAACCAAGCTGGTGAAAGTCCAACACTATCAATGTCGACAAAGAACTTCACCGAAGACACGGATGGGAAAACAGTGTGCATCTCTGTTTGGTCGGAACACAGAGGGCTCGCAGAAGGGAGCACATTAAGCCTCCATTTTCCGTCATGGAACCAGTAAACAAACCCTGAAGAAGAGCTGCCCATCACCGAGCTGGCTTCCCCACAGGAAATGGTATGAGTGACTTCGTTTTTAAATATTATTATCCTCTTGAAAGCAAAAGATAAAGGATGCCTTGGAATAGCCAAATTGCTTTGGCTCAAAAATCATTTTAAATACCATTTCCTTTAACAAGCCTACTGCCTGGGCAACGGATCAACGCTATTCATTTTAACCTTTTTTTTTCAGTAGAAAAAAAAGTAACTGAAGTGCTTGTAATTATTTAGCTTCCTCCCTTTCTCCCCACCCAGATATGTTAACTAATGACCAAAACAATGCATACCCAAGGCCTATTTTAAACAGTCGAACATATCAGGGACCATTTTCCCTCTGTGTCTACTCTAAACCCAAACATGGGGGATTCGGGGCTATTTTTGGCCATTCCCAGAGAGTGCTGGAAACAGCCTTCCCCTCTTGCTTGTGTTTGTGAAAGCAATAAGCTAGAGCAGGTGCCCACTTTGGCCCTTAAGGTGAAAAAGTCTCCTTGAGACGTCTTTATGCACTGGAAGGATGGAGCGAGTCTACCTCTGCCTGGGGTGGGTCAGGCTCGGGACGGCTCAGGCAAAGGCAGGTTGACCTCTTGGGATGCCATGCAGGTGGAAGTGCTATAAAAAAAAACTTGGAGGATTTCAGATGTGTGGATGGAACGTGTGCTATGGTCTCCTTTTTGTTTTGGAAAGAAAATATAAGGACTTTCCATTAGGTTATTTGCAAACAGACAAGCGAAACATGCACATGTTCAAAGTAAATGACATTCACAGAGGAAAGCCTGAGTAAGTGGAATGGATCCTAGTTGATGGGTTCTCGCTTGTTTGGGTGAAGAGATGTGCACGGAAGGAAGGGCCTTTGCTACTGAAACAGGAAGGTCTGAACTGCGTCTGGGTTATATCCTCGCCTGGAGGGCTCAAGGCCT
>NW_006780198.1:1987034-1989977 GCF_000442215.2 Lipotes vexillifer | reverse complement strand
AAAGAGTGTCCTAGCTGGGTGAGGGCGGTGCCTCCACCTGTAGTGCCTTAGGAGGCCACGTCCACCTCCGAGGACCTGGCTCAGGACGCCCTATCCTCACAACTAGATCAGAAGCCCCCTGCGGGAAGCAGCATCTTGCAGCACAGACCCCAACAGGAAATGGACTCACTTTGGCACCAATGCCTCTGGTCCCACCGGCCCCTCACCAGGTGGAGGGGCAGCTTTTAATCCTGCTCTTGGTAATTACGGTTTCGGCTTCATTGAGGCCAACTGTCATGCTTCCTGGAGGATCGATACTCGACAGAGTGACTGCCCATTTTAACTTGCATCTCTTACGGAAATAAGCTCTCAAAACTGCCCGATGAGCAGATACGAAGCCAGGAAGCCCAGCAAGGGAAGCTCGACAGCAGATGTAGGAGCAGAGTCTGATTCTGGGCCTAGCGGAAGAGCTATATCTACCCCCGTAGCCCTCTGCGACACTAACCAGGACGCCGGGCCACTTGCAGAGGAGAAAGCATCCCCTGGGCAGAGCGGCTGGAGCGGGTAGGGCTTCGTATTCAGATGCCCGGTGGGGCTGGCCCGTGAGGGCCAGCAAGGAGCATGTGCACTTTTCCACTGGGACCCAGGTGCCCTCTCGTAGCCGCTGAAAGTCACCCCGTGTGCTGAGCAGCCAGAAACAAGATGATGACGCCAGAACCCATTGTTCCTTCTGCTTGGGGGACCAGGCATGGAGGAGTGTGCAGGGACATGTCGCCACCTCTTCTAGGTCACGGGATGTCAACCGAGGGCCCTTGGGGTGGAAGCCGCCCTGTCTGGCCCTGCAAGGGCCAAGGAGGACCAGATGGGTGGGGCCTGGGGTCGCCCCGCCGACACACCAGCCTCGGGAGGATGGCTCCTCTCAGAGAGTCTCCATACGCGAAACCCTGTGTCAGCAAAATGCATACATCCAGGAACGTTCTTTGTTTCCCAAAGGAATCCCACTGAGCTCCCGTGAGCATGTGTGCTCTCTGTGCCACCCCCGGACTGTAAGTGTCCAGAGGGCAGGGTACCCATCTGCCTGGTCATCCCTGTGTCCCCAGCACCTGGCACGGTGCATTGATGCCTGAAGAGTGAGGTCCTCTAGCGCATTTAAAAACAAGATCTCAGGGCTTCCCTGGTGGCACAGTGCTTGAGAGTCCGCCTGCCGATGCAGGAGACGCGGGTTCGTGCCCCGTTTCAGGAGGATCCCACATGCCGCGGAGCGGCTGGGCCCGTGAGCCATGGCCACTGAGCCTGCGCGTCCGGAGCCTGTGCTCCGCAAATGGGAGAGGCCACAACAGTGAGAGGCCCGCATAACGCAAGAAAAAACAAAAAAACAAAAAACAAGATCTCAGAGCCTAGCAGGCGGCCCAGTGACCCTGGGTGGAGCTGATCTGCGGATTCTCTAGGGGTAGGCTTACCAGGCCCTGACAGCTCTGTCCTTCCCCCACAAAGACCCCAGGGAAGACCCCGTGGCTGTGAGTTTATTTGAGCTCTTCTGGACAGTACTGTAAAATACGCCGTCCAGAGAGCTGAATAGGACAAAGAGGAGCCTGGCTGGGGGATGGTAGGGTGTCACTGTCAGCTCCCAAGCTAGGGCCACCATTGAGGGGGGCCCCCAGAGAGGGGAGGGGACTTCCACAAGGCCACGTGGAAGGGCGAGCCAAAGGGGCCAACATTTACTAGCGCTAAGCTTTCTGTAGGCGATTTCATGGAACCTTTACGAGGTCCCTACAAAACAAGTCTCATAACACCCATTGATAGACAGGGGAACCAAAGGGCCAAGAGAATAAAAAATGTGCCCCGGGTCATGTGGTTGGGTGACCAAGGAGAAATGTCAATAGTGGAAAAAGGTCAGGAGGCCCCGCCGTGGCTCGGGCTCCAATCATAGACAGCCACGGCCCCTGGGCCCATGTCTCCCACCTCCTGGCACCGGGGATGGAAAGCAGGTCCCTGACCGACTCGTCAGCACGCGGACAGCAGGCAGGCCTCCAGCCGGTGCTCTACGCAGGGGCACGTGCGGCAGGCGTCTGCAGCACGGCAGGCAGAACATGGGCAGGTGTGTGATGGGTTTTTCTCGGAGGAATAAACACTCCCGCTGAAGGTGTGAATGAGTGAATGAACGAATGAATGAACGAATAAGGACAGAAGGTTTCCAGCCTGGAGCCTCGGGAAAGCAAAAGCACGTTCTGGACCTCTGCTGCTGGCATGAACGGATTCCTCCAGTCCAGAGCTGGGAATACAGGGTATTTCCATGACGATGAACCAGTCCAAAGTGTGCACTTGGACCTGATTTCCAGCAAGCCCAGAGGTGAGGAGAGCTGGCCATACGTGTAAGGGAATCTCCAGGACCAACATTCCTGGGGTCCCCTTAGTCACCCAGACACAGTCCTTACGAGGCTGTACCAACAGTGCTGGGCAAGTGTCAGGAAGGGGAGGCCCCTGCCCTGGGGTCTGGGCCAGTGAGGCCTACTCTGGACCATGACTTCTAACCCCAAGTTTTCTGGCCTTCAGGCTGTGAGCGTGGCTGTTGAGGGGACCCGGCCTTGACATGCTCACAGGAGCTCTCGGGTTTGTGGACTGGAGGGCCCCCGTTCAGCTGGGAACCATTTTCTGGCTTCTGTCCGGGCATAGGCAGGAGAGGCTCGCGGAATCTGTGGTAGGACGATGCAGAAAGCTGCGTAGGGGAACAAAAGCCATCGGGACCTGGGCAGAGGCCCTGGGCAGGCCTAGCAAGGAGCTGACAGCTTTTTCTTTTCCTGTCCCCTTCCCAAGAGGAGGCACAGGTCTTCGGTGGCTTGACCAAGGTGGGCCGTCCAGGGGAAGGCACGTGGGTCTAGGCTTTGCCTGGCCGCAGGGAGGAGCTGCGGGACACTGGGCGGGTCCAGCCCCTCTGGGCCTCTGTTTTCCATCCTCAGAAGGCAT
>NW_006780198.1:1965997-1987002 GCF_000442215.2 Lipotes vexillifer | reverse complement strand
GTGGGGCAAGAAGGGGAAAGGGGGGGGGGCGTGCCAAGACGCTCGCTTCTTATCGGCTGTGTCCTTTAATGGCCCCGGAGGGAGAGAGCTGAGAGTCGGGTTAGGGGCCAGAGTGATGCCCCAGAGGACCCTCTGCAGCCGCAGGTGGGACCAGCTTCCCCGCAGCTGCCAGTCCTCTTCCTCCACCGGGGCTCCCACACCGACGGCTGGCAACAGCCCTCCCTCAACCTGATTTTGTAAACGCGGTGGGCTTTTGACCCTTCAGAACACTTTCCCAGCATCTGCCTCTGGTGGCTGCTGGATCCGCACCCCCAGCTTGGGTGGTCAGAGCAGCAGCAGTGGCAGCAGCGCTGTGTCCGCTTTGCCCACCCCGTCCGTCTTCCATGTGGCCCTGCGCAGGCTGCTGTCAACTCGGGTCACACAGAGAACGCGGCGGGGTCACGTTCACACAGAGCCGCGGCCGCGGCTCCGCTTGCAAACCGCACCCCCGCCACCCATACCAGCCTTTCAAGCCAGTTTCTGAGAGAAGCGTAGCCTGCGTGGTGTTAATACATAATGTATAAAAACCTCAGAGAGAAAACTCTCGTTTCATGGAGCATTTTGGTCTTTGAGGCGGGACCTGGGTGCATCCTTCCCCGCGCTCGGTGGAGATGAGGTCAGGGCGCTACACCTGCAGGCTGGTCCTTCTCAGGGGGTAAAGCATCTCTGCGTGTGCGTGTGTATCCGTGCACTGGTGTGTGTGTGTCTCTGTGTATGTGTGTGTCTCTGTGTATCCGTGTATCTGTGTGTATGTATGTGCATGCATCTGTGTATAAGTGTGTGTGTATGTGTGTGTGTTTGTCTGTATGTGTGTATCAGTGTGTGTGTGCGTGTATGTGTGTGTGTCTGTGTGATGAGATGGACAGAAAGGTGGGGTGCACAAGGCCAAGTTGCAGTTTCTGGTTCCACCCCTCTCCCCGGTTCCCTTTGTCCCCGAGGCTTGAAGAGTGAAGCTGGGGGGTGATTCGAACTCTTTGGAGTGGGTGCTGGAGACCAGGGTCTGCACCCACCCCAGCCTGTACCCCAGCCTGTACCCCAGCCTAGCAGGGGCACGCCCAGCACTTGGGCCCAGCCTCCACATGGCTGTGGATCTCCAGATCTGTCTGCGGAAAGGCTCTGGTCACCTGGGCCAGGTTGAACCATGACTGCCTAGAGAGAGTCAGATGGTGGACGGGCAGATCTCAGAAGAAAAGGCGGGTTGTTGTGGTTTGATCTCCCTGGCGGAAGTGTGGGGAGATAGGAGAAAGGGAGCACGGCTCTGGGAACTAGGTCAGAGGCCCCGAGACGGGTCTGGGAGCAGAATTGTGATGTATGGACAACTGAGAAGAGCCCAGCTGAATCGCAGCAAAGGGCCCCAATGGGAGGCAATTAACAGGACTGAGGACAGGCCGGCGCCTGGGTTCCCCATGCTGGGGCACTGGCTCCGAATGCCCTGGAAAGTGCAGCTTTGGAGACATTCTCTATGGTCCTTCTCTCCTTGTCCCTCAGCCAAGGCTCGGACACCTACCCTATCCTCTGGGCCACTCTAGCACTGGCATCTGAATGCAGTTTCTTCTCGCAAGTTTTCTCGAGTCACCCCAATAGCAATACTCGCGAGCACAGGCTGGTCCTCAGTGGACGTCCTGGACAGGGCTGGAACTAGGGTGAGGCAATGGATGGGTCATGCACCTCGGGTTAAAATTTAAGAAGGCACCCAAAACACACATCACTCTGAGACAAATGCTAAAATTTTAAGTAAAAACAGGATGAGTATCACTGATGTCTCTTTTTGCCTTAAAATTCTGATATGGCTTATCCTGGCCCCCGAGCTAGGGGGTCATGGCTCCACCTCGAGTGAAGGTTTATTACCCCACAAAGTGCTGGCCTTCTAGTCCCCGCTTGGTCACCACAACTGTTTTGCTCCATGGGTTAACCCGAGGAGATTGAAGAGCAGGTGATAATTGCTGAGGGGCCTCGTGCATTTGCTACAGGAAGTGGGGAATACATGGAGGCACAGGTGGCTGTGCGTCAGAGCACAGTCTGCTACCACAGATTCCTCTTTATTGAGCATGTACTATGTGCCACGCATCATGCTGAGTGCTTCACACGTGTTGGGGCTTTTTTTTTCCTCCCAACAACCTCCAGAGGCAGGTACTATTATCATCTCCATTGTGCAGGTGAGGAAACTGAGGCACGGAGAGGTTAGGCTACTACCCAGGGGAGTACCGGCAGAGCTGGGATTCGAACTCATAGCCTGGGTGTGCTGGGAAGGCAGGCAGGGAAGCCCCTGCTCCTGCCTCGAGTGAGAAAAGCAAGATCTTGAGAGCAGGACGGTGCCTTGGGAGGTGGAGCCCTGGGGAGGAAGCAACTTTAACCATGAAAGTGGGACCCAAGGGCAGCATTGCCATGACCCTGATGAAAGGTCCACTTGAGTCATCCCAGGCATGGGGGCAGAGGGGACAGGGTAGCCTGGAGTCTGGGGCTGGCATTCCATTGGAAGGTCTGGGGAGCTGTGACGAACACAAAGGGGACAGAGACCACCCTGGAAACAGGTCTCAGATGCCCAGGGAAGATGTCATTTGGCCTCAGAAATCTCCATGGTGGCAGCTAACTTGTCCCCATGGAAACTCAAGTGGGAACTTCTGTCTTTTACTCCACAAGGCATGAGCCTTCGTCGTGGGCAAGGGCTGGGGAGGCCCAAACAGGTCCTGTGACATGGGACATGGGCTTCGGTTCCCGTGTCTGTGCTACACTGAGGTGACAGTGGTGTGCTGAGCCGGCTTGTGAGAGCTGCTTGTTAAATTTTCAAGAATGTTGTAACCAATGGACATCAAATAGGAATCCTGAGATCAGCTACAGTAGGGGTATTTACACCATGGAAATTGGCAAATGTTATCCATGAGGAATTTGTTTTTGTGCCCTGCTGCCCCCATGCCCGCCCCCGGGAGCTGGTTGTTAAACATTTGCCAGCACACCACTGCATTATGGGACAACATCTCAACACCTACAAAAATCTGGCCATCTCTCAATCGGCCACACCAACTGAGGGAGCATTTGTGTGTCTCTTTCCCAAAGAGGCGATCATCATGCCAAACAGGGATTATATGCCAACATCATTTCTGGGTCTGAAAACGCGACCTGTTTCTGGCAGCAGAATGGTCTCTGATCTAATTAAGCTCGACTCAGGCTGATGCTGTGAGCCTGCATCCTCTGATCAGACACCAACGGCTGGCGACTGAGTTGCATGCCTGGGTGGCCTGGGAAGCAGCCTGGAATGTTAAAAGGCTGTGGGTCACCCACAGTCTCCACGTAAAGGGGTGTCTCAGAAAGAGGCATGGCCTGGCCGTCGGGAAGCGGGGTTCAAGCCCAGTTCCTCCCGTAACTCAGGGTGCCCCAAGGTAAGTCTTCCAACCTCCCTGGGTAACAGCTTTCCTATGCAAACAAAGGGGTAGGGCCAGCTGGTCTCTGAGGCCTTTGGGGCTCTGCTCCCAATGAAGCTGAAACCTCCCAAGCTGAGTGGGGCCTGGCCTGGTGCCTGAGGAGCCTCTCCTGCAGAGTCAGGGTCACTCCCCTGGACCCCCCTCCACCCGGCCGCTCAGAGCCTCACAGGGTCCCAGCAACCCGGGATCCTGCCACTGATGCTGACCTCAGAGCCTGTCCAGCCTCCAGCCCCCAGGGACCCTCCGGCTGCTGCAGCTCTCTGCCCCGTGCTGTCCATACCGCTTAAATTTTCAGGAGCCGGGATTGGCTGAGGAGGTGCCACGCCATTCATTCCTGGGCCTGGCTCCAACCCCTCTCATCTCCCCAGCCGCCGCCAAAGACAGCGGCTCCCAGGAAGCAGGGAGCGGCAGTGTGTCAGGAAGCATCTCCGGGGCTGTCAGCACGGTGATGCCTGTCAGGGGGTGGGCCTCGTTCCCCCTCTCCCCTGGGGCGGTGGAGCTGACTGCTCTGACACGCCCCAGAGAGAGGGGGTGTGATGGGGCAGGAGACGTGGGTGACACACAGCAGACTGCAGTTGTGGATGCAGGCACACAAGGGCTAGGGGCTCAGTCCCGGGCAGGGAGGGAGTGGCCTGGAAAGGGTGGGGCTGAGCTTCAGGGTTGGGGGGAGATCTTGGGGCAGGACTTCTCAACCTTAGCTTCCTAGAGGCAATGGAAGGATCTGGATCCAGGTCCAGGCAGCTCTGGGGACTCTGCTGGAGTGAGCTGGGACAGGCACGTTACACGGGGAGCGTGGACCCGGGCTCAGCAAAGGGCTTCGGCTGTGAATGCCAGAGACAGGGGCATGGCCGAGGCAGAGGGTGAAATTCTGCAGATAGTCAGGGAGGGAAGGACCCAAGGCTGGGGCTCTGTGGGGTGAGTACTGGGTTTGTAACAGTTGTGGTAACAATAACCACAGTTCGCTGAGCGCTGGCCTGAGATGGACCCAATACAAAACACTACAGAATCTCTGAATCCTTACGACAGCACTGAACCACTTTCTCGGTGAGGAAACTGATCCCCAGGTTATGGGTTCTGTGACCCAAGGTGTGGCCCAAGCCACAGCTCCACGTGGCTTCAGAAACAGGGTTAGAGAGACTCACAGACGTAGAGAACAGACTTGTGGTTGCCAAGGGGGAGGAGGCATGGGGGAGGGATGCAGTGGGAGTTTGGGATTAGCAGACGCAAACCATTATATATAGAATGGATAAACAACAAGGTCCTAATGTGTAGCACAGGGAACTATATTCACTATCCTGTGATAAACCATAATGAAAGAGAATATGAAAAAGAATGTGTATATATATATATATATATATATATATATGTATAACTGAATCACTTTGCTGTATGAGAGAAATTAACACAACACTGTAAATCAACTATACTTTAATAAAATCAATTAAAAAAAAAAAAAAAAAGAAACAGGGTTAGAACCCAGGTCAGCATGACCACCAAGCCCCTGGCCTTTATATCTGCTTCAAAGCTGGGCAACTGGCAGAGAGGCCCTTTCAGGCCTCCCTGGGGCAGAGGCTCGGCCTCCTGGGGAGCCTGGTGGCCTTGTCCACCAGGGGGAAGGGACTGTCCAGTGCCTCCCTACAGGCAGAAGGCTGGGCCCTGGAGCAGGCACCCACCTCTCGCACACGCCTGGCCCAGGACTGGGGACATGCGGGTAGCACGGACCCTCCGGCATCTCTCAGATGAGCTGGTGGTGGCCCTGGTACACCGAGTCCAGGGTCTTGAGTGGCTGGGCCTTCTCTCTTCTGCTTGGTCAGGCCTGAAGCAGGTGCCAGGGTCTGTGATGTTTCAGCCCATGACTAAGTGAGTACTTACTACCTGTAAGGGGCTGGGCCAAGCCTAAGGGGAGCTGACACCTTGCACCTGCCATGGGGTTGGCTCCCCTTCAGAACAGCAAAGCCCTCTTGGGCTGTCAGATGCACCCTGATAAGCCAGCAGGGCTTATATTTCCCCCCGGGATGACTGGAAGTGGGCCTTGGCAATACATCCACACAGGTATGATATCAAAACCAGTCATCATGAGAGGAGGACAGTACAAGTGCAGGATGTTTGCAATGCATCTGAAATTAAGAGACCAGCATCGGAAAACAATCATGTGTGTATATAGATAGATAGATAGATAGATAGATAGATAGATAGATAGATATAGATACAGATATAGATATAGATATAGATATAGATAGATATAGATATAGATGGCTATATCAAAACCTCATGGTAACCACAGATGAAAAAAATCTATGACAGATATACACACAAAAAAGAAAAAGGAATCCAAACACAACACCAAAGATAGTCATCAAATCACAAGAGAAGAGAACGAAAGAGGAAAGGAAAAAAAAAGACCTACAAAAATAAATCCAGAACAATTAACTAAATGGCAATAAGAACATACATATCGATAATTACCTTAAATGTAAATGGATTAAAGGACCGGAACATATGTTGTCTATGGATCAGATCACCTCGGTGACAGAGGGACGTGGGCTCCCGGAGCAGCTGTGTCCTGCCACCTGCCCTCAGACTTTAACCCAGACAAGGGACCTGAGTTGAGGATGCCCCCCAGGGGTCTCCTGAAGCCCCGGCCCTCCAGCAGCAGGGAACCAACAGAGAGGGCAAAATGAGACCCACGGGAGCTAATTTCTTTGCAACAGACAGCCTTTTTCTGAGAACTCTGTCTTCAAGTTAAGAAATTTTTTAGCAACTCAGGATCAACAAACCTTTCTGCTCTGGATTTCCCTCTCCATCCTCTAAGCTAGCCACGCACAGAATTCTCAAGTCTCATGCCCCCAGGATAACCCTTCCAGGGCATACTCTCCAAACTAATGCTGGTGTAAAGAGCGAGGCTTCAGGAGGGGTGGTGGGGAGGAAGGAGAGGGGTGTGCTGTCTGAAGATCCCAACCATCCTGATCTCTTTACCAAGTTCTGATGCTTATCCTTGTGGGGCATAGCTGGGGCCTGGGCACAACCATGGGAGGGTGTGGGATCATCCCCAGGAAACGGGGACCCAGCCCTGAAGCCACCTTCTGGGTGTGGATAAAGTCTATTCACATCCACCCAACAAACATGGACTCTGGTGCCAGGCGTGGTTCTAGGCGCCAAACACAACATAATGCCCCTGCCCTTGAGGAGCTTACTTCTGAAGGATGGGGGTGGGGCAGGAGGACAGACAATGAATAAATAACACAGTTGATGTTGCAACAGGGTGGACGAAGCACAAGAGGTTTCGCTGAGTGAAGGAAGCCTCACCCAAGAGTACTTGCTGGGGGACTTCCCTGATGGTCCGGTGGGTAGGACTCCGCCCTCCCAGTGCAGGGGGCCTGGGTTCAATCCCTGGTCGGGGAACTAGATCCCACACGCATGCCGTAACTAAGAGTCCACAAGCCGCAACTAAGAAGCCCATATGCCGCAACTAAACACGCCACAGTGAAGATCCTGCACGCCGCAACCAAGACCCGGCGCAGCCTAAATTAAAAAAGAAAAGTAAAGAAAAACAGAGTACTTGCTGGATGATTCCATTTGTATGAAGTTCTAGAACAGGAAAAACGAATCCATGGTGGAAGAAAACAGGACAATAGTAACCTCTGGGACACGGGTGTGGGGACCGACTGGGAAAGCACAGGAGGGACCTTCCTGGGGTGATGGTAATAGTCTAAATCTCCATGTGGGCTTGGGTTCTGTTGATGCGCGGATTGATGGAAACTCATCAACTAGTATGTTAACATTTGTGCATCCAACTGTTTCATTGTGTGTAAAATTTCAAAGCAAAAGAAAAGAATTGCACTTTAAATATTGAACTCTGATTACCGACATGCGTACTCTGCTCCAGTACGTGTTGGGGGAGGTGTACCGTTGTCTGCAGCTTAGTTTGAAATGCATGAAAATCAAGTAAGTGGATTTCTGGAGAGATGGACGTGTAAGTGATAAAACAATATAGCAAAATGTTGAGAGAGTCTGGGTGGTTGGTATAGGGTGCTTGTAAAATTCTCTCAACTTTTCCATTTATCTTAAACATTGGATAATACAATGTTCGTTGGGGGGCAGAGTGGTTTGCAGGAGAGAGAGGGGAAATTAGGTGGGGCGTCAGGAGGGGCTACTGCACAGAGGTCTGAGTTTAAAAGTAAGGTGCTGACTGATGAGGTCAGGTACAGCTATACGTGTGGGAGTCATTGGCATAAAACTGGCATGTGAAACTGTGGACCCAGGTGAGAGGACCCAAGGAGACGGTGAAGACAGAGAAGGGAAGGCCTAGGAAGCTCAGGGACATTCCAAGATCTAGGGCTTGAGGAAAAGGGGCGTGATCTGTAAAGAACGAGCAGTGAGGGAGATTGCCAGCAGCAGGAGAAGAGAACATTCCAGAAAGAGGGGATGGCCAACCTTGGTAAGTGCTGCTGGGAGGTCCGAAAAATGAGGGTGGCAGTGAGGTGACCTTTGGGTTTTGCAACGCAGAGGTCACCGGTGAACTGGAGACACAGCCCCATCATGGCACGGAGGAAGAAGCGGAAAGCTGGAGGTGAGGGGTGAGGACAACCAGACACATATCCAAGGAGGACACTGGTGCATCCGGAAAAGGAGAGGGGAAAGCTCCCAGGAAGTCCTGTCCGTTTGGGGGGTGGGGTGGGGATGGCAAGAAGTCTCCTTCAGGACCCCCAGAACACTTTCCTGGGAAGAAAGCAGATGAACTGAGGGGGAGGTGAGAGGAGGAGTGATGTCTGTGTGTACCTGCGTTTACCTGTGCACACCTGTATTCACCTGTGCACACCTGTGTTCACCTCTGCATACCTGTATTCACCTGTGTACACCTGTGCACACCTTGTTCACCTGTGTATACCTGTGTTCACCTGTGCACACGTGTGTATACCTGTGTTCTCCTGTGCACACCTGTGCACACCTAGGTTTACCTGTGAACACCTGTGCATACCTGTATTCACCTACACACACCTATGTATACCTGTGTTCACCTGTGTACACCTGTGCACATCTACATATACCTGTCTAGATAAAACTATTTGTAGTGAGTCTGGGGTGTGTGATGTGTCTCACCTGGGAATACCTGCATCTCGGAGCCACCGAAATAGTAACGGTGGTAAAAGCAGTTAGGATGTGACGTCGGGGGACCAGAGTCTACAGCACCCCCAAGCAGGCCAACTTCACAGGCTGGGTGTCCCCGGAGGCCTAAGCGAGTGCTGACGTCCACACATGGAGCTTGTCACCAAAGACTCGCATTTTCCATTTCACTCTACCAGACGACAACTGAATTTCATTCTTGGCCCTTTGAGTTCTTTCAGAAGCAATACAGAAAGTGTTTCCTTGAAGCAAACTTTTGTCTTTTGCTTTGGAAACCGCACTTTCCCCTTTGCTCCAAAGAAGATTAGGATATCAAGGACAGAATGTCAGCTGAAGATTACACGAAAAGGATAATTAAACAAAAGCCCACATTATAAGCCACCTAGAAGGGAAATTAAGCCGCTTTTGCCTTCCCCCCTGTCTTTGAAGGATATTCTGTCGAAGGTGAGCAGGAATTGTTTGGCTTGATAAATAAAGATAGTAACCAAACTGTATTGCCCATTGTTCTGCCTTTATATTAAAAGCAATCGCTTAGCCAAGCTGACAACACACACCATGGAGGCATAAACCCCTCTGCAGACGGAAGGATTAAGAGGCTGACAAGGTCTGGATACTAAGACTAATTAATAATTTCCATCTCTAAGAAACTGCAGCTCTGGCAGCTTCGTTCTTCCTCCGTCTCCCAGCCTGGCCCGGGCAGCCCCGTCCTCTAAGGGAAGGACAGAGGGTCTGCAGGATGGGCCAGGATAGACGGCGGTCAGTCCCAGCGGGGCAGGGAGCCTAGGGGGCCCTGGGGAAAGGGCTGCAGCAGACAGACAGCTGGAATGTGGAGGTTGCTTCTCACTAACCAAGCAGAGACGCAGAGTAACTTAGGGAACTGGGTTTGCCATCACATGGTCGCATCTGTTAGATGAGTATTTTGCCAATTGAAAGGTGGCCTGGATGGGACCTTCTCAGGGGACCCCCCTCCCCAATTATACCCACACACCCAATCCCCTGGAGCAAAAATGGCTGGAAATAGTCACAACAGAGGGATGAGCCAGCCACCACTGCCTAGGGCCAAGCATGACCCAAGATCTCTGTGGGCATTGGCTCAGTTCATGCTCCCGGTGACCCCCAGAGGGAGGTATTTCATGCCTATTTTATAGACACAGACATAAGATTCACAGAGGTTAATTCACTTGACAGAGTCACGTGGCTAGGTGAAGGCAGAGCTGAGTTCAAATCCAAACCGTGGGCCTGGAAGGACCATGGGTCCAGGGGTCCCAGCAAGTAGCCAGTGGGAAGCCTGTCCGGTGGCTACAAGTTCTCCCCCATACTCAGGAACCCCCTCGTCCACAAGGTAGGGGCAAAGCATCCCACTTCCCCAGAGGGCTCCAAGAGCACAGGCAGCTGCGATTTGCAAGGTGAAGTTCAAGTAGCTGAGACCTGATCACAGGGACTTTCTGGGATGCTCCCCCTGCAAGGTGACCAGACCAGTGCAAAGGCCAACCACCCGGGCACGCCCCTGTCCCGGAGGAGGGGACCAGGATGAGAGAAGCTTCTGGAAAATGCCCAGTGACTTTCCATAGAGAGGATAATGGCTGCTTTGGGGGGATATATTTTCTGGAGGCTTTAGGTGGTACAGCAGAGGCTTTGGCATCGTAAATTGCAATCAAGCAAAGATGTCTAAGAAGGAAATAATACCGGCTCTGCTGTGCAGCCTTGGCAAAGATCCTGAAATCTTAATGGGATTGAGCAATTTTTTGCATAGTGCCGTAAATTCCTAGTGTCTACCTTATCTTCTCATCACGTTCTTCAAGGCACATTAAATGGATAAAGAAGTGGAAGCTGCTAGATAGAATAAAACCGGAACAAGGAGGCAGCTCCAGAGAGATCTGTCGGAGACCACAATTCATGCCCACACGCGCCTTCTCCGTCGCAAAAGGCATTCACCACTTGCTGCTTGTCTGCTCCTGTCTCTGTGTGTAAAAAGCCTCCTGGTGGCTTATGAGCTGAGGCTCTGGTCTAATTACTGGTCCCGCAGCCATGCTCCATTTTGCATGGTCTCTGCCCTGCTCCAGCCAGCACCCCCCACTCACCTGTCCTCCAGAGCCAACACCCCTTCTGGAACCCTGTCCTAGTATCCCTGGCCCCCCTGCACTTCTTTCCAGATTTTGTCCATCTCCATAATTAGCTAACAACACAATCGCTTGCTGGGCCATGGCAGCCCTGGCTTACAATGGCTATTGTTACTGTTACTGATAATAATCATGATAAGGATGAAAGGCCACTGCTCTCACTTCAGCCTGGAGAGGCTTTCACAGCAGTGATGAATGCGCAGCCTCTGGTCAGCCGGCCCCATCTCTCCTGGTCTCTTCTCCTGGGCCCAAGCAGAGATGGGGTGCACATTCTCCCCTTACATCCCCTCCAAGTCACTTGACTGGCACCAGGGCCTGGGACACCTGTCCTGAGGGCTTCTTCTCAGACAGCCCTGTGCCTGGTCTGTGGACCTGGGGTCCCACACATTCTTGTCACTGTACGCTGTGGCCCAGGCCTGCCACATGTCAGAAAGGGCATGGAAGAACATCCCCGCCCCTTTCTTCCATCCTTGAGCTCACCTCCTCCTCCAGGAAGCCTCCCCTGACCACCCAGCCCACTCTATGTCCACTTCTCTGGACTCATCGCATTGATGGGCTTCCAGTATCACCTACTAGGCACATAAATTCAGGGTCAGGAATGACTTTGGTGCCACAAGGTCCTTCACCTGCCTCTCCACACAGGAGTTCTACCCAAATGCTCTGGGCCTGGAGGATCCCTTCTCTGTGCTGCCCAGTCCCCGGTGGGCTAGACAGAGCTCACTGTCAGCTGCGGAAGGATAGCCAAGGGTGTGGAACGGAGATGCAGCATCAGACTCTCTTGTCCTTCTTGACATGGGCACCGACCCCCAGAGGTTAACACATCCAGGAGCCGTCAGCCACTCCCCCTTCTCATCTCTGCTCCCTGCCCCGCCCGTGCCCCTCGGCCCGGGCACTGTGGCCTGTGAGCTCCAGAGGATGGGGCCATGTGTCTTTAAAGAGCCTGGACAGGGCCCGGCTTACCCTAGTCTTTGGGGGTCCCAAACTCTCCTCGACCCCCGTTTTCCTTTTCTAAAAATGTCAGGGCGAATTTGCCCAGTCCTGACTCCCTCCCAGGGCAGCCGTGAGAACCAAAAGAGCTGGACCTGGAGTCCCCACCAAGTGTCAAGGGCCACCCAGTGCCAGGGCTGTGGTGTCCCTGAGCCTTGCACCCTCTGCCCCAGCCCAGCCCGTACGTGGCATCTGCCACATCCTCCGTATGGGACCTGCAGGATGGAGCACAGAGAGGCCGGCTGGCCGGGGGCGTGTTCCCCTCCCCACCAACCCAGGCCTAGGGGCCAGGGACTCCTCAGGCACCAGCTCGCTTCTCTTACCTCAGCCACGTGGGTCAAAATGCCCCGTTTGGGACAGACAGTCAGCCTGACCGCAGCACCTCTGTCACTCTAAGCCTGTGAGGGGTTGTTCAAGTATTTTTTATGAAGCTATAATATCCTCCATTAAAAAAAAGATGAAAGAGAGAGAGAGGGAAAGAAAGGAAGGAAAAAGGTGGGGGGAGACTGTCTCCCACGTCTCAGGGCTGGCCTCCTGGTGGAGCCCAGCTCACCCTGAGTGGAGATGTCCCCCCATTAGGATAAGCCTGGAGATGAGGGGTGAGTGCAGACGCCCTCTTCCAGCTGCCCCGCTGGGGATGCTGGTCCCATCTGGTGACCCAGCTCACCTGCAGGCCATGCTCAGGGCTGCAGGGCTTGGTCCCAGGTGGCGCCACGCTTCCAGATAGAGTGAGGGGGACGATGGGGGGGGGCACGTGGGTTGCAAAAATGCCGATCATTCCCCAGATAGATTTCAAGTCATTTTGGGTGGGTAGTGGGCACAAGGGACATTTACAGCCATGACAGTGTCCCCACTGCCGAGGAGGGTGGCAGGAAGGAGCAGAGGCGTCCTGACCATCCCTGCTTTTGGTGGGGGCACTGTGAGAGATGAAGGGAAGATGCCAGGTGGGGATCACAGGGCTCCCTGGGGGCATCAGGATGTCCCCTTATAGGTCCAAACTGGTACTGATGGCGTCAAGCTGTCCATCATCTATGGAGTGCTTGCCGTGGGCCACGAGCTGGGCTCCATTGTCACGTGCTCTGTGTTTCATTTATAGGGAATTCTCACAACAGTCCTGTGCAGTCCACGCCACTCTCATAACCATTTTACTGATGAGGAAACTGAGACTCAGAGAAATGAGCTCAAATGCCCAGAGTCAAACAGCTAATGAATGTTTCCCTGTGTGACCCCAATCCCACTATTATAAGAGGTTCAAACAAACACCATCCCAAACATCTGCCCACTGATTGCTCCAGGTGGGAGCTAGAATGGTGGCCTCTGGGCCACGCTGCAGGGGCCGGGGGTTCCCTCTGCCTAACACTCCCACCACCCCACCTCACCCCAACTTTGCTACTTGAGGGAAGCGATGAGATCGGAGGCGCCTTCCTGGGGAGCCTCAGAGGCACTTGGCTCAGAGAGAGGCCCTCACATCCACAGACAGGCCTGGGGTCGATGGACAGAACCATATGCTGAGGTCCCGTGGGTGTGGTGTTGGGAAATGTCCCAGGCCCACGCTGGTGCCATAGTCCCAGGTCGGGAGGGGAGGCCCTGAGCCCACAGCATGCTCGCTCCCTGCACACTGCGGACAAATATGGCACTGTTCAGCTGCCTTTGGGGAGGCTAAGGCCTCGCTCAGAGGTGAGGAGGCCCCAGGGGCACTGGTGGCAGGAGAGGGCCCTGAAGGAAGGTGGGGCTCCCTCAGGACAGGCTGGTGTCCAGGCCTGTCTCTGGGGCAGAAGCTGAAACTGGACCGTTCGCTACGATGGCCCCAGAGGTGTGCAAAAGGCCTTCTCTGGGGCCTGCTGGACTGTATGAGACATTCTAGACCCCTAACCCTAACCCTAACCCAAACCCTAACCCTAGCCCTAACCCTAACCCTAACCCTAACCCTAAACCTAACCATGGCCCTAGCCCTAACCCTAGCCCTAACCCTAAACCTAACCCTAAGCCTAGAACAAACCCTAAACCTAAGCCTAGCCCTAACCCTAAACCTAACCCTAACCGTAGACCTAACCCTAACCCTAACCCTAGCCCTAACCCTAACCCTAACCCTAGACCTAACCCTAACCCTAGCCCTAACCCTGGGAGCTCTTGGGCCACTGCCTCCCCCCAGCAGCTGCCCTTTAAGTCCCCTCGTCCTGGCAGGAGAAATGCCCTCCTCCCAGGGGCCCTGCTCGGGGGGGGGGGGACCTCCCCCCCCAGTCCTGGTATTTCTGCCTCGGGAAAGCCTGCTCTCAGGATGGGGTGGGCAGAAGTTGACCACGCTGATGGTGAAAGGCCAGCTGGGGGCCCACAATCCAACGAAGGGATTTAGAGCCTCAGCTCAACCCCCCAGGCCTTGCGAGCCAGGTGGGGAAGTGTGGTTGTCACGGGCACTTGTCGGGGAGCCTGGGCTCTGCCCGAGGAACACTGGGGTCTCCTTGCTGCCCTGGGCAGCGAGTCCTCTGGCTGAGGCCTCCTCCACTCCAGGGTGGGGAGCTGTGGAGGGCCAGCGCAGCCTGGAGTAAGCCCCCTCGGTAAGCTGGCTCTATGCCTGCCGCCCCTGCGCTCTTCTGTGCTGCCTCTGTACAGTGGCACTCGGTGGAGATGAGGCCCCTGCACCCACTGTTCCTGGGGGTTCTGGGCTGGCAAAGCTCAAGGTCAGGCAGGAGGCAGGGTGTGGGGTTGAAGGGCAGCTGCCCCTCCGTGACTGCACGGCCTGGGACCAGGTGCTTGAAGCTGTCTCGAGCCCCTCCCTATAAGAAGGGTAACAATGGCATCCCGGGGAGAAGAGATGGGTGCCCTGGGAGCCTGGTCTTCACCGCCCTGGGTGACCCGGGGGCCCATGGTGCGGGGCCGGTACACTGCCTGGCCCAGAGTCAGTACCCAGGGTGGCCGGGTGCCAGAACTTGGAACCCAAACAACTGCCAATCTCAGTGATCCAGGAGCCCCCAGTAGCGGGGTCCCCCCCAAAGCCCCAGGGTCCCTGTATTTGCACAGCAGCACTCAGGGGCCTGCAGGCCTGTGTGTGAGCTGTGGGGTGGTCCAGCGCCCGCTGCCTCTGCCCCTGAGAGCTGGTCTCAACAGACACGCAGCCCCGAATGAATGGCGGTGGCAGACACACAGGACACACCCCCTGCTTCACTTGAGCATGGAAAACATTCATTAAGCATTTTAGAGGACAAGGGCAAAAAGAAAAACACTCATTAGAAGCAGAAATAGCTTCCAAATGAGCCATACAGACTCTGCTGGCAAGTCTGGCCTGACATGGGGGCTTGTCCTCCTGGGGGAGCGGGCAGGGGGAGGAATGCACAGAAGGAGGGACTGTGGGGCCCCAGAGGGCTCACGGAAGGAGGCAGGAAAGCCCGAGCCAAAGCACTAGAAAATCCCAAAGAGGAGAGGCCACGGTGGCAGAGGTGGAGGCCGAGGACCCTGGCTGTCTGGCCCAGCGTTGGAGCGGCCCAGCCTGCAGGAGGGGCTGCACCTCCACGGCCCCAGCAAGGCTCAGGGCCTGGGAGGATGCAGCGATAACCATGTTCAAGGCCACGGGAGGCAGAGGCAAGAAGGAGCCGGGAAGCCTGATCCCAGCCCGGCTCCATCGCTGACCAGCTGGGTGACCCTGGGCCTGACCCTGCCCCCTCTGGGCCTCAGCGTCTATCTAGGAAATGCAGCCGCTGAGCGTGGGGCAGCCTATAAGGGCCCTGCCAGCCGTGACACATGGAGCCCTCAGCGGGGCTGCTGATATAAGGAGAGGAGCTGCGCGCCGGCGGCAGTGGGGGCTTCTCAAGGCCCCAGGGCCAATTCCCCAAAGGCCCCATAGAAGCAGGCTGAGCTCAGGTCCTCTGGGGTCTCGAGATGCTGCCCGTGCAGGTGACCACGTGGTGCCCACGGGGCACGGCAATGACCTTAGGTGCCATGGCTGAACGGGCTTCAGTCCCTCCACTCTAGGGGAAGGCTCTGGTTCCTCAGCGTCTGCCGGCTCACATCCGGATAAAATATTTATTAGCGAGATAGAGAGAGAGAGAGAGAGGGAGGTGGCACCTACCCGCACAGTCAGGTTACCTCGGAAGCTAAGTGCTCTGGCCCCTCCCCTGTCCTGTGCAGCAGGGGTGGGGCAGGGGGGTGCCGGGCCCTCCCGATCTGGCTGAGGCTCTGTGCTGGGCCCTCAGGGGAGACGGAGGGAGGCTTCCCTTGGGACGCTTACAGTCCGGTTGGAGAGGAAAGCCAGGTGTGTGTGGGTAGGGTCCCTGCTGTGCTAAGTTGCCTTGGGATAACAGAGGAAGGAGAGGCCGCTGGCTGGGACGGCAGTGGCTGGATGGGAGGGGCTGCTCCCAGAAGAACCTCTCCTTTATCCAGAAGCCCTGCCTCCCTCCCTCCCTCTCTTCCTCCCAGCCCCCTTCCTTTCAGGGGGCTGCCCCTGTCCCCGCCAGCCCACTAGCCTGGGGGGTGGGGTGGGGTGCGAGGGGCGTGGCCACCCAGTGCGCCCTTGGTCAGCAGCATGTCATGCTTAGGGGACATGCCAGCTTCTTTGTTGCCTAGTTGGCACCCGAGTTGCCTCTTCCTCGGCTCTCACCCCATCACAGTGCCCTGACACTTCCACTCCCACCCCAAGCCTTTTTCTTGGTAATTGGTGTCAGAGACAAACTTGGGCCAGTTTCCACCTGGGACAGCATCTCATGGCTTCTTGCCTATTTAATATCAGAGAAATTAAACCTGGCCACACCATCTTATCCCGGTGTTGTAATTAGCATCAGAACAAATCGCCCAGAGCAGGGGGCTGGCCCAGGCTTCCAGGGGTGGGACTTGCTATGCGCTAATTGCCTTGGCTGTTCTCCTTAACCTCCTCCTGCCCAGAGCTGACCCGGAAGCAGGAGCCCCCCCACCCCCCACCCCGCCCATGTACCTTCCCGCTTTGTCACCTGCTCACAGAAACTCGGGGACGCGGAGGCGGGGGTGGAGAAACAACTCCCCAGGTACCCAGAGAGAAGATAAAGATTCAGATTAGCCCTGGAGAAACCAGATCTTTGATCCTGGCCTTTGGGGAGACTCGGGTTCCCCACCAGCTGTAAGGTAACAAACCCAGACGCACACGAGTCACCCCAAGTATGTCTCCAGCACGCAGTGGCCAGGATCGGAGCACCAGGGAGGGGAGGGCTGGGGCAGAGGAGCAGCGGCCCCCCACTCCTTGCGTGGCCCCAGAAACAAGGCAAGGGCAGCCCAGGCTAAGAGGGACTTGGCTCAAGGGGCCTGAGTGAGTGGAATCCAGTCTGGGGAGCAATGGGCTCAGACTCCAAGGCGGCCTGGTGGCGTCTGAGTCCGGGGAAAGAGATCTACTGAAAGCCACAGGTGCCTGAGGGAATGGAGGCGTGGGGGTGGGAGAGGGGTCTGGAGGAGAGAGAGGAAGCAGCCTTGGAGAGCAGACAGCTGGGGCTGCCGGAGGGGGGCGAGCTGGCAGGAAGCTGGCCGCGGGGGTGTGGCTCCCTCAGGAGGGCAGCAGCCAGGCCAGGCAGAGAGAACAGAGCAAAGAGGTGTTCTGATGGGGCCTGAAAGCTGAAAACACCAGCGTGGGACCTGAGGGGATGGAGGTCCAGGAAGGAAGGAGCTCACAAGGGCTGCTTGAGGTGAAAGTGTTTCTCTGGCAACCAGAGCGAGACCCTGGAGACACAGGGACATGTTCTAACTGCACCAGATCTCTGCTGTCAGGGAGAAGCCCACTCCCGCCTCCTGCAGCCACGGAGAAGACCCTTCACCAAATGGCAAAATGCCTTGGGTCCATTCTTATTAACAAGACCTGGAAAGTAGCATCCCAGGATTACACTGAAGGTCCCTTTCACAAGGACGCAGGGCTGAGCAAGTAGAAAGGCAGGTGTTGCCACGCCAACCTCTGAGGGGGACAGACCTGGGAGACTATAATGGGCAAAGTGTTGGGGAAGCCATGTCTGCAAATCAGCACCTCGTCTGACGGTCTCAGGTGCCACCCGCCAATGAACTTGTTGAACCACAGACAATTGTTTCTGGGAACTAAGGAGAACGGAAGTGTATGGCGGCAGGGGGTTGGTTGGGGGAGGTGAGGGCGAGTTGATGGACAGAAGGCCTGGTCTAGGTGGGGACACTGCAGCAGCCCTGTGCCCAGCAGACACCTTCCAGGCCACCTTCCCTGGGACCAGCGGCCCTTCTGCACTCCATGGCATGTGCAGCTCTCTTCTCTCAGAACACATGCCATGAGCATTGGCGGGGGGCTTGCTTTCCCATCTGCTGGACCCCTCCCAACAACATCCCCCAGGGAGATCCCCAGACCCCTGAGGCCCAGGCTAACTTGGATGCAGAAAGTGAGACCTCTGGGGGGGAAAGGCCAGAGGCAGCAATTCCTGGGCAGAGGCCGTAGGAAGAAGTCGGGGTGATGCTGCCAGGGCCCCCCGGGGATGTGTTCTACAGAGAGCAGCTGCAAACCAGAGGTCGAGCTTTGGAAAGGACCCAGGTCCAGGCTCGCTGGGCAGACCCCTCAGACCTTCCCACTCACGGCAACACCTTCCACAAGCAAGACGACCACCAACACAACCAGTCGGCTCTTGGCTGGGCGGCCTCGGGGCTGTGCTCCAGCACCATGGACAGAGATCTGGGAGCCAGGCCTCCCTTGGAGCTTTGGTGACTGGGTGGCTCCTCCACCCCTTTCTCCATCCAGCTCCACAGCAGACATCACAAATTGATTACAGAGCTCCTTCCCTCTGAGCCAGGAGCTCCTGGTCTCCCAACAACCATCCCAATCTATCCAACTACAACTGGCGTGACTCTGGGACCTGATTCTCCACGTGTGCTGACGACTAACCCACATGCGGTTTTCAGTGCAAAGGCTTTTCTCAGTAAGGGGCAGGTTGCCCACCCAGCCTTTTTCCTGTCCTCAATCAGAGGAAACTGAGGCACCCTGGAAGCAGCTGGCAGGATGTTATCCTCATGCGGCGGGCAAGGACGCCCCCCACCAGGCTTCCTCCCCTTGCTGGCGTCTGACATCACACCGGGCCGGCCCCGAAGCTGGCCTCAGCGCCACACGCCGACATCCCTAGGAAAGCTGGCCAGGGTGCCAGGGCCTGGGACCGCCGCACGCAGGAGCCCCACCCCACTCAGCTCCCTCCGCAGACCCTTCCCCAGCACCGGAGACGGAAGAAGCATCCAGTCCCAGCCACCTACCTGAAGGAGCCAGTAGCACCTCCGGTGGAAGGTGGGGATGATGGAGGAATGGACATAGCAGCCGTACAAGCACTAGGGAGAGAGGAAAAACGAGAATTCAGTTGGAAAGAGGGAAGGAAGGGAGGAAGACAGCGCAACAGAGAAGGGGCAAGAGAGGGCCGCGGACGCTGCCACCACCCCAGGGAGACCGAGGCGCGGGCGCCTCCACATCCGGCTCCAGGACCAAGGCTAAGGTCTGGGACACCCCTAGGAAGTATAGCTGGGAAACACCAGTGGGCAACACACGGGTGGGCAGCTGGGGTGCTCACCCTCGTGAGGGCCATGGCGGCACGTGGGAACCCAGAAAAGCCAGGGGCCACAGGAATGCACGTATGTATACATTTTGCCTATCATTTGAGGGGCTGGGGTTTACCCTGACGTTCATGCATAGAGCCTGGGTTAAGACCCCTTGGTGTATGGGGAGGGACGGAATTGATTCAAGCACACACACACTCCAGACCCTTCCCAGCCAAGGAGGGCCGTCCCTGGCAGCCCTGGCTGGTAGGAGCTCCAAGGCTGGGGGGCCAGGGAGGGGCAGCACTTCCTAGGACTGACTTCCAGAGCTTGGGACCCTTTGTGCACACCCCGACTTGCTGGTTTTTATTTACAGTTTTCTAGTCACATTTGTGTTTGTTCCAATTATAAACCTGCATCTTTTACAGATGGATTTGGTTTTAGAAACTGGCTAGAGCCAGATTGGACAAGAAGGTGGGTGAGGATTTAAGTTCAGGAACAGCATGTAGATGGGACATGAGGAGGGACAGCTCTCATGCAGCTTGTCACTTAGATCCACGAGGGTGGGGCTGACCGCTGGGACAAGTCAGGGGAGCACACCGTGCGCTGGGCACCGTGGGGGCTTGCCTGCCGGCAGGGGTGAGAAAAAGGGACTAAGGAGAACGGTTGTGTCCTTCCTGAAACTGAATGCTCAGAGTCTGAGTGGGAGGAAATTTGGCCTTTTCTTTTTTTTTTTTTTTTTCGGTACGTGGGCCTCTCACTCTTGTGGCCTCTCCCGTTGCGGAGCACAGGCTCCGGACGCGCAGGCTCAGCGGCCACGGCTCACGGGCCCAGCCGCTCCGCGGCACGTGGGATCCTCCCGGACCGGGGCACGAACCCGTGTCCCCTGCATCGGCAGGCGGACCCTCAACCACTGCGCCACCAGGGAAGCCCTTGGTCTTTTCTTTTGGAGCCTCTGATTCCAAACTAGAATGAGCTCCTTCTATTTTCCTTGGAGTTCCCCTAGCTTCCCAAAGCACACGTTCCAGAAGGGGTGGGGCAGAAAGAGAAGGCAGGACCACAGAGCCTCAGAGGATGAAGGATGGGCAAGGTCTTCCCTCCCCCTTTCACTATAGTCCCCCAACACCGACACCACTTCTGCAGAGAGAAATGGCCGGCAGCTCTGCATTTGCAGCTTTCATCAGATATTTTTTCACACTCCCAAAAAGACCAAGTGCAATTTGGTTTGACTAGGAGTCCATTTGAGCCTTGCCTGTCTGATTAACAGAGTTGAAAGAGAAATCATTTTGGACTATGGGATTCTGGCTGCAAGAAAATCAGATTTCCAATATGTTAGAACTTTTACAGATTGCTGTCAGCTGGGACTTAAGCCCTGTACAAACCAAACAAACAAAGCGGAAATTAATTTAAACGACTCCCTTGCAATTCTTGCCCACGAAATGTATTTATTATTAAGAAGGCAATATTCTTTCCTGACTTTTCTGGTTTTCAATAAACTGTGTGTTTCTTTCTTTTTTAAAAAAAACAAAACAAAACGGATAGCTCATTCCTTCTTGCCAAAGGAGACTCGTGTTTGGACATTTTCTGTGAGCAGTCTGGTTGCAAAGGATGAGCAACCCACCTGCAACTTACATCAGCCCTTTTCCTTTGTAATTGGGGTGTTCTCATGGGCAGTTTCGTAGCTTTCACTCATGCAGTGAGCCCGATGGAGGGAGACAAACTGTTGAGAGAGGAATTCTCTCCGTCTCTTTGAAGTAAAAGGCTTCCCATCTGCTCTTCCTCACTGCTCATCCCTCTTGAGAGTTTGCCATGAATGCCCTGCTTCACCTGTCTCTTTCCC
>NW_006780198.1:1955055-1965977 GCF_000442215.2 Lipotes vexillifer | reverse complement strand
TCTTTCCCTTTCTACTGCTTTTTCTTGAACTTGAAAAGAACACGGTTGATTTGCAGCACCATCTCCCCCTTCATCTAACGCGTATCTATCTGTGTTGGGCTGCGGCAACCTTGAACCTCGTACTAAGGAGTCACTGAGACTTTACCGAACACCTACTGCGTGTCCCTCCTGTGAGAGCCCAGGAAGAAAGCACAGCCCGTTCTCCCGCAAGACACCCCAGCACCCCTCTCTCAGGTACCCTCCCCACCCCAGAACCATCCAATAAACAGAATGATGTTAAAAAGAAAAGTCGCTGTTTCTACATCAAGGCTCATGCATTTTAATCAGAGGAACCCTCGGGGCCTCACTCAGAACTTAGTCTATTTTTAGATATTTACTGTAAATACCCTGGTGATTGATGTCTCTGGTCTCCACAGATGAGAGCCACAATCTTAGGAAGGTGGGAGAGAGGTACCCCTGATGAGGGTGAGCCAGGTCAAATGGCATCAAGGGAGGAAACTCCCCAGGTAGCCCCAAGTACTCAAGAAACCCGAGGGCCATTGGACCCTGGCTCAGCACGCTGGTCACCCCGTGGCTCACTTGTCCATCTCTATTCCCTGGACGGGGGATCGTGGCAGGCAGGACCTTTGAATGAAGGGGGCCCACAGTTCCCCCACCCAGTACCCTCAGGACACCGGTCTCTACAGCCTGGTACAGGGAAGGATCCAGAGACAGCACATGTTTAATTTCTGCTTGTGGAACTCTGAAGGCTCAAGTCTTTCTAAAACAAGACTAGAAAACCATCCTGAAAAATGGCTCCACGTTTAGTGCTTAAAGATTTGAGCTTCAGTTTCAGGGAAAACTGACAGGTGTTGGGTAGCTGGCTTCCCTTGTCTGGAAGGAGGCTTCTGGTGCCCAGTCTTGGTGAGCTAGAGTCAGCAAGGAAGGATTTCTGAGCGAGGGATCCTGCTTGAAGTGGGAGACCTGCTGTTCACCAGCTGGGAGGGCCCCTGTCCTGTCCGGCTGCAAAACAGGCACCGTCCTTTTTCTGTCTTCTGGGTTGCTGTGAGGGTTGAGAGCTGAGGCCTGTGCTGGGCTGCCCAGGACAGCAGGTGAGAGAGGGTTCAGAGGAAGCTACGGGGGCTTTCAGGGGAGCACGGTTGAAAGGGAAGAGTGAAAGTGAGTATTTCCAGCTTCAGGAAATGCACGTGGGGACAGGAGGTGAGACACAGCGGGCTGGGCTTGAGGACCTGTAAGGACATTGGGATGGACTGGAGTGTCCACTGCACGGGGGCGTGGAGAGAGGCAAGTTCTGGGGAGACAAAGCGGGTCAGATCACAAAAGGCCACAGGGACTGAAGCAAGGACGTTGGCTTCACCCTGGAGCGGCTGGGAACAAAGGAACATCTGCGTTCCGAAGCTCACTGTGGCAGCTGTGCGGCCAGGGACCAGGGTTGGGGAGGGCGGGGGCACCAGGTCCAGTCCTGAGTCCAGGAGGCATGCTGGGACCAGAGGCGGCAGCAGCAGAGAAATGAAAACATTGGCAGGGGTAAGGATGACGCCCAGCTTCTGGCTGTGCAGACAGGTACACAGGTACACGGTGGTCCCACTCACAGGAAACCCTAGGGGTGCAGCAGGCTGGCCGGGAGGGGCTGATTTCAGATTTCTGAGGAGCTCGTAAGGTCCCCAAGGGGAGACGCACAGAAAGCAGTAAGTTTCTGAGATCTGGTGCTGGATCTGGGCTGGCAACAGTGAGCTCCACATCCTCCGCACAGGGACGGCGTTGGAGTCACGTGGAGAGGCCCAGAGTGGGGTCCATCCACTCAGGCTGGTTTCTGCAGCCCAGAGCCATGCCTGCTGGCTCAGGTGGACAGAGCAGGTGAGGCCTGAACTTGCAGATGCTCCGAGCAGCAGGCACGTGGTGTGCTGGGCTGCCTCCCCATGTGCCCACGTACCTCACAACCCCAAACCACCCATGGCCCCGTCCTGCTCCCAGGCTCTCTGGCCAGTTCCCATCGTCACCACTGCCCTCACACTGGACCACTTCTGCCCATTTCCAGTCCTCACGACAGTGTCATCACCAAGCCAATTGGGGATTAATTGCACACTATCTCACGACGCAGCGTAGAAAATCCATTCCCTTTAACCACTAATCAAGAAAGCAATCAACTTCGTCTGTAGTCATCTGTGTTGTACAAACTCCTGGTGCTTTTGGATCAGTCTCTGGGGGTCCCTTGGGGGGTCCCTGGGTTGAGCTTTGCATTTGGGGGCCGTGATATGCTGGGAGGGAGAGTCACACCCCGCAGCTGACGGATGCAGCTGCGTGTGCGTGTGTGTAAGCGGGTGGGTGCACACGCGTGTGGAGGTGTGTACGGGAAAGCACAGCCTGGGCCCCTTGTTTATGTGTATCACATAAAACAAAGAAAGAAAAAGAGAAAGCAACCAGCTGTTTACAGGAAACTCAGGAGAACGTCACCCTGTAGATGAAAGCAACGTTCAAATTAGTTCTATTGGGAAATGAAGGTCTGACATCTTCCCTTTAACGCGACAGTGGAGCAAGGAAGCATTTTTTTCTTAAATACTCAAAATTGCTTGCATGAGTCTGTGGGGCTTTTTTTCCATAAATAAAGAGGAAAGATAAAATTACAGGGGAAACCAGTAGCAAACAAGAGCTCCCTTCAGTTCAAAACATAGGCTTCAGAAAGGGACGTTTCTGAAGAAAGCATCAGCCTCAAACCCGCTCAGAGGGAATTTTCCCCAACAGACTCAGCTGCCAGGGGTCCCCTGGGGGCCAGAAGGTCCATTAGGGCTTGATACCCGATGGTCTCGGTGGGCCAAGAAGGGAGCATCTCAGGTGGTGAGCGCGGCTTTATTGGTGGGGGGTTGGGACTGGACGGTGGGTCCCCTTTAGCTCCAGCTCTCAATGGCTCCGAGAGATTAAGCTGCTTCTCAATCTCTGTCTCTCTCTGGCATGAGCTCAGCCGTCCCATTGTCCCCTCCACTCTTGGCTTCTGCTCTAGGAAATGGCTGACTCGCTGTCCCCACTTCCAGGCTTTCGCTCATACTGTCCCACTCCCCAGGGTGGGTTTCGTCCTCTCCTGTGCAAACCCTACCCTGCCCGAGTCCATCTCAGACCCTCCCTCCTCCAGGGAGCCTCCCCTGAGCCGGCCTGGAGCCCCTGGAAATGACCCATCCGGGGTCAGGGGGCAGCACGGGAGGTGGACTCTGCCTTGGGGTATCATAGACACCATCTCTGTCACCATCAGCTCACCTATCACAGGGGCTGGCAGACTTTCTGCAAAGGGCCAGATGGTAGCTGTTCTTGGCCTCGTGAGTTGGATGGTCTTTGCTGTATCTGCTCAACTCTGCCTTGTGGGGCAAAAGCAGCTTAGACGACAGGTAATGAATGTGTCCCCAAACTTTATTTATGGATATTGTAAATTGAACTTTGCATAATTTTCACCTGTCATGAATATCATTCTTCTTTTGATTTTTTTTTCCCCCAACCATTAAAAAAACGTGACCATTCTTAGCTCATGGGCCACACAAAAATAGGTGATGTGTTGGCTCCAGCCCACGGGCCATAGGTTGCTAACCCTGACCCGTCAGATTGGGAGGCATGTGAATTGTATGGTCCTTTGTAAAATTCCCTGCGGTGATTTCCACGTAGCAGGTGTTCAGTGAACTTTGGTTGATTTCCACATGACGTGAATATTGACGCCCGTCAAGGAGGGAGTAGCAAAGGCCCAAGTGCATAGAAAATAATAGACTGTACATTTAATAAATACACTTAAGAGTGAGTATTGAACACAGTTATCTTTCCCCACCATCATCTACAGACAGCTCTCAGAGGACCTGGCTGTCTTTCGAACTAGACTTAGTTGTGGATGTTTGTTTTCTGGCCCGAGTGTGACGTGTATCACCTCAATGTGAGATGAGCAGACCCTCGGGCACCGTGCTTGGCGTGGAGGACTTCCTGGCATGTAACAGGTGCTCAGTGAAATCAAGGCTTCCTCTTCCCTGTCAAGTGCCTTCATTTTATTAACCAAGCAGAATTCAACGAGATAAAGGGCAGCTGAAAGCAGGATTGGAGATGTGAAGCTGCTTTACATCCCCATGGCCTTGATAAAGCCTATGAAATTTCTTCTCTGGGGAAGACCTTTTCATTCTGTTTCGGGAGCCCCCTCCCACAGGAGACAGGGAACCCCCAGAGCCAAGGCTTGCTGTCTCCCTCCTTCTCTGGGGAAACACGAGCCCAGCATCTTCCTCGGTGGGCCGCGGGGAATGCACATCCCTAGCTCCGCATGACAGGCTCCTCTAGAGGAGGGTGTGGCAACCAGGAGTCACATGAGACTGTTCAAATTCCAATTCCGATTCCTATTACGTAGAAGGAAATAAAACAGAAACTCCAGTTCCTCGGTTGCACTAGGCTCATTTCAAGGGCTCACCTGCCACGCGGAAGGAGCGGCTATCATATTGGACGGCTCAGAAAAACCCATCGTTCACGGAAGGTTCTGTCGGACACTGAGGCTCCAGAGAATAGCAGTGGGGCCCGGTTCAGGGATGTTCAGCTTGGCCTCTTGGAAGCTGAGACCCCAGGGCCCAAGATTTGGGGAAGCTAGGGTTTGGGGGAAGGAGTGGAGGTTGGGACTAAGGGGTGGCAGCTCCACTTTGGGGAGTTGGAATGTTTGGAGGTTGGTACCTGCTTGAATCGGTCCATGAGTGTATCCCCGAACCCCCGTGCTCAGAAAACCTCGCTCCCCGCTCCGCCCTGCCCCATCTCCCCACCAGAACCTCCTCGAATGCAGGGATAATACCTGCTTCCCCGAGGCTAGAGCGAGTGTAGCAGGGGTCAATGGTTGGTGCTGGGGCCAACGTGCGTGCTGGTGGCTGAGAGGGCGCCAAGGGTCTGACGCCCTGTCAGGTCAGGCTGGAGAGGGGAAGAGGAGTTCTGCAGAAGGACGGGATGAGGGCAGTGTTCAAAAGCAATGAGGCAGGACCTCTGCAAGACAGCTTCACGGGTGGGGGCTTGGGCGCGAGGAGGTGAGGGAGGCAGGCGCTGTCTTGGATTGCCACGGGTGCGGGGGGTTTTGGTGAAGGGGCAGGTGGGTGGGAGCTTAGGCTGGTCCAGGGATCTGCCTGGTCCCCACAGTGGGAAGCAGTCGCCATCTCTCTTGTCAGTGTGGTCAACTGCCAGCTGGGCAGCTGGGCAGTCACAAATCCCCTCCGGGTCTCAGTCTCCCCGGACGTGAAGCAAAGAGACTGGACCAGGCAGGCGACTACGGTCACTTCAGGTGCGACACTGATGCTAGGATGCTTACAGCGAATCTCCATCCCTAACCCTCCTTGTGAGGGTCCCTCTGCTACTTGCTCTGCCGATGTCCTGCACCAGCCCCCCAGCAGCCAGGCCACCGGCCGGGGGGCGCGAGAGTTGGGTTAGGCTCGTGGCGGCGGCCCGCAGTCTCCCCCAGTGGGAGAGTCTCCCCCTGGATCGGTGACTGTCTGCACAAGGCAATCAGAGTGAAAATAGATTTTTAAGGTGCCTGGTTGATCTCACACACTTGAATCTAATGCACACACGACAAAGATGAATAGATTTTAAGATGTGTGTCATGGCATAAAGGTGACAGAAGAGAAAGAGATAACAGAAGGGAAGGCAAAATCCACCAAGATGACGAGTTAATCCTGCTCTGCAGTGACGAAGGGGCAGGAGCCGTTTATTCAGAATATTCCAGGCAGGGCAGGTGAAGATGCCAGTGCTGGGGCCAGATGGGGCGACAGCCACACTCTCCCAGAAAGGGCACCCCGGGGTGGGCTGGGCCTTGGCTTCCACGTAAGAGGAGGGCATGTCAACCACATTTCCCTACTGTCTGCTCTGTGCCTGGCTTGAGCCCTTGCCTCCAGGACCCCCAATCTGGTGGTAGAGAGAGAGCCAAGCAAACAAATAAAACCAGATCAAAACAGCCCAGAGGATAAGTGCAAGATGCCCCGGGAGAGGGTGTGATGGAGCCCCCAGAAAGGGAAGAACCCCCCTTTCCATGCTGAAGATCGCCAAAGTCACCTAAGAGGAAGTGACATTTGTGATGGGTCCAAAAGGGTGAGCTGGAGTTGGCCACGCGGACAAGACCAGGCCAGGTGGACTCGAAAGGGGTCTTGCGCAGAGTAAGCGGCCTGGGCAAGGATGTCAGCTCCTTCCCAGCTTTCCTGTCCATATCCTCCGTGAGGGACAACACAGATGGTTCTATCAAATCCCCGATCAGACACGTTGACAAGTGGCGGCAGATGACTTTGCATTGGAAGCAAAGGTGCCTGATTTTCATGGCTTTTCCTTCCCACCAGCCTGGACCCTGCACGTTAAAGCAGATTTCCTGGGAAGACTAGGGGAATTCAAGGAACAAGTACAGGAGCGTGGCTGGAACTCAGATCTGACCCCACAGGTTTCCCTGCCTCCCTCCCACCCCCCGTCCCCCTCTCTGTCTCCATCTCTCATTTCTGTATGTCTTCCTTGTGTTTCTTCCCTCCCACTACCGTTGGGCTGTCTCTATGCGGCAGGCAGCAAGAGTCCCATCATTTCAGTTGCCACCCAAGAAGCAACAAAGCCTCTCTCTTCCAGATTTGGGGTGACAACACCAGGGAGGGACCCTCACCTATTTGGGCTGTGATCCCAGCCCTGGGACTCTCAGTGGGGCAGGAAGGCACCTGAGTGGGCAGAGCTGCAGGGCTCCCCGGCTGGGGTAAAACACCGTTCCTTGCTGCCAAAGTTTGGACATGCCCCGTAGAAGGAGGAGCTCTCCAAAGGTCAGGGGAAAGTAAAAACCCTCCAGCGCCTTCCAGATCTCCCCAAACCAGTGGCAGCTGCTGCAAGGGGGCACAAGTAGGTCCAAGCAGCTCTGCTTCCCAGACACCTGAAAGCCGGAGCAGATCCTGGAAGGTACTGAGAAGATCTCATGCGGGGACAAGGTTGCGAGTGGGGCGGTGACACGGGGTTCCTCTTGCCTTTTGTCTGCATTCGTCCTGCTCAGAGCATCCATGGGGAAGGCCAAGGCCGAACAGGCCAGTAGTCTGTCCAAAGTCACGTGGTAGGAAGAGGCAGAGGAGGACTCAAGCCCACCCTTGCCTGGCCCAAAGCCCTCGTCCCTCTGCCCCGGCATATGCCACCCGGATGGCGTCACTCAGGCATCCACGCCAATGGCTGAGGGTCAGGCCTTCTGCAGGGCCTGCCCCCATCAAAGACAAAGGGATGGATTCCTGGGTTGCTCCCAGGACTGTCCTTGCTGGAGGATTTTGTTCGTATTAATCTAAGATTAGACCAAATGATTCAATTCGCACGCTGCCTGCAAAAGCGCTGGGCCTCAGAACTTGTTAAATAGTGAATTGCTTTAAAATTAGTTTGAGCTAAATGGATTGCAGTCTGATTCGGCCTTCGGGGTTGGGTGACAGGAGAGATCTGGAATATTAGATCAGCATTGACCTGGCCTCCTTCAACGGCATCTCTCAGAGCCTGAACCCCTGTCTGCAGATGTGGGAGCGGGGGTTCAGAGATGTCAACACCTTGCCCAAGGTCACAGGGATGTGTCCTCAGAGCTGGAGGGATTGGGGGCGGCAAACTTCCACCCCTCCCAGCTGGGCAACGTGCCGGGGACAAAGCCAGGAGACCAGGGCAGTGCCTGGCAGGCCCAGGACACGTGTGACCCCACTTCATTGTCCTTCAGGAAGCACCCGTGGGTCCCTAGTCCCTGGAGACCGGTGAGATCCCTCCCCCAGGCACCTGCATTGGTGGGAGCTCAGAGGAAGGGCACCTAGGGGTAGGGGGTGGCACCTTGGGCAAGCAGAAAGGGCCACGGAGACCCTCTAGGTAGGGGCTCTGTTGGGGGGAGGACAGGGGGGCTGTGGCCCCAGGGAAGGATGGAAGCACCCCAATGGGGGTGCAGTGGTTTAGGGTCCACCACCTCGTTTCTTCCTGGCCCCTGGTTTGGGTGGGGAGCGGTGAGAAACACAGGGGCTTGGACCTTGGAGAGAGGCACTCAGTTCTCACACTGGAGCCTCCCCCAATAACTCCACGGAACTTTCTAGACCATCTGTATAGCACAGGCCCTTTCAGTAGCTATAAAGGAACGTGAGGAAGAAATGAGGGGCACAGGTGAGGGTCAAGGGGACAGTGTGAGCTCTGGGAAGCCCCCTCACTGCTGGCCTTTTCTAGGGACCGGGGAGGTGACAGTCCGGCACCCCCCGCACCCCCACCTGCCTCTGCTCACCTGGGCCCCCTCCCCATGGGGGCAGCTGGGCATCTGCAGGAGGGGCGCATGTAAATAGAGCCGCTGCAGCCTAACCAAGGACACACGAGTGAGGGGTGCGATAGATGTTAACTGGATTTTTAAATAAAAAGGCACGAAAATCATGTTTAAAGATATAAATAAAATCCTTTGGAGCTTCAGCTGTATTGTTTTTGGGGGGTTCCAGGATTACTAAACTAGTGGGCATAAAATGGAATAATAGCTAAAAGTTGATAATAAGGTAAATTTAGATTTAGGGAGGGAGCTGATGCCAGTCAGGAATCTCAAGCAGCAGATCAGAGCAGGAGGGAGAGGCAGCGGGTTTAACCCTCCGTGGTGTCTCCCAGCAGCTGTTCCCATGGGTTCGGCTCCGTGACCCCGGGAAGGAGCCTCTGCTGGGGTCCAGTACAGGTAAGTGGCCCCCCTCACCTGTCCACTTTCCCGCCCCCTGGGGCCCCTTAGCCGGGTCTATGTGGTCTCCTCTCTCTCTCTCTCTCTCCTCGGCACTTGCCAAACTGCTCTGGGGAACCCGCCGCCCGGGGCATTTCCGTGTCTCAGAAATCCCTCCCGGCACCTCGTTCCCAGGGGCCCCCACTAGGGTGTTCATTCACCCTCTCTCCTCATGGGGTGCAGCAGGCAGCTCAGCATCAGCCGTCCTGCCAGCAGCAGGAGGAACTCTGCTCTCTCTCTCTCTCCCTCTCTCTCCCCCTCTCTCCCTCTCTCCCTCCCTCCCCCAAGTTCTGATTCGGTTACCTCCCCACTGAGGTTCCTGTCCTTTAACCTGTTTCAATGTGTCTAGGCTGTTTATATCCCAAATACTTCCTAAGAGTACTGGATGTAAACAATAAATAAAGTGAAATTTCCTTTCTCTCATCAAAGTGCATTGCTGAGACCTGTTTCCTGGAACCCTGCCAAGTGACTGGAACTGATCTTGAAAGTGGTTTATACTGACTGTGGCCTCCCTCCTCTGTTCTGTCCCTCCCCGCTCTCCCTCCCGCCTTCTTTCCACCAACGGTTTCAGAGCCCCTGCATTTTTCGCTGGGCCCCCCTGCACCGAGGACTCTGATGAGAAAAATGAACTCCCACAAGTATCTCTTGGTCTGGCTGGTGTTCCCTTTGCCAATCGGCCTGTTTAGGCTGACACATCGTAACGGGACTTGCACATTTTAGCCTAAGTGGTTACTAATTGGCATGGGGACATTGAGCCTCTGAGGGGGCCAGGGGCTGTGTCCTTGGTGCTAGGAGATTTCAGTGTACATTCCCAGGTAGCTGGCCTTACTTTCTCGTCCTCTGTGCCTCGGTCCCCTGTTTCCAGAAGGGCTGACACCCCAAAGCCCCCAGAGGCCATTCTGGACGGCACAGAGGGCAAGAGCTGCCCAGGACTCAGCCGGCCCTCTGACAGCCGCCCTGCTCAGCACACGTGGGGCTGGCATTTCTGGCTGTAATTATTGCTTCGCTCCAGAACCTGCTAGAACCCAGGTCCCAGCACCGTCCCATCCAGGCACCCATGACATCACCCAGGTACCCAGGGTCCCCTTCAACACACACAGCGGCTCGCACGCAGCCAGGGAGCCCAGGCGAGGAATTCTATTCTTGCGTAAAGCAGGCGATGGGGTTGTGTTTATTAAGAAGCTGGAGGGAAACTCCAGGACCGGAGTCTGTGGCTATGTTAATGCAAGGCTGGGCTCCATGCCAAGACAGTAAGTGGAATCGAATTCCTGAAACCAGCTTTAATCAGCAGATTTTTAAGGTTAGAATTACTCTCTCCTCTCAAAGCCTTGCCAAGGTTAATTCGGGCCTGAGCATGCAGAATTAATGGGCTGGACAGAGGGAATCGGCCTTTTTCCGATTTTTTCTCAAGTTCACAAAACATCCCCACAAAAGAGAGAGGGCAGTGGGGCAGAGCCCACCTGTGAAAGGAGCTCCCCGCATCAGAAACTTGATCCGGGGGCCGAGTCAGAAACACACACAAATGGAATCACGCCAATGGCCAGTTCCGGCTGAAGAGAGATGCCAGGATGGGAAGGGAGTCCAGTTCTCGGGGTGAGCTCAGCCACGCCCTGACCCCTAGACACAAACGTGCTGAAGACATCTGTGCTCTCCGTGTCTCCCGGTGCCGAGCACAAGCCGTGCTCTCCGCCCTGGCGGCATTTAGCAGCCTATGAACCTTGGCTATGTCACTGAGGCTCCCTGAGCCTCAAGTTCCTGATCTGATCCCCCTCCTTCTTGGGTGGAGGACCCTGGTGCCTGGAGGGGGGGCTTGGGTGTTGGATCCAGATCTGGGTGTGACTCCTGCACATCTGGCGATATAGCACGATGACTCCAGGAGGGAGGTGGGATGGACTTGGTGACTTTGTATCTCAACATCCTGGTTAATACAAGGCAGATGGACATGACCCCAATCCTGCAGGCTTGTTGGACTAAATGAGGATTCAATGACAACGTGTTTGCAGCAACCGGCACAGAGGAGGTCTTCAATAAACAGAGGCTCCCCCAGTTTCCCCAGATACGCCCTCCTTCTGCGATCTCAGGATGCTATTCCACAAGGATGCCATCTCACCTGCGCCCATCCCTGGGATCACAGCCGTTTCCCCTCAGCCACCCCGACCCTGCTGAAGCTGTGTGTGTGTGTGTGTGTGTGTGTGTGTGTGTGTGTGTGTGTGTGTGTGTG
>NW_006780198.1:1953934-1954941 GCF_000442215.2 Lipotes vexillifer | reverse complement strand
TGTGTGTGTGTGTGTGTGTGTGTGTGTGTGTGTGTGTGTGTGTGTGTGTGTGTGTGGAGGGGGTCACCCCCAACCTTTCTCTCCAGCTTCCTCAAGTATCCGGGGCTCGTTTTAAAATAAGCAGCAGCGGCTGAGCTGCCTAGAAGCGGCCAAAATGGAAATGGAAGGGGGAGGGGGCAAGAGTCAGGAGCTCTCAGGGACCTGGAGCTGGAAGCCCTCCCCCGCACTGGATGCACGCAGGGACCCTCCTGTTGTGGAGAAAGTGGATCGTCCTGGATTCTGTCCAGGCTTCCCTTGACATTCCCAGCTTTCCTCCAGACCGGCCGGACTGACTTTTATGGAACAAACCGCACACCAGGACACATTTCCTGGCCCCGGCCTGGCCGTGTGGGCCAGGCTGCAGGGAGGGGCTGAGGTCTGTAGGAGCAGAGACCCCTCAGCAGCCCCAGGGGAGATGAGGCTCCTGCCCGCCTCTCCTTCCCTCTTGCAGGGTGGGGGGCTTCTACCCACCACAGCCAATGCCTCTCTTCTGCCTGGAAGTCTGCTCTGCAGGCATCGCCTTCTACTCTGGAGAGAGGAGGGAAGGTGGGTGGGTCCCGACCGCTGGGCAGAGCACTGCCCGCCCATCGGGGGCCACCAGAGTGGAGGGAGCAGTGTAGGGCCAGCGGACCCGCGGGCGCACATCGGAAATGGCCCCCACAGAAGCCCCGTCGCCCATCACCCCACCCCAAAGCCTGCCAGCTCCCTCCCGCCAGCCCCTCTGCTCCACCTGCGCTACCCTGTTCACCTGGCTGGCTTCACGGCTCCACGGCCCCGCGGCCTCCCCGCTCAACAGCACGGACGTGTTTCACAGACAAGCATCTGATCCCATCCCTTCTCTACCGTAAACCCTGGAGGCGGCCACCCCTGCCGCAGGATAAAGCGCCAACTCCCTGCCCACCTGTTTCGGTCTGGGTCCCACTTACTCCGTCTTGTTCCTCAGAACACAGCGCCCCCCCCCCCCCCCC
>NW_006780198.1:1943706-1953132 GCF_000442215.2 Lipotes vexillifer | reverse complement strand
CCCGCCAACACATTCACTCCTTGAAGGGCGAGAGCCCTCTGTTTCCTCGGAGCCTGGCACTGTGGGTGGGTGGCTTGGAAGTCTATTCAAACATCCCACTTGAACCTCATAGAGGAATTCTTTCCTGGTCCTCAAAAAGCTAAACATAGAACTACCATACGACCCAGCAATTCCACTCGCAGATATGTACCCGAAGAACTGAAAAAGGTACTCACACACTCATGTCCCTAGCAACACTCTTCACAGGAGGTGGAAGCAGGCCACCCGGGGACGCACAGACAAGCACAATGCAGCACAGCCACACCAAGGAATGTGGTTTAGCCGTAAAAAAAGGACAGATGCACTGATACATATTACAACTCTGATGAATCTAGAAAACAGTCCTCTAAGAAACCAGGCCCCAAAGGTCACAGACTGCGTGATTTCTTTTATGGGAAATACACAGATTAGGTAAATCCATGGAGTCAGAAAGCAGATGGGGGTTTACCAGGGGCTGGGTCGGGGGGAACAGGGAGTGTGACTGCTGACCGGTAGGGGGTTTCCTCTGGGGGCAATGAAGACATTTTGGAACTAGACAGAAGCTGCACAATATTATGGATATACGAGGCACCTCAGAATTTTTCACTTAAAAATGGTTCATTCTATGTTCTGGGAGCTTCACCTCAAGTAAAGAAAAAAGAAAAAAAAACCAAGACAGTGGCCCAGGCACAGACAAGGGATAGGGACCCCACTGTACCCAGTCCCATGGGGCAGCTGCCTCAGCTCCGGGACCTCGGAGGATGGAGGAGAGAGCGGCCTACCCATGAGGCCACCTGTCCAGCCGACACACGCTAGCCAAGCACCTACTGCGTGCCGGGCCCTGTTCAAGGTGCTGGGGACTCCACGGGGCTCCAGACAAGGCTGACCCAGCCTCTGGGGCTCACGTCCTGGCACGGGGGCTGGCCCACCCTTCCTGCCTGGTTCCCTGCCCAGCACCTGCTGTCTAGATCTCAGCCCTGGAGCCGGAGTTGCCCTTCCTGTCTGCATCCTTCTCTGTCCATTTCTGAGAGGCTCATCGTCTCAGTGACGCGGTCCCCTCCTCCTGGGTGTAGACTTGACCTTCCATTTCCCCCCTGTTGATCCCCCCTCCCCCCGTATCTGCAGAGGCCTGGCACAGAGGAGGTACTTGGAACGGTCTGTTGTCAGAACCCAGCTGGGAAGAAACCAGGATTGCCAGGGGATGGGCTGTGGGATGTTGGTTGGGGGGTAAGGGGGCTGGCAGGGACGCCCGCTGCTGGAGCTCCACCCAAACTCAACCGTCTACACCAGGCCTTGCTAGGAGCCTGCACAGAGAAGGAAGGAAGGCATGGAGGCTTTCTGCCCCTTTGAAAGGCTTCTTAAGGAGGTTTGGTTTCATGTTCCTCTATGCCTCCCAATCCTGGCAGCGAACGTTCTAGAAAAGCTAAGGACCAAAGGAGGAAATATCCCTCAGGAGAGATGGAGCCTGAGCTTCCAAGTGGTGTCGGCATCCCCCAGGCAGAGTCCAGACCCCCCCGGGCAATGCTGCTGCGGGGAGGGGGGCCAGCTGGTGCTGGGGAGCGGGAGGGGGGCTGGTGGAAAGGAGGCCCATGCGGGTGGAGCCCAGGGGCTGAGCTGCTCTGGGCCGTCTAGGTAGCCACAGCCGCCCCACACACTGTGGTCTGGAGCTCTGGAAATCCACCTTCCAAAACCCAGCCCTGTAGGTTCTAAGAGGTGCAACCCGCAGGTGAAAACATCACGTAAATGGCTCTCCCCTGGAGTGGGGCAGGGGGAAGACAGGGGCCGGGGCAGGGGTGGCTCTCACCCCCTGCCCTGCATTTTACCTGCCTCGTGATGGATCTTCGGGTTCCAGGGAGAGAGAATGCAATATTTTAAAGTGTGTAATGACATGCAGGCTGCATGTGGTACAAATTTCCTGGATGTATAAAATGGGAAAGAACAGGTTTTCTGTCGCCTGCAACTATTGGGCAGCGTTAAAATATGACTCTTCAGAATCCAATATTCTGCTAAACTGCACGGGGCGGTATTGAATCCTGCAGGTAGAGTGGGGGAGTGGTGGGGCTCACAGCCCCGGGCACCTGCGGCTAATTCAATGGCTCCAGTTCTGCATCTGGGCTGCTTACAAGGCCCGTGGGTGGCAGTGGCTCCTCCCCTCTCCCCTCCACGCCCCTCCACACCAAAGTGGGGGCTGAGGCCTCAGGGGTCCTGCTTCCCCTCTTGCGGCTGCTGCTAATGGAAATCTCTTGTGTGATGTCACGCCTTCTGTGTTCTGCATTCAGCTCGGCCACTGGGCTCATCTCCCTGGGCTTTTGTGTCTCTGGCCACTGTTACCTGAGCAAGTGACACTGCACGCCGCCTGCTAGGCACACATCTCCCCTCTGTGCTCACAATGGTCCTTCAAGGAGGGAATTAGAATCCCACTGGGAGGACGGCCCAAGCCTCAGAGATGCCAGGACTTGTCCAAGTTTAACAGGGATTTGGACCCAGGGATTGCTGGGCAGCCTCAAAGCTGGTGCCTGTGGCCCCCTAGTGGGCCGCATCCCTGCTGGACCAGATGCTGGGACTTCAACCTTAGCCCGTCTCTCCAAACAGGACCCCTGGCCTTAAAGGTAACATGATGGCAAGGCCAGAACTGAGACCCCTTCTCCGTCTTATCCCTCAGCTGCCTCTCCATTTCAAAGGATGGAGTCAGAGGCCTTTCACAGCCAGGAGCTGCTCTGAGAGGGGAGCCCAGCATTTTCTCAGGCCTGTTTTCTAAGAGAAGAAAGTGAGGCCCCGCAGTGAAGGGACAGCGCTGGGCAGTGGCCTGGTCTGTTCTAGGCGCACACTGGCTGCATCTCTGCTCAGCGCGGGGACGCGGGGACCGGTATGCCTCTCCTGATGCTCCCGCAATGCGTCTGTCCTCCCTAATGGGAAGCAGGGGCCTCGGGTCGGGAAGATGCCAGTGGGCCCCGACCCCCACCAGCTTGGGTGCAGTTTCAGGTTAAGAAACCCTGGCTCCACCCTGACGAGGGATCCAGGCCTGCAACCATCATTTCATCAGTCCCATGGCTTGTCCAGAGACGGCGCCCCACCCCACCCCCATCCCTGGGGTTAGCCTCTTCACAGTTTTCCTTAAAAACAGGCAAACCAGCCATCTTCCCGGGCCAGCGGCGCCTTACAGCAGCTGCCCTGAGCCTCTGGCCCAGTTCCCCCACTGCCGCCCACCCGCTGGTCCCAGACAGGCCATGTTGCGATCAACAGTCGCAACAGGTTACTGTTCGTCTGTGGAAACATTTTGCTTCTCTGCCTTAGAGCCATTTTCCATCCATGGGTGCACACTAGCCCGGACGGCAGAGCAAGCAGGACGGGTGAAGGCCTGCAAAGGGGCCCCGTCCCCACTCTGGAGCAGAGCACACCGCCTCTGCAGGGGACCTCAGCCGGGTGCCCGCCCCCTCAGAGGTCAGGCTCTCTCTCAGCACGTGGGCCTTCCTCCAGGACATGGAGGCTCGAGAACACTCCAGACCCACTGAAGCGTCGGCTCTTACACCTTCCTGCCTGCCGGCGTAAGGAGCTGGAACTAGAGCGCTTATAGCAGGAGTCCTGTATCAGGGTTCTGCACGGGGACCCCCTGGCCCAGCTCCATGCCTGCTGCTGGTAAAGGGAGCCCGTCAATCCTCGTGGTCTCCTCCTTGCCCAGAATTTGCCTGGGGAGGTGGGGGGTGGGGGAGGCCTAGGCATGGGCGTCCAGGCTCTCTACTCTGCCAACACCCAGGGATTGTGTGGGGGGAGAGAAGAGGGTGGCATAGGACGGGGTCTGCTCACCCGCTGGGAGAGCCCCCTGCCCTGTACCCGGGAGGCTGGAAAACCAGCCACTGCCCAAGGAGAGCTGTTTCTGCCCCGCTTTGGTAGACCAGATGCCCGTTCAAGGAACGGCAGGGCCATCAGCACAGTTTGGGGGAAGACCTGGAGAAACACCTCCCACCAGAGCCCCCAGAAGGGACCTGAAGGGCTTCCAGTCCAGCCACTGGTCTGACAGAAGGTTCCTTTCACAGCACCTCCCGCGGTGGCACAAGCTGGGATCTCACAGCTGGAAGGCGGCCCCTTCTTGGGGAGGGGTTTCTTCGGAGCCTGCCGAAGCGCCCCCTAGAGGAGAACCCTATCAACGCGGGCTCAGCTCCCCCGAACCACTAACCCTACAAGGCGCGTGACCTTGGAGGTCACTTCATCTCTCTGAGGCTCATGCACTCCATCAGCCAACCTGTGGTCCCCCAGGCCCCTCACTGGAGGGAGCCTAGAGCCTCTGTCCTGCTCTCCCAGCCTCCTCCCCGCGGGCGGGATTCCCCATGCCCGTGGGAAGCCCGCCCCACACAGATTCTCACACTTTCGCAGCCTCTGTCAGGCCATGCAGCTTTTGTGATCAAATATTGTTATATTTACCTAAAGGTCTGTTAGGAAGCAATTTTTGAGACGATGAATATTTAATGCAATATTTAAATATTTAATAGGAACTTTTTCGAACCTGACTTAATAATCCATGTCACAGGGAGAGGAAAATGCGGGTTGTCTTTCAATATTTTCACTTCCTCTAGTACTCTCTGTGTTTGCTGGTATCTTTTTTTTTTTTTTTTTTTTTTTGCAGACTTTTAATTATACTCAATATTCTGGAGAGAAATTCTTTTCTCATTAAAACTTAACTCTTGCCGACAGCAAGGTGAGTGGGTGGGTGGAAGATGCATCCTGGTTTTTTTTTTTTTTTTTTTTTTTTTCATGGCAGACTTTTAATTATACTCAATATTCTGGAGAGAAATTCTTTTCTCATTAAAACTTAACTCTTGCCGACAGCAAGGTGAGTGGGTGGGTGGAAGATGCATCGAGTCGGAAAAATGTCTGAAGCTGAAAGAATTACTGGGATCGGCTACTCACTAGCCCGACTCCTTCATTTTCCAGATGAGGAAAGTACGGCCTCCAGTGACCATAGCCTCAGCCCAGGTAGGGCCAGGCTTGCCCAGGTGGGAACCCAAGTCTTTGGACCCCCAGATGCCAGGAGCCCCATGACACCAGCTTGATTCCTGAATATTTGCTCAAATCATGGCCCAGGGGGGCAGATGTCAGGTCACACCTCCTACCTCGGTCCCTCCACCCCTGGCCATTGTAGTAGCAGCAGCAATTTGAGATTTTGATCACTTAGGAGGTGACTTTGATGGCTTAGACCTTCTTGGAAGATTTGAAAAACTCAAACCAAGTGCCAGATTCTTCTAACGTGAGGGTAGACGGGACTGAAGGTTGGCCCCCGGCTGAAGCCAAGTCCTTGCCGGTCCCGAGTGCCCCGCCGTCTCTCTGGCGCCCCCTGGCGTCAGGCAGGCAGGCTGGGCCTCGCAGGCTGGGCCTCACAGTCCGGAGGGCAACTAAATCCTTCCACCGCGCAGGGTCTTGGGTCAACGCCCTGACTCCAGGTGGGGCCTCTCCCAGGTCCAGGGTCACCTTGGGCAGTTTGCTCTGTCTGTGCAGCCACACCCTGTGGGCCACCCCGGCCCAGCCTTCAGCTCCCCTGTGGGTGGCGGGCATCACTCTGCTGCCCGCCCCTTCAGACTCAGCTCCAATCACAGCTCCCGTAGGCTTCCCCTGCACCAGCTCTGCCAGCATGTCAGAGCAGCAGCCTTCCCTGCTTAGATCATCCCAGAAGGCTCTAGCTTCCTCCTTCCCCTCCACTCCTCAGCCTTTTCTCTGGTCTCATTCATTGCCACTTCCCTCCATGCCCCCATCTGTTAAGGTCACACCAAACTACTCCACATTCCGAGTGAATTCAGGCATACCCTTCAAAACCTGCTCAGACATTCTCTCCTCCTGGAAGGCATCCCTTCCCTCTCCCAGCTGATGCTTAGAAGTTATCAGTCCTCCCTCTGTGCTGAGGAGGTTGTCAGAACATGCTTTCATCAGGGCAGATTTTATTTCGCGTCAGGGGCTGTTTCTAGTCTGTTCCCCTAATAGACTGCAAATTTTATGAGGGGTAGATAAGGGTCACTCTCATTTTTGTATTCTCTGGGCCTGGCGTGGCTTCTGGCGTACAGTAGGCACTCATTTGTTGGTTGGACGAGTCTCTGGACGCGCCGCATGCTTCCAGCCCCCTATGTCTTTGCACCTGCTCTGCTTTGGTTTTGGAGGGTTGGAGAAAGCCCTGTTTCTAGGCTCAGTGAACTTGTATTTGTCCTTCAGGGGGCCCTGCAAACACCCACTCTTCCTCTGATCCAGCTCAGACTCCAGGGCTTTGCCAGGTGGTCCTTCCTCGGCACCCCCATGCCCCTCTACTCACCGGCCATCACAGCGGGGCTGAGACCTCACTGCACCTTAGGGGTCTACCTCCCCGTCTCCTCCCTCCCTAGTGGGGAGCGCCCCTGACAGCAGAACTAGGCCTCCTTAGCTTACCTGCCCCAGCCCAGCCCGGTGCCAAGGGAAGAGAAGAGAACCCACACAGAACCCTGGGCTGGACGAAGCGCACCGTGGAAAACGGGCTGCAGCCTGCCCTGCCCCCTCCCCTTCTCATTCCCTGAGCCAAGCTGGTGGGGGCCTGTCACGTGCAGAAACCGCCCAGAGAGGGCCAGGCTGAGCCGCCAGACACCTGTGCCTCTTCCAGTGCCAGGTGCACAGGGCGTCCTCAAAAACTGCTTGAGAAGATCTTGGGTCCTGGGGCAACCGTTATCCCTGGCTGGGGTGCTTGGACATGGCCCCGGGGCCGCACTCCAGAGGAAGGACATGACAGATGAAGAGCTGACATGTTTAAGATGGTAACTCTTTTAATAAGGGGCCTTTAATTATTTAGCAAAACAGTGGAAGAGACCAATTCAGCAAGGAGTGATAGTTTTAATCTCCCTGAGCACCAGTGGGTTTCCTCCAAGGGAGGGAATCTGGCTTCTCTCTGCTCCACGTCGCCACCCCCCGGTCCCCTCCCCACCAGACTCTTGCAGTCTCTTTCTGGGGGCCTGAAGGAGGGCAGGCTCCAATGGCTCATTGATTGATCACGATGTGTGAGCCTCACCAGACCAAGAATGACGTTTCCTGGTCCTCGTGTCCAGGCAGAGGTGTGGGTGGGAGGCTGGGCCTCCTCCTTCTGGCCTGTGTAGCTGGGGGCCCTGCAGAGGCTGAACAGGATGTTGGGAGGTAAAAATAGACAGAAAAGGGGGCGGGGACTTGAGGGGCAGGGGCAGTTTGCGTGTTGCCCACCCCTCTGCCTAGAACCCCAATCCCCCTCTTTTCCCAACTCCCATGTCTCCTAAAAACCCAGCCCTGGCATCGGCCCATGCAGAACATCCCCTGACCTCTGCTCTGAGCCTCCGTCTACACGGCCCTAACCTCAGCGCGTTGCAATGATATCTTGACTCGGTCATCGCCCCTGTCCCACTGGCTGCTGCTGGAAGGCAGGGGCAGGTTCCAGCATCTTAGAACAGCCATATGCCAAGCAGCAGCCCAGTCCTGACACCCAGAAGATGTGGACCTGGATGCCCAGGGCTGGGGGTCCTCTACCCTGCCCGCTCTCTTCTGGAACAGCCACAACTATTACCATGACGCTTCTGAGCACCTTGACTCAGCATCCGTGAACTCAACAAGTATTTGCTAAGATTTGCCCTGTGCCAGGCCCTACACAGGGTCTGAGGATGCACTGGGGACCAAAGCAGACCTGGCCCCTGCCTCCTGGGGCCTACCACCCACATGAATGGGGAAACAGGTGTCAGGCAGAGCACCACACACATGTCGGGGGTGAGCCTCCTCTGCAACTGGGTTATGAGCAAGAGGCTGCGGTGCTCTGCGGGGCTGTCATGGTGGGGGTAGGGGAGGGATTGGGGTGGAGGCTTTGACCTGGGTGGGGAAGCAATACACTTAAGCTGGAAACTGAAGTCGTGTTGGAGTCAAGGAGGCCAGAAATCAGGGAGCGTTTCCGGGTCCAGAAGGTCAGCAGAGAATGTGGCGCCTGGGAAGGATGAGGCGGTGGGCTGCCCCGGGCTGTCGGGACGCTGCCTCCTGTGCCTCAGTGGAGACATCCCTCCCCATCCCTGAGCCACTCACAATCAAAGCTCCCACCTAGGCAGTGCTGACTGACAGATCCTCAACACAGCCAGAAGCCCAGAGGAGCCTGGCTGCTGTCCACCTCCCAGACTCCGCTGGGGATGCCATCCTCCTGGCTTGCTGGGTGTTTTGGCCACGCTGGCCTCTGGACGGCTCCCATCCACGCCCTGCTCCTTCTCATGTCAGGGCCTCATCTGTGCTTTTCTCTCCCTCTGGAACAGTCTTTCCACTTCCCCGCCCTGCCCACCTGCACCTCCTTAACTGAGTTAGCCCCAGGCTTTCCTTAGAGCTCAGACAAAATGTTCCTCCTTCCAGAAAGCCTCCCCGGCCCTGGAGGGGGCCGGGCGCCCCAGCTGCTGCCCCCGGACCCCGTCCTTCTCCGAGACCTCCCCAGCACCAGACCCAGCCACCAGGCAGGACTCACGTTCAGTGTCTGCTCGCCACTAGCACGCCAGCCCCACGGGGGGCGGGGACCACGCTCACCCGATTCCGGGCAAACCTCTACATACCGGTGTGGCATGGGCATACAGTAGGTGCTCAATAAATATCTGTAGAATGGATAAAAAGCACCTTCCAGACACCACCTCATCTAACCTTAATGACAATCCAATGAGGGAGGCGGCACTAACATCCACATCTCGCCAGTGGGGGATGGAGGTGAGCATCTCAACTGAGTACCTAGTGCGTGAGCCACGGAGGCAGGATTCGAACCCAGGGCTGGTCCGACCCCAAAACCCGTATCCTCAACTGGTGTGCAATTCCGACGTCCAGGGGCTTCCCCCCCGGGGAGCTGCTTCCGTCGCTATGCAAACCTGTGCCCCACTCCCACCCCCCGGGGTGCCTGCTCAGCTGTGCATCTCTCTTTATGAAAATGGGGATCCTTTAATCTCAGTCTGATTTCGTCTTCAGGGAAGCTCTGTCTCCAGGCTGCCTACAGCTCCTCAGGGGCAGGCGCCTACCTGTGATTCAGGCCGTCGCATCGATCTGTCAACATGTTTGCCTCCTGTATCTGCCATCTCTTATTTATAATCCCGCTCAGATTAATGAATGACAGTAGTTCTCATCACAGGAAATTTGATTAATCAATTTAAGTGCTTAATCACCACAGCCTCGTTGAGTGCCGAACAGAAGGGACCTCGCTTTGATGTAGATGAATTCCAGAAAGAGATGGGAGAGCAGAAACCAACGAGTCAGCACTCCTCCATGGAAACACGAGGGGTGAGGCCAGCTCTGGGGCAGTCGGGGGTCCCCAGGAGCCAGGGGAGGGGCCTCTTGAGAGCGGACTGCTGGCTGATGCAGGCACAGAGCGGCCCTCCAAAACTTCTGGAATCCAGGCCTCCCCTGGGCCCTGATTCTGCCCAGCATCCG
>NW_006780198.1:1942808-1943686 GCF_000442215.2 Lipotes vexillifer | reverse complement strand
CCGCTCTTCCCTTTGGCTGGACGATAGGAGTAAGTGGGCTGTGCAGGCAGAGCCCGCCTTGTTCTAGAAGCCGGGGGATGGGCAGAGGGAGCAGGTGTGGCCAGGCCACCGTGCCCGGGGCCGTATGGGGGCGGTGCTGCCAGCCACACTGCAGCACCAATGAACGAACAAGGTAAGCCAGAGCACAGCCTGTTTCCTACTGGCTGACCTCTAGCCAAGCTCCACCCCACCTGGAGGCCTCGGTCCAGGTGCCGACTCCACCTGCGAAGCTGTCCCCTGCTCTCAGCCAACCCCAGTTCTGCCACCTTTCGGAGCTCAGCTCTGGACCCCATCGCAGGAAGCTGAATCTAACTACATCCTTCCCTCTTCTGAGCTCTTACGGCTCCCAGCCTGCGGCCAGCCTCCATCAGTGGACATGGCCCTAGAGCCTGCACCTTGGCCTCTGCTGTTTCACATCTCTTTAACGCTTACCTCCTCCACTAGAGACAGGGCTAAGGGGGCCCTGACAATGCTCCTTAACCTTCAGGCTGGCCCAGCTCAGGGCCGAGCACACAGCAGGCACTTAATGTAACACCAGCAGCTTTTACACTCACTGGCCGTTTTTCAAGAAGAGGTCAAAGGCACGTGACCTTGGGGGACCAGATCAAGATGCTGGGAGTGGGGAGTGGTCTTACACACTCAATATTACAACATGTTTTATTTGGGGACTGCAGAAAGATCTTATTGTTTTGAATCACGAACAACAGAAAGAGAAAACTCAACAACAGAAAATCTTGGCTGGCAGAGGAACTCAGAGGCTCACAGAAGATGGGCATATGGGGCGGGGGGGGGGGGGCCCAAGGGGGGACTCATTGGGTTCATCCAAAGGGGGGGGGGGT
>NW_006780198.1:1901836-1942467 GCF_000442215.2 Lipotes vexillifer | reverse complement strand
GGGGGGGGGGGGGGGGGGGTGCCCAAGGGGAGACTCATTGTGTTCATCCAAAGGGGATGTGAGTTAAAAAGAAGGACTTGAAACCTGGCACCAACAGAACCGGTTAAACTGAGACAGAATCAGCTTTCCAAGGCCACCGGGAGGGCAGAGAAAGGTGGATAAAGCTGTCACTTTCTGAACGTGCATTAAGGATCTACCTGTTTGAGCTCTACATTATTACCTATTTTAACCTCCAAGTAGCTTCATGAAATAACTAGAACCACGGCCATTTTACAGCTGAGGAAACCGAGTGCAGAGACACGACATCACCTGCCCCTGCGCCGTGGGAGAGGAGGGGGCTCAAGGTCAGCGGGTGAGGCCCCTGCATCCCACCCGCTCAGGGGCTCCCAGAAGGCAGGAGCCAGACGCTCCCAGCTTCCCGGGCACTGGGACCCGGGGACCAGCACCTTCCTCTGCCTCTCTCTTGAAGGAAAACAAATATCTACCACTGGCAGGTAAAAAAATGATGCATCCCATGCTCTCTGTGATCACTGCTATACAGACAAAGGCTAATTTTAGAAACAGATTATTAAAAAATATATCCACTCTGAATGGCGTAATCCATCAAGCCCTCAAGATGCGACTCACCCCGCGTTCTGGGCCTTCCTGGCAACACAGGGCTCCTCCCAGCCACGGTCCGGCCTGGCCAGGCCTCCTTCCTGCTGGGGCTTCCCTGGCTCTGTGCCGCCAACCTTTGCTTCCGGCCTTCCAGGCTCCAGGGAGGACGGCCAGGGGGCTGGGGCTCCCTTTGCTGAGTCATCTGGACCACACTGTCTCCCGGTTCCCAACACCTGACAACACTGGGGCTCACTGTGGCTCCTAGGCCTTGAGCTGAAAGCCTCTCTCCCCGAGGTGGGGGGGGGGGGAACCTAGTGGAAGGAAAGGAATAAAGACACAGACGTAGAGAATGGACTTGAGGACCTGGCGGGGGGGGGGGGGGGGGGGCGCAGAGAGGCCGAGACATCCGTGTGAGGGGTCCGGAGCCCCCGTTCTCGCCCATGCTGGGCTGATGCTCCGGGTCCGGTCAGCACGTGTGGAGGCCACACCTGCCTCCCCGGTTGCTGCCTCCTTCCCTCCCTCGCCACTGGGCCCTGCCTGCTGGGCCTCCACAAAGCCTCGCAGAATTCTAGAGAGGATTCAAAGTTTGTTTAGGCCTCCTTGTTCTACAAATGGGGAAACCAAGGCCCAAGAGGGGAAGCGATTCGCCCACGTGGACAATGCAGCTTGCACGCGTCAGCTGCTCTGCACCTTGCAAAGCGTCAGACGCCCAGTCTTTGCTCCCAGGAGGCTGGGTGCTCAGCACTCTCCCTTCCTGCACCTGTCTCACCCAGTGGGGGGATGGGGTCAAGGCCCCTGCACCCTGAAGGCCTCCTTGCTCACGTTCCTGCCTGTAATCATGGTGGGGGAAGTTCTAGCTGAAAACTAGGCCAAAAGGTGGCTCAGGTGAGGGCCTGCACTCAGGAGCCCGGCCCAGGAAGGGCGTCTGGATTCAGGGTGGCTGGCCGAGCCTGCGGACCCCAGCATAGCGGCATTCTCACCAGCCCCGCCAGGTGGCCAGCCCACAGCGTGATGCAGGGGGACTTCTGTGAGGCCTGCTCCACACAGGCGCTAAGCTGAGGTTCCCGTTGGATCCACATGAAAACACCGAGGCAGGCTCTGAATTTTCCAGATGAGAAGGTAGGGGCAGAGAGGAGGCCAGGACTTGGGCCGGCATCAAACCCTGGTCCTAATAGTAGGTCAGGCCTTCCCGCTCCAAAGACCATGTTCTCTCTGCTCCACCAGATCTGGGGCCCTGTGAATTCTAAGAGCTGTGTGATTCCGGGTGGCAGCCGTGTGCCAGGCATGGAGCCACTCTCCCTGCTTCTGCCTTGCCCCTGCCCTCCTTGGGGATGAGCCTGAGGAAACTGCAGGCCAGGCTAGAAGAGAAGCGCCGTCCAGGACCGCCTCCCCACGGGCTCCTGGTAGACAGGGCCAGTAGGGGACAATGGGAACACTTGGGGACACTGGCACCAGGCTGACCAGGTTTCGATCCTTAGGGGGAAGGATGGGGACTCGTGAGCCCAGGCCCGGGGGGCTCCTTCTGCCTCCGCCCCCATGGTTGCCCAGGGTGACCGAGACAATCTCCGGTCACACCTCTCCCAGCTCTGCATTCCCCGGTCGCCCTGCTGGCTCACTGCTTCTGCTTCTTTCTAGAAGCACTTGAAAGGCTTCAAGGAAAGCTCTGGCTGGCTTTTCCCAGAACAAAGTCCTCCACCATGATTCCATCATCCAAACACGCTCCTTGGACAGTGTCTCACTGTCACAAAGTGTCCAGGACCGCCCCTTGCCCGGGGCTGGAGGCCTCTAACCAGCCTAGACTCTGCCTGCCTGCCGGGAGGGGAGCTCCGAGGGCCACGGGCCCTGAGAGCCGGCAGCTCCTCCCTGGCCCCTCGCACACTCCGCTCTGATGTCCCCCCAGTGTGCCTCCCGTCTTGGCCTCTGTCGTCCCCACAGCCTGTGACACTCTTCCCCTGGTTCTTCCAACCCTTCACTCAGCTTTCAGCTCAAATGTCCTGTTCTTAGCAAGGCCGACATTATCTTCCATCGTGTCACCACTTTATTTCATTCATAGCTCGTATGTGCACTCGGGATTATTTTTTATATTTGTTGACCCTTTTTTGGTCTCACTCTACCTAGAAAGTAAGGCCCAGGGGGCAGAACACTGCCTGTCTTGCTGTATGCCCAGTGTATGGGCAGTGCCCCCATGGAAAACGTGCCAGTAAATACTCGTTGAGTGAGTGAATGAATGAATGAGTGAATGAATGAATGAGGCCTGCTGGCCCCAGACTTACCCTACAGGGGTCCCCTGGGGATGCAGAGCCCCTGTCAGGGCCCTCAAACCAGCCTGTGGTCATAGCCTTCTCTTCAGAACCAGAAACCAAGGTCTCCTAGGGGAAGGGTCTATTTATTTGCCCAAAAGTCAGAGGCCCCCTCTTATGGGTTGGGTGTGTCCCTCCGAAATTCATGTGTTGAAGTCTCAACCCTCAGCATCTCAGAATGTAACCTTATTTGGAAATAGGGTCAGAGTCGATGTCATTGGTTGAGTTAAGATGAGGTCATGATGGTGGGTTCTAATGCAACATGCCTGGTGTCCTTACAAAAGGGAGAAATTTAGACACACACACACACAGGGAGAAGGTAAAGATGGAGGCGGAGGTTAGGGCAATACTTCTAGAAGCCAAGGAACACCAAAGATCTCCAGCAAAACTCCAGAAGCTGGGTAGAGGCCCGCAATGCATTTGCCCTCACAGACCTCAGAAGCAAACAGCCTTACCAACAACTTGATCTTGGACTTCTAGCCTCCAGAACTGTGAGAAGGAACTCTCTGTTGTATAAGACCCCAGTGTGTGGTGCTTTGTTAGGCAGCCCGAGCTGACTAATACATCCCTTTACGTGGATGGAGGTCAAGGGAGGGGCGGAGCCAGGCCCCCTTCTGTCGGGGCAGCCTCCCCTGCTTGCCCATAACTGCCTGCTTCCCCTTTCTGTTGTTGGCCTCACCTGGCCAAGCTACCACCTGTGCCCCAGAGGGGCTGAGACTGGGATCCAAAGAGATGGTTCTAAATGCGATGTCCAGGAGACGGGCTTCGCATGCAGGTCAGCATACACCCCGCCCCGTGCCCAGCATGTGAGGCCTTCAGCCTCCACCTTGTCTGGCCTGTGCAGCTTCTCTGTGTCCCCCACTGGGACAGCAAGACCCTCAGCTCCCTGCCACATCCTGCATCCCATACACCTGCCTACCCACAGGGACCCCAGCCCCAGTGCCTTCCCAGGTCTGAGGACGGGGGCTGGCAAGTTAATAAGAATCAGCATTGAGACTGGACTGTCTGCCCTGGAGTGAAGCCTTTACGATGCTGCTGGCCTGTGGGCAGAGGGAAAAGTCCCAGGAATTGGCATTCAACTGACTGGACATCGGCTCAGGGGAGCTGAGGATAAAGAGCTAGGCCTGGCCAGGAGGGCCTGTGATCTGCAGGCGAGGGAGGCCAGGAGAACGCCAGCCTGAAGGCTTGGCAGGAAGTGTCTGCAGCCCAAGCCTCCGCCGGGCCCATGAGACAGAACTTCAAGACTTCTTCCAGATGCTGAGGGATCCTGGGGGGGGTCCTCCAGGTGGGCCCCGGAGGGGCTCCTCAAGCTGTGTGCTGGAAATCAGCCTCCAGGCCAGCATGTCGTCTGGCCCTGAGGACAGCGCAGCCTGGAGCTCTCCCAGCCTCAGGCAGCCTCTCCTCCATGGCATCTCTTCCCTGGCCTTCCTCCACTCGCCTCTGACGGCTTGCACAGCTCCCCGAAGGCCTGGGCCTGGGGACTAAGGGAGGGCACGTCTCCCATCAGTATTCATCCCAGGCTGCAGCCTGAGCTGCTGCAAAGCCAAGAATCTGCTCGATAAATAATGGGCTAAGAAGCCCAAAGCCTCCCTTCTCCTGCTTGCTAATTGTCTGGTCTGTGGTGGGCTCCGGAGCTGGGGCGCTTCCCAGCTCCCGCCTCTGCTCCCGTGTTGCCTTTGTGGCTGAGGAAGAGCCTCCCGCAGGGTCCAGCACAGCCCGGACCCCGGATGAATGTTGTGAGCAGGGTTCCTTGCAGGCCCTGCCCCAAAGCCAAGGGAACGGGAGGAGGGAGGCAGCACCGTGAGGGAGGTCATTCGGGGGGGCCGTCTGCACGCCCACCTCCACTCCACATGGGTCAGCCCCCAGCCAGTGTGAGCACACGCCCCGGGGCTGGGAGCGTGCTCAGTGGTTTCCACGAGTCCACCACGCTGGGGGGGCTCTGGGCTGAGAGCCCATCGCCGGCTGCATCCCCAGTGATGAGGCCCATAAGGTGCTGCTTCGAACCCTGAATGGCCTCAGGGCAGGAGCCCAGCCGGGAGTCAGGGAGGGATCCCGTGGGGAGAGGCACTGCAGTCCCAGATCTGGGATTCTGCAACTTTGGAATTCCAGGCCTCAGATTGACAGGATCCTGGCCTGAGCCAGTGCCTGAGAGAGAAGGAGGCCTAGGCCTGGTCTCTCCGCTAGACTCTGAGCTCATCAGGGCAGACAAGCCAGTGTCAGACTCATTTAGAACACCCGGTGCCTAGGGAGGGTCCTGGAACACAGTGGGGTCTGGGGGCATTTGCTGAATGAATGAATGGGCAAATGGTGCATTCCTCCCAACGCCCTCCTGAGAGAGCCGTGCCCGCACGCGGACTCGCCCGGCCAAGACGCGGAAGGCAGATGTCTGGCCATGTGTCTGGGCTTAGCCCCGCTCCCTGGGCTCCTGCATTCCCTCAGCCCTTTGAAGGGAGACAAGGTCATGGCTGCCACCGTGAGCTGATCCCTGGGGAAAAAGCAAAGAGCTCTGCAGATGCTCGGAGCGGTCCAGGGCAGGCTTCTCTTTTCTGAGAGCAAGTTCGGGAAGGAAAGGAGAGAGAGAGAGTTAAGGGCACGGACACTGGAGGAGGGGCAGCTAGGGTGGGGTCCAGGCCAGCCCACAGCCGCCTGCCAGCCCTTCCACGGGGCCGTCCCCGAAAGGAGGGCTGACCCACACCTCTGCCTTTGGGGTGGAGAGCAGGGCCACCCGCTGTCCTGGAACCGGGAGCCTCCCGTTTCTTCATCCCCAGAATTTGACCTTGACACAGTCAAGACGCAGAACATCCCCGTCCCCTCCAGGATCCCTCCTGGTTCCCTCTTTAGCCACCCTGCTGCCTTCCTAACGCTGCCAGCCGCTAATCTGGCTAATCCCCATTTCCCTGTTTTGTCATTTCAACAATGTTAATAAAGGGGTCCTGCTCAGGTTGCCAGGAGGGAGGCTTGGACCAGGTGGAGGGTGGAGGTCGGGGGCGGCCTTCCCCTCCCCCCACCCCTCCCTCCTTTTCTGACACCCACCTCCAGCCTGTTGGGACGGCGACATGACTCAGGCTGGCCCGTCTCCGGGGAGCTTCTCCCTCAGGGAGCTTGAGCACAGGAGGCAGGAAGCCTGGGGTCTCTGGGAGCCTGGGAGCTGGGGGCTAGGATGTGGCTTAGCCGCTGGACGAGGGCTGCCTGCTCCCTTCTGGGGGGCTGATTTCCCCCAGGCTGGGGGCCTGTTGGGTCTGCAGACACCTCTGGAGCTGGCCCTGGTGCAGAACCCATAAACAACACGAGGCAGGCTCTGGCTGAGCCGTCCACCGCTACCTGCCTCCCGGCTGGGCCCAACCTCCACATTTCCTGCAGAGAGTGAAATAAACAAGGCCATAAATAAGTGTCTCCCGGGGAAGCTGGAAGACAGAAGGGCCCTGGATAGAGATAACAGGAGATGCAGGGCCACACGGGGGACAGCAAATTTTGTTTGACTGTGTGGAACTCAGACAGCAGAAGTTGGCTGCTTTACGGAAGGAAGCCAGCTGCCTTTCCCAGGGCCATGCTTGGGGCGGGGGTATCGTGGAACCAAAGGGCTAGCCCTGCTCTTGACCGTGTGGCCACGGCCCAGACAGAGGCAGAGCCAAGGCCCCAGCCCCCAGCATCCTTGCCGGTGGTGGCCCCACAAGGAGCCTTCCTCAGCCAGGTGGGAGCCCTGGTCATTCTCTCCCCACGGGGAGTGTTCTGCGTGCCCCCCTCCCCCGCCACCCCTGGGACTCATTCTTTCCATCCCTGCTGGTCCTCTTGGTCATGTTGGAAACATCCACAGAGCCCCCCAGACTGAACTCCCCGGGACTCCACTTTACAGTCAGGGTCCAGGTCCTGGCTTCCACGTTCCTGGCTGTGTGACCTTGGGGAGGTCACTTTCCCTCTCTGGGTCTGTTTCTCAACTGTAAATGTTAAGCCTAGCTCACAAGGTAAGGGTGAGGGTGAAAAGAGAGGAGACCCCTCCCGGGACCTGGCACATGCTCATCCAACAGTCATTCTTGTGCCCCCAGCTTTGCCCGTGGCCCCCTAGCTCCTCACTGGGCAGCCTCGCTCCTGGTCTGCTTCATGATGGCCATTCCATCATCTCCCCAGGTTTAGGTCTTGATCTCCAGGATTGACCACAGGCTTCTTGAGGACCAGGACTGCCTTTGCCCAGTTCAGGGCTCAGGTATTCCCCTGGCACCACCATCTGCAAATCGCCTGCGTGTCCACCACATGCTGGGTGCTTTCTACCATCCATCCCTCCATTGGAGGGAGGTGGGCGACCAGCACACAGGCGCTGCCCTCTGAAGTCTCAGAGCAGAAGACTCAGGGCTCTGAGGTTGGTGGTGGGGGTGGGTGAGGAGAGGGTGTCCCCAGGGGTTCAGGTATCAGAAAAGGCTTAGAGTTGGGTCTCAAAGATCAGGAGAGACTAGGGCAGCTCAAGTGAGAGGAAGGGGATCCTGGGCAGGAGGGAACCCTGAAGGGTGCAGGGGCAGGAAGTCACAAGGGGTCCTGATCTGCAGATGGGCTGGGACCAGACTGAGAGATACCACGGTGGGGTCAGTAGAGGCCACCAACAGCCCTAACTGCCTGGCATGCTTCCCAAAGTGGTCATATGTCCAGGGAGAGCCCTTGGGAATGTCCCTTCCTCTGTTTTCCTCGTGGGGCTGCCCAGCATGACGCCAGGTCCACTCCAGGAACAGGCAAGGATCTAGGCCCGCCACGTGCCTCGGGCGGAAGCACAGTGGGAGCTGCGCTCCAGGTGGAAACTGGAAATCTGGATGCCCGAGTGACCGGCTCCTCTGGGGTCGGCTGTGATGGCCACCTGGGAGCAGCCAGGCTTCATCAGAGGCCATGGCCAAGGACACCCACATACCCGCTCCAGACCAAACTTCCTGACCAGGCTCCTCGGACACTCGGCTACTGATTGGTCCTGAAAGAGACATCCCTTGAGTTCTCAGAAATGGCCCAGGGGAAGGAGGCCTCCGGTGGCTGGGATGGTTTGCTCTCAGGCTGAGATGGTACCTCTGAGTCGGTAGAAAGCTGCCCTCTCTGAATCCCCATAAAGTGTCCTCGCTTCCACTAACTCATTGATCCACATGTTTTCCCAGGTGTAAAGATTTCTTAACTGTCATCACAAGGTTGGCAGAATTGTGAGTTGGAAAACCATGCAGCATATTAAAGTCAGCCTGAAATACTGCCACAATACAGAGAAACAGTTTATATTTATTCTCTTTTAGAAATTGTTATAAAGGGAATATAATGAGACTGTTGCAAACGAGTGGAATATTCTCTTCTAACCTGACAATAAAAATATGTCAAAGGGATGCATGAAACTCTAATAGGCAACAGCTGATGGGCCCTGGAAGTGCAGGGATTTAGCAAAGATTTTACCTGGTGCATTTGCTGGCCCACCGGGCAGAAATGGAGGTTTCTAGAGCAGCTTTTCCTGTGGGTAAATGCACAGAGGATGGGAGAGAAGATAGGGTGGTCTATGTGCCTGATCAGGGCCTGGCACTGATCAGATATCAGACAGGATTACAAAGACCTGAAGACACAGAGCCTTACTGAGCCTCAAAGTGGCAGAAACATCACCACCACCCCCATCGCCATCCCCATCATGCCCATGACAATCATCATTATCATCACCACCATCAATCATCACCATGCTAATAGTTTCAATTTGTTGAACACACAACATGCCACGCACCATGCAAAGGGCCTTACATAAATGATTACATTTCAACCTCACAACAACCACATGAACTACTCTCATGTTTACCAAATGTAGAAACCAATGTTCGAAGAGGTTTAGAACTTACTCAAGCTCACACAGCTATAGGTGTGGAGCTCAGTTTGGAACCCAGATCATTCTGGATCTGACGTCCTGACCACACTTTCATGAAGAGTCTTTTATGAAACCTGAAAGCAGCCCAACCAATCTCAGGATGGTGAAGAATCTTCTTGTCCAGAGGCCTCTATGCTGGGTGTATATAAGCTACGGGCTGAGAAGACTTGCGCCATCACTGTCGGCTATCAGAAGAACGTCCATTTAATAAATGCCCATGACTTCCTGCCATGTGCCAGGCACTGGGAACCAACCGAGGGAGTCAGACACAGAGACAACCAGCTCTGAGCCAAAATGCAAAGGCATTTTGACCATGAGACACGGACAAAAGGGAATCCTTCCGATTCAGCACGGGGTGGGGGAGTAGGGCAGCCTTTATGGAAAAGGAGGCACTTGAACATGGCTTTGAAGGACCCCGACAATTTCATCAGGTGTGTATGAAAATGGGAGAACGTCATCCCAGTGTGGGAAGGCAGAGGTATAGCCAAGAGTTCCCAGAGTCTTCAGAATAGGATTCCCAGGAGGATGGGGGTTAGTGAGGCAGAGAGCCCTGACCTGTGCTATATGGGGAGGGGTTTGGACATGACTCTGTGTGAGGACCACCCAAGGTGACCGAGCGGGGCAGGGTCATGAGAGGCCCCCAGTCCCTGATTTGGAGACTGTCCTTGGCAAAGTGCCAGAGGCAGCGAGCTGTCTCCTCCCCACTTCCTGAGTCGCACCCTAAGACCCCGTGGATATCACAAACACTTTCTGCCCCGCTGCTCCACGCTGGGCACTGTCTAGGTGCTGAGGCTGGGGGGCGAGGACGCCAGGTAAGATCCTGCTCCTTAGGAACCCATCTTCCACTGCACAGGGATAACGTTCCCAGGCCCTGAACACCTACATCAATGTCCCCACAACTCCCCAGCGTCTGATGGCTGCCAGTGGTCTCACTGTCCCCATCTTCCCCCCAGGTAGCACAACTGCATGCTAGCCAGAACCTTCCAGAGGGCTGATATTTCCCCCAGACACCAACTACCCCGACGTTGACTGTCTCGGGTCCCTGGCGAGTTGGAAGGGGAGGCTCTGTGTGAGATGGGGGAGGGGTGGCAGCATGGCCCTTCCCACCCTCTGCTTTGGGTCCTTTCTCTAGGCCCGGGCTCATCTCCAGAATGCCCGAGAAGGGCAGCCTCAAAAGGAAGGGATGAGCAGCACGGAGCCTAGAGAATACTCTGGAACCCAGAGCTAAGTGTCCCCCAGGGCTGACCCTAGAGGACGTGCAGTGTCCGAGGGGCCGGCTGGCCGGCTGTAACAGGCTCTCTCCCAGAGGGGCTGCTGTTCTCCAAGCTGAGGAATGCGTGCAGAGGGTGGGGGGGGGGTACCCTCCTGGGGGAAGGCTTTCTCAAATTGACATTCAACTTGCCATCGCTAAAAAGACATCTGAAGCCAAGCCATTCAGGATTATAAAAGAGACCTGAGATTGAACATTAAATACATATGCACTCAATGTTGGGAAGGCTTTGACCTTCAAAACTTCCTTTCGATGAATTCCCAAATAAAATACTATTTACACAGCTTAAAGCGAATTATCGTGTAGCCCACGACTCAATCTTCATATCCCACTTTAGACACCGCACACCTTTCTGGAGCTCAGCTATGTGGGTAAAGCACCACCATCAGTGAGGGCTTGAGAAGGTCTTTCCCAACTCACTGCTGTAGAAACACTGAGTTTGAATTTTGCTCACAATCAACTTATAAATACTGGATTCATGTTTTCCAACCCCGAACAGCTGAGCATTACTCTCTTAAGATTAGTGAGTGACTCAATGTGCTGGAATTCACAATACGCAAATAGGACAGAGATTTGCTGACATTTGTGGGCCACTTAGAAAGCAGCCAAAAGGTTGACACCATCCTGGTATTAATTTTTTTTATCAAAGATGGCTGAGCTCATTTTCAGGATTTTAATAAATCGCCCTTCTTGGCTTGGACGCCTTCTGTCCCCCACCTGCTGGCGCCCTCCTGGTCCCTGGGGATGCGGATGCCACCTCTTCAAATCTCTAAATCGCTGCTCTGCCTCTGGAAGACTCATCCAGAGCAGCTAAAGAGTAGACAGCAGCTAAGAATGTTCAGTAAGGAAAACACGATTCTAAATGCCACTGCTGAGCAAAAGGCCTTAGAGGTGCCCTGATAAATTACCAAAAACACAGGCCAGATTTAAGAACCAAATTTCAGCTCAACCTGCCTCCGGGGAGGATGATTCCCAGGTCTTTCTAACTCCAGTTTTGCAGCTTTACGAGAGCCCTTATGTATAAGTCACGTGCGAGGGAATACGCTGAAACTAAGCACAAAATGATCCAACTCAGAACTCCCACTTCTCCAGGTCTCAGATTCCTCCTTCCCAATGTGGTGAGCAAAGGCGTTTTCTCTACTCTTCACTGACCCCCTTCTTTTTGGCAGACTTGTCACCAGCCCCCAATTACAGGAGCTCTGAGTCAGGCTGATTAATTATGGATTTGCCAAACGTTGAAGCTTTCACTAAAGTTAACCTTTTAAACAATCTCACGCAGATCAGGCCTTGCTCAGCCCCATACAGGGCCCTCTGCTTTATCTAACAAATCGTATCAATGGAATCGCGGCGGTTATTTAGCAAATAATGGGCTGCAAGATGGAAACCCTAGGTCGGCAGTTCTTGGGGGAGATGGCTCCTGTTCATCTTATATCAGCACCAGGGCAGGGGTCGATGCGGCCCCCAGCCAGCCTGCCCCTTCCTGGCCCCATGCCCCGACCAGCGGGGTACCCAGGGAACCTCTGAGGGGACAGAGAAAGGATGATGAGGATCCCCAAGCAACTCTCTCTGGCCCCTGGGTACCTGGGGATACAGTTAAAGGGCCAGGCCTGCAGGAGGTGCCTTCACCTTTTCAAACTTTTAAATGTAAGGCTAGAAAGCTGATCCACTGGTGGGTGCTTAGGGATGGGGGTGGATGCAGGGCTAGGGGAAGGAAGAGAGCCCCCTTTCCCTGCCATGTTTCCCCAGGGCCACGGCTCGCCCACACTCCTGAGGGCATAAACTACTTGATATTCACTGCAGCCTCTTTTCCCATACCTGGCATTGTGCCTGGCCAGAGGGCACTCAGGAAATAAATGCTTGTTGGACGGCCGGAAGGGCAGACCTTGGCCACCGATGATTACCCAAAGTTGCCTGCTCTGCCCAGAGGCCATCTGGGGTGAGGTAGGGGGCAGAGAGAAGATGGGGAACCTACGGCCATGCTGCGGCACCTCCCTCTGTACAGAGAGACCAGAGCGCAAAGGGCTGGGGGCCCTAGAGTCCAGGGGGGCCCTGGTGCCCTCACCTAGGAAGCCAGCAGGTTGGATGGACCTGCCTACTCCCTGTCCTGCCTACAGGGTGAAGTGGGCAGGGCCTGCCAGCCCCAGGGAGGCCCTCGGGCACGTGGGGGCCTCCTGGAGCCTGGAGGAGGGTGGTGTGGGGATGCGCTCTCAGCCCCGCTCTGTCCTCCTGTGCTTTCAAGCCTCTGCTCTTTTGACACCCTGACCCACAAGTCCCCAGAAGCATCACCCCACTACCCCATCTCCCTCGGTCTGCAAGAACCAAATGGCTGGTCACTTTTCACCAAGACACAGCTATGGGGGCGGCTCCCAAGGACACTGGCCTTAAAGCACCCGCACCAGAAAAGCCCCTCCAAGGTCTGTCCTTCGGCCCCTGGCTGGGATTCACAGAGATGAGTGATTCAGGGTCAAGGAATGCCAGGGCCTCTTTCCCCTTGGTCAAGATGCCACCTACGCATCCAGACCGCAATGCCAAAGGCCCTGCCAGGCCCCCAGGAGACTGTGCTGTCCTTCCTCAAGGCTCCCTGGAAGACCCAGCAGATGTGCCATCCAGCAAGGGAGCTGAGCCTCTGGCCAGTCCCTGTGGTTGCTGGAGCCGTGGATCTGCCACCCTCATCCTGGACTGAGGGCCCTCTTGTCTGCTGACATCTCTAGCTTCTGGCTGGGCACCCAGAGATCTGTTCAGCAAAAGTGGGCTGGATGGATGGATGGATGGATGGCTATGTGGATTTCGGCTGCCGTCTGTACCTTCCTCTTTGAAAGAAGCAGCACTTGCTTCCATCTTTCTGGAGTTTCCACTCCGAGCAGAAATACTCCTCGAATGAAGGCAGCAGCAAAAACCCACATCTCGGGAGCAAAATCTCAGCCTGGGGGCTGTGGACCCTCTGAAGCCCTGCACACTCAGGTGTGGTGGGCTGATGTGCTTTTTTTCCCCCCCTGGGGTCCAGGTTTATAGCTTCAGTCCAATTCTCTAATACATTCAAGTTCTCCCAGAAATAAGCATGCCCTAAGGTCTCAGGGCTGAGATTTGCTTCTCAAACTCCCTTGGAATGACTTTGAAACCAGCCCCACTCTGCCTCCCCCTGTGCAGGGGCACCCCTTCTTCTGACAACCCCCTCCCCAGTCTGGAATACAGCATCCTGGGGAGGATGCTACTGCTGTGTGCAGACTGACACAGTGCTGTGTTCATTTCAGGGGAGAGCAGTTTATCAGGCGCAGGGCTGGCGTCCCATGGCCAGTCCCTGACGCCATAGAGCTGGATCATGGGGCCATCCTGCCTTGCCACCCAGCTGCAGCATGATGCCTCAGGCCACGCTTCCCTGGTCCCTGAAGCTACCTGGCACCTCCCAGGAGCCTGGGCCATGACTCTGGAGGATTTAGCCCGTGAGAAAGTAATAATGTCACAGCAATGCTCTCATCCCCACCCCATCAGCTGCACCTAAAGGCTCAGCTTCGGGCCAGGACAAGGCTGCCAGCCTGGCGCTGTCGGTTGTGAGATAACACAGTGCCCCCCTCAGGCCGGCAGAGCCCCACTGTCCTCCCTCCATACTTTTCCTCCCAGTTCATCCAAAGGAGGAATGTCACTTCATGGGAGACCCCCTCACCACGACCCACTATGCAAAAAGGATGGTTACAAGATCTGGCAGAGAGGATAAGAAAAACCAAAGTAGTTTAATTTACAGAGCAGAGGAAATAGGGAACAGAGAGCTCTTACTTTTGTTTCCTTCATAACATTTCTATTAATGCTTATATGATAAATGACTTTTAAAAGTTTCTTGTTGATGTAAGAGAGAAGCTGCCTGTGGCCGGATGGTTGTATCTGAGAGCCTGCCCCCCCTGCACCTCCAGCCCTTCACCCCCCACCCTAACCCCTCACCCCCAGCCCCCATCACTGGGAGGAAATGAACACCCAAGAGAAGGCGGCCACTACTGCAGAGGAGAGGTCCCTTCGTCAAGAGCCAACCAAAACCCCAAAACCCACTGAGTGTGCAGAGGTGAGGAGAGCAGAGTCCCCTCACCCCCAGAAAGGCACAGCCCCGTGCTGGGGCAGACAGCGAGTGCTAACCAGACAGCACGGCACATACTGTTATTCAATAGTACCGCATAAGCCGAAACTTTCCTATCACAATCACCAGCACTGGGTTTTCATTTCATTTCATTTTTCTGTCTTTTCCAAGTGATGCCAGGGGAGAAAACGCTATTTGCTCGTTGCTTGAATTTACCTTTTATTGATTATAAGTGAAGTTGGATCTTTGCATATGACGGTTAACCAGTCCTCTGTTCCCCTTTAAAAAGAATAAATTATTTTCCTTTAACTATTCGTCTACTGTCTTTAATTTTTCTTGTCTACTTGCGAGGTCTTTTTTTTTTTTTTTTTTTTTTTTTCTCATTTGATCTTCACCTGTACTCTGCGGTGAAAGGTGCTCTCCTTCTCAAGCAGATACTGCTTTTTTTACCTAGCAGAGATGAGTTCAGGCAGGGCTTGGTTTCTTTTCCATAGCAGCAACTGCTCACCTCCCCCAGGCCTGTACTACCAAGAAAGTCTTATCTCTGGTCTCCACCGGTACCAAGTGTTCCTTGTGAGTGCTGATGGAGGACCATGTAGAAGCGCCTACACGTAGGCATAACACTCCCCTTGTGTCGCCTCTCCCATTTGCGGAGCACAGGCTCCGGACGCGCAGGCTCAGCGGCCACGGCTCACGGGCCCAGCCGCTCCGCGGCATGTGGGATCTTCCCGAAACGGGGCACGAACCCGCGTCTCCTGCATCGGCAGGCGGACTTTCAAGCACTGCGCCACCAGGGAAGCCCGCGAGGTCTTTTATATAGTAAGTATTTTAACATAATTTCTATTATATCTTATTTTCCTTTAACTTTTCATTTGAATACTTTTTGATTAATATACACTTTAAGACTTCTAAGTAGTCAGACCCATAGATACATTTCATTTCTATTCCTTGTAAGCTGCTCCATCGGAAATTGAGAAACATCTACTTTTATAGTTTTTTAAATATTTTTATGGTTTAAGTTTTAACTCTTCAATCCATCCAGAATTTATTTTGGCATATGGTAAAGATTTAAATTAACTTTCTCTAAATAGTGAACCATTGTTCCAATACCATTTGTTCACTATATTAAATGTTTACATCTACTGAAAGTATCTGGGATTATAAGTTTAGCTCTTAATGTAGATTGCAGTTGCATTACGATTTTTGAGATATTTTCATTTTCATTATTTCCTACAGAGTATGTAATTATATTTTTAATTTCCTCTTTGACCAATAATTGCTTTAAGAGACTATTTTAAAATTTCTGTGCATTTATAATTTTTTTTGCATAAGACACATTGAGGCATAGATGACACAAAACATTATATTATTTTCAGGTGTACAACATAATGATTCAATATTTGTATACATTGCAAAATTACCACTACAATAAGTGTAGTTAACATCCATCACTACACAAGTTACAAATTTTTTTTCTTGTGAGAATTTTAAGATCTACTCTCTTAGTAACTTTCAAATATGCAATGCAGTATTGTTAACTATAGTCACCATGCTGTACATTGCATCCCCAGGACTGATTTATTTTATAACTGGGAAGTTTGTACCTTTTGACCCCTTCAACCTATTTCATCTGTCCCCACCCCCTACCTCTGGCAACCACCAACCTGTTCTCTGTATCTATGAGCCTGTTCTTTTTCCCCCGCCCTAGATTCCACATCTAAGTGAGATCGTATGGTGTTTGTCTTTCTCTGACTTATTTCACTTAGCGTAATGCCCTCAAGGTCCATCAAGGGTGGGCAAGGTCTTGAAGGATGAATAAGAGTTCACCTGGTAGATACAGATGAAAAGCATCAGAGTCCCTTCCTTTCTTACCCGCATTACTCTCTCCCCCCACACCAATTCTATTTTTATTCAGAACACTTTTCTCCACCTGCCATGTTATATATTGATTTGCCCAATGAGAGAATGAATGAAAAAAAAAGAGCACAGAAGATCCTGAAGGTGTAAAACACCTGGCAACATACAGCCCCACCCCCATTATCACTATTGACTCAAATAACAGCCCTATGAGGTAGGCAAGGAAGATAGCGGCCCATTTTATTGATAAGGAAATCGAGGCAGAGAGATTAAAGAAAGAGTTTGACCACTATGAAATTCATGTTAACTGACAAAAGCAGGGTATAAAATTGAATATGCGGTATCATCTCACAAGAAGAACAGTAGGTACAGAATGAGAGAAATACCTCAATATGGTAAAGGTGGGTGGGCTAGCTCTTGGGGGGTGTGTTTGGATGTTTCGATTTTCTTAGCTACACTTCCAGGTGATTTCAACAAAGCATGTCATCCAGGAGAGGCTGGGCGTGCAGGTGGCACCATCCGTGCACTGGTTCTAAGCACTTAGGAAGACTTGGTGCCTGGCCAAGCCTGACTCTGGGGTTCTTTCTCCCCAAGACTCTGCCTAACTCATGCTATGTCTTCATTAGCCTTATTGGCAGTAATCGGCTTCTGATCGAGATTAATAGAGAAAATATTTCCAAAACACTTAAACAAGCACTTCCACTAGCCTATGTTCTGAAAATTAATCTTGTGGAGCAACCTGAGAAAAGGGTTAATTGCAGTTTCAGACAGAAATCCATGAGGAGCTTGCAGAGGGCCACTCACCCCGCTGCCCAGCCTCTGAGAGCACAGGGAATGTCTGTGTCTGGCTTGGCACCGTGGACGCAGTGGCCCTGGCCTGGCTGTGAGGGCTGCAGGCAGTGCTGAAAGCCTGGCCCCATTGGTTGTCAGCTGCCTGGCCTTGTTCTTACCCTATCCAGCTCCCACTTTCCTTACCTATAAAAGGTGGATATTAAAACAGTTATTTTTAAATTTTTAATATTTTTAGTCCATTGTGTAAAAGATGTACCTTCATCATGGCAACCTATTCCCTGCCAGGCTGCTGGGAGGGGCAGCACAGCCCAGTGCAGAGGAGGTCAGCTGGCTGTGCTGTCAGCCCCTTTGCCCACAGTCCTCCCCCAGGTGGGAACGTCCTCCCACCTGTCCTTAGAGGCTGCTATGGACTGAATGTTTGTGCCCCCAAAATTCCTTTGTCAAAGCCATACACTTCAATGTGATGGGAATTAGGAGGTGGGGTCTTTGGGAAGTGATTAGGTTTAGATGAGGTCATGAGGGTGGGGCCCCCTAATGATGGGATTAGTGCCCTCAGAAGAAGAGACCACCAGAGAGCCCCCTCTGTCCTCCATGTGAGGACCCAACAAGAAGGCAACTGTCTGCAAGCCAGGAAGACAGTCTGCCAGCAGCTGTCCTGAAGCCCTCACCTGCCCCTACCAGGAGTATGAACCAGGCCATCTTTGCAACCCTGACTCCGCTCTGACTCTCTCTTCTTGAGTGGCTCACTGTCGCCTTTGAACCCCTATTATGGGCACACATATCTGCCTCTGCCCTTTGAAACAGAGCATCTGGAAGGCAGGGTCCATGCCCAAGTGTAGGACCCACAGCACAAGCCCGGCACGGGTTGGGGTGGGGACTCATCCATGCCTGTCGAGCTCCCACTCCCTGCACACACTCGCCCCCAGTCGGCCAGTGCTGGCTTTTGGCATTTTTATGCTGTCATGGTTTCTGATCTGTGGCATGTTGCTCCCTAGGCTGTCTGCAGCATTTTCAGGTCCTGAGGAGGGTATCAGGAAAGCTCTGGAGAGCCATGAGTTCCTCCATCACACTGTGCATCAATAGGGCACTCCTATGCACCATGGTCTGGTCTAAGTGCCGAGGTACCATTGTAAACAGTCACAGGAGGTGTCCAGCGCACAGAGACATGCTCGGCTGTGTCCCACCTGCCCTGAGCTGTGGGGTCCACTGTGTGAGTTGACTGTGAACACCCGTCCCTGGGAGGGCAGCCCTCTTACCTCACTGGTCCTTACCTTCCCATCCTCTACGCCAGGCCCCTGCCTGACGCCACTGGCATGGTGATCACCGTGAGCATGGGCACCTAGAGCCCTGCAATCTCCATCACTGTTCCATCACTTGGTATGGCTTCACACCAAGTAATCCTCACCGCGGCCCAAGGTGGGGGGGACTGTCATTGTCTCCAGTTCACAGATGGGGAAGCTGAGGCTCAGGGACATTACATGACTTGCCCAAGGTGGCCCCACTGGTGAGTCACAGAGTGACACAGCTCTAGTCCCTGGGCTCAGCCACTGTACATGCCTTCTGCTTAACAATATCCAGCTAATACATATGGAGCACTTGAGGTGGCTGGTCATGATTCTAAGGGGTGCTGGAGGTCGTGACAAAAGCCAGGAGGTGGCCAGAGGATAAGAACAACCCTATGGTTCTCCCAGGTGGTGGTGAGAGACAGTTGGGACTTCATCCCCAGGGAGCACACGTGAACGGGTGTCCTGTCCTCCCCTGGGGAATGTCCCTGGAGGCCCCAGAGAACTGGGCGCCCAGTCCCCAGGGTGCTCCAGGTTCGAGTCCAGGATGACGCCTGGGATCCAGCCGAGGCCCTTCTGCCCGCCTGGCTGAGCGCGTGCCCCGAGGCCCTGTTGCCTAGACCCGTATTTGAACATCCTGACCGCTTCACCACCAGCTTGGAGAATCACAGAATATGCCGACCTGGCTCAGGACACTGCTGGTATTAGGACTGTGAGGTTTCGTGCATGGATTTCCTAGAGACTGAGCAGTGAGTAGAGGCTTGTTACCTCGTAGCTCCGCAAAGAAGCTGGGCCAGGGCCTTGGGGCACCTGCGGGGGGTGGGGGCGCAGCCATGCACTCACCGCCCCCTCCACCCCTCCCCCCACCCCCCAGTTCATTAGAGGTAGCTCCTGAGTGCCGGGAGCTGTTGCGGGCCCTGGGGATACGCAGCAAACACGCCCAGCCCCCAGGAAGCTCCACTCTAGTGGAGAGGCAGACAGTAAACAAACAAACAGACGCAGAGTATTCCAGAAGGTAATGAAGGCCATGGAGCAGATCGAGACAGGGCAGGGGGTGGGCAGTGCTGATGGGAGGGCGGGGTGATGTTCTGGCACAGAAGCAGAAAGGCCTCTCCACTGAGGGGCTCTCTGAGCGGCCCCGGGAAAGAAGAGGAGAGGCAGAAACAGGCCGGGTGCTCTAGATGGACGGAGTAGCCAGTGTGAAAGCCCCGAGGAGAGGCGCGCCTGGACGGCTCACTGGAGTCACTGGACTCAAGATGGCAGGTGGGACCAGATGCTGGAGGGCCCGTGTTCTGAGCTGCAGAGCCATCTGGTGACTTCTGAGCATAGAAGTGACATGAGCTGACAGCTGCCATGTTATAAATAGGCCATGGGGGGCCAGCGGTTGAAACACAGCTACTGTGATGATCCAGAGAAACATAACAGGAGAGGGTTCCAGAGTGAAAGAAGTCATGCGGGTGGCAAGAAGGGGTGAGACACTTGGAAGGGAGCGCCCACAGGATTTGCTGGTGGATTGGAGGTGAAGTGGAAAGGAAGGAGGGGGGTCAAGGGTATGATGCCTGGGTTTTTGGCCGAATACCTGGACGGTTAGAGTTGCCATTTCCCGATTCAGGGAAAACTGCAGAAGCGGGTGTGTTGGATGGTGCGGGGAGGGCTGGGGGCTGTGTGCGCTAGGTTAGGTTTGATACTAAGCACTCAGTGGAAGGGTTGAGTATACACTCAAGTTTCTGAGTCTGAAGTCCAAGCCCTGGAAAAGACTTGGGAGTCATCAGCTAACATGTGACATTTAAAACCACGAGACTGAGTGAGCTCACCTAGGAGATGTGTGCAGATGGACTGGAGGTCCAGAAGGGAGCCCAGAGGATTGAATGTTTATGAGTCAAGAACAGTTTGGTGAAACAAGCCAAGGAGACTTAGAAGGGGTGACCAGCAAGGTGTTAGGACAGCCAGGATATCGTGGAGGTCTTGGGAAACAAGTGAAGACAGCACTTCAAGAACAAGAACAGGGACTTCCCTGGTGGTCCAGTGGTAAAGAATCCGCCTTACAATGCAGGGGACGTGGGTTCGATCCCTGGTCAGGGAACTAAGATCATGCCGCAGGGCAACTAAGCCTGCGTGCCACAACTACTGAGCTCGTGCACCTCAACTAGAGAGGCTGCATGCCACAAACTGCAGAGCCCACGCGCTCTGGAGCCCATGTGCCACAACTACAGAGCCCATGCACCCTGGAGACTGCGCACCACAACTAGAGAAGAGAAAACCTGCACGCCACAACTAGAGAGAAGTCCGCACACCACAACTAAAGATCCTCATGCCTCAGCGAAGATCCCGCGTGCCGCAACTAAGACCCAATGCAGCCAAAAGTAAATAAAATAGGACTTCTCTGGTGGCGCAGTGGTTAAGAATCCGCCTGCCAAGGCAGGGGACATGGGATCGAGCCATGGTCCGGGAAGATCCCACATGCCACGGAGCAACTAAGCCTGTGAGCCACAACTACTGAGCCTGTGCTCTAGAGCCCGCGAGCCACAACTACTGAAGGCTGCATGCCTAGAGCCCGTGCTCCGCAACAAGAGAAGCCACCGTGATGAGAAGCCCACGCACCGCAACGTAGAGTAGCCCCCGCTCGCCGCAACTAGAGAAAGCCCACGCACAACAACGAAGACCCAATGCAGCCACAGATAAATAAATTATTTTTTTTTAAAAGTAAATAAAATAAATAAGTCTTAAAAAAAAAGAAAATGAGGACATGATGGGTCATGTCGAGTGAGTGCTTGTAGGCCATGGGATGCGGATGAGGGCTGCAGACTGAGCTGAGTGTGGGTCACGGAGGCCACTGGTGACTGTGACGTGGGAGCCCCTGCAGGGCTTTGAGCAGAACGGTGACCTGATCCCACCTACATCTGAAGATCAGTCTGGCTTTGGTGTTGAGAATTGATGGAAGGGGCAAAGGAGGATGGTGGCCCAGACCCAGGCACCCCTGGCGTGAAGAACCAACAGGACTCACTGACAAGGGGGGACGAGGGCTGCAGAGGAAGGGAGTCAAGGATGGTGCTCAGGTGCTTGGCCTGAGTCTGGGAGGACGGAGTCGCCACTGACCGAAGCTGAGTGGGTGCGGGGAAGGGTCGGGTCAGGACAGACGACAGTTGAGACATTTACTAGATGGCCCAGTGCAGCTGTGGAGCAGACAGCTGGACGGTCGATGGGACATTCTGGAGAGAGGTCTGAGCGAGGGATAAAAACATGGGGGAACCAGCATAGCGATGGCATTTCAAATCTTGGGGCGGGAGGAGGTCACTAGGAAGTGAGTGTCAGTGGAGAAGTGGGCACCCCCGCCTGCCATCAAGATCGGGGGGAACAGATCCTGAAAATGAGCAACCGGAGAGGTCGGAGCAGGGCCAGGAGAAGGGGGTGTCACCGAGGCGGGGCAGCGCATCAAGAGACGGGGTCAATGGACAACGTCAAAGCCTCCAAGACAGGCCGAGAAATGCCGAACGGTACTGCGCGGGGAGGGCAGGGGGTAGGGCCTAGGTCTTCAGACTTGGTTTCCCAAGTCATGGCAGAAAGCTGGCTTTTTTCTACGGCAACCTTTCACTCAGCCTTATCTGGGTCCCAACACGGGCCAAGATTCCGTCTCTTCCCCAGTGCTTCCTCGCAGATAGAGGCCAGCGAGAACAGCCACTGTCAAGGGTGGCCTCAGCCTTCTGAATCATCATTGTCATCAGAAAAGTCCCCTTCCAGTCGACCTTGCTTTAGGTCTTTAATTTAATTTAATTCTAATTCTTTAAAGACCAGTGCTTCTTGTAAGGTCAGTGAGCTGCCTCGATTGACCAGAGCATGGGCGCCGAGCACAGTGGATGCAGGCCCACCCAGGAGCGGGGCTGACATGCACGGCCCACCTGAGTGCAGGACACACAGAACGGGGGCTCGGAAGATCCGGAAACGTCCCTGTACCAGTTCTCAGACCCGATCAAGCCACTGCGTCACAGAGGAAACCTTGTGTTTGTGTGCCAGAACCCAGAGGACCAGGGCAGCTGTGCATGACTGAAACTGCTGTCCGCAGGCCCGACGCAGCCCCTCACACGCTGATTGGTCCCGAGGCAGCAAGGCGTGGGAAGATTCATTCTGAACCAGCTGGCTCCTTGTCGTGTGGACCGAGGCAAGGTCTGCTTCCTAGACAACCAGGCAACAACTAGGTGAGGTGAGGACCTGTTACACGATCTGTTTGCTTCTCCAAAAAGACACTAAGGTGCACCTACGCCCATCCTCCCTGTGCGTGCATTATGAAGCCAGGCTTTACAGGGTCCAGGAGAAATTCTCCTCTGAATCCAGCGTGGGACACGGCTAGCAGACGACTCTCAGCAGAGTGCCTTGCTTGGGTCTGGACCTCCCTGGGCTTTACCTGGCACTGGTGTCTGATGCTTTAGGGAGCCCGCAACCTTCACAGCCCTGGCACGTGGGCGGTAGGGGCATCCCGAAGGGGTCCACTCTCCAGGGTGCTCAGGTCACGACCTTTCCTTCAACCCGAGCCCAGTACATTGAGGAGCCTGTGGTCCTGGTCACACCTGTTCACCAGGGCCTCCTCTTCCTCTGTTGGTGACATCACCTTCTTTTCTTTTCTTTCTTATATTTGCAGAGCGTTTTTACGGTTCTTAAGTCTCTGAAGCCGTTGCTGACTCGGGCTCTGCCACAAAGCCATCTGACAGTCTCCCACCCGTGCCACGTCCGCAGCACACCCACTCGACACCCCACATGGGCTCCTGGCCATCCAGAGGCTCGGGGCGGGGGGCTGTGGTGGCCTAGCCCCTCACTCAGCTGCTGTCAGGGACCACCTCTCTGGCCACACGTCCCGGGGGTTTTCCAGGGGCCACTTTTGGGGTCTCTGGCTCTTCTCTGTGCTGTCCCTGTGTTTATCCCATCCAGTCTGTACTGGATATTATCCCACTCCGCCTTTCGGAAGCAGTTGACTGTATTTCCTGCTCACTTGAAAATCATTCTACTTTCCTTCAAGGAGGACAAAGCAGTGAGAGAAAAAGCTCCAGCCACAGCCTCCTCCCTTTGTCGAAACAGAAGCCTCTAGTCACCCTCCCCTTCAAAGCTCCTGTCCCGAGGCAGCGGCCCAGCCCCCGTGGGCAGGGTGGAGGCTCCTCCTGAGCTGTTTTCCATGACAGATCCACACCTGCACCAGACTCCCCACGTGGCCCCAGAGTCCAGCTCTGACGGCGGCTGCTCCCTCCTCCTGAGATCCCACCCCAGCGGCTCCGCCCACCGACAGGTACTCAAGGTAATTAGGCAGGAACACGTTATTGAAACCCTATGCGTGGGATTGTGCAGCAAAGTCACCAAAATCCATTTCAGAAGGGTTTGCTCGACCAGTCTTTCTTCAGTGAATCAAATGCTTAGCAACCACATAACTGTCTTCCTAAGTGTCCAGCTGGGCCGGGGCTCTGGGTTTAAAGTGTGACCAAGCCCCAGGAGCGGCCGGTTGGGGACTGAGATATGGAAGTGACACGGGCCTCTCTCCCATTTGATCCCGCCCAAAACACCCCCATCTCAGGCAGGTGCACTTGCCTAGGGGGTAGTTTCTGCACAAACAACTCAGAGATAAAACCGCCGGAAACTCAAGTGAGGTGGCCCGAAAAGCCCAAAGATCTGCATCCGTTGCTGGGGCAGCAGTGGGCTATCTGGCCATCCCTGTGCGAGAGCACGAACGGGTGGCCACACAGGCGAGCACCGGAAGGTGAGGGGAAAAGGCAAAGCCAAGGGTACCGCTGGCGACACAAGCGCATCTTCCAAGTGCCCATTTTAAAAAGAGTCTTTCAAACTCTCCCTGCTCCTGGCTGCGTTCTCAGACTTTGAGAGTCGCCCTGTAGGGCGGCGTCTGGCCTCATGTGCTGTCTTTCAGGAACACTCGGTGCTAATTAGCTCCAGTGCAAACTGGCTCCCAGCAGCTTCCTCCTTCGTCCCCAGACGCTGGGGTTTGGGGCTCCTGGTGCCTGGGTGCCGTGAATGGTGGGCCGTGCTCCCTGGGGCCACTCCCTCTACACCCCAGATCTCTGCACAGACCCCCCACCTGGGGGTGCCCCTTCCCATTTTCCTGGTCCAAAGGAATCTGGAGACCAGACAGGGTTTGCTTTCCATGGGAGGAATGGGCACCACCAAGCCGGTGCAGCTACTGAAGCCCCAGCTCCGCACTCAGGCTGGACCCTCATGCCCTACAATTGAACCTCTGTCCCGACTGCTTTCCACACCGCACATTGCAGTTCTGAGCTGAGGAGTGCGTGTCCACCATCAACTCCAAAAAGTTCCCACCAGCAGGGGCTGCATGCAGAGCGATGCTCCCTCCTGGCCCCTGCGGCTGGGAGGCACCGTCCCTGCCAGCACCCAGGCTCTTATCCAACCCAAGTCACGTTTGTTACGCCTCCGGGTCCCGGTATGGAGCTAGCTCTGTCCTGTCATTCATGGAGGCTTCACATGCACCCACTGTGGTGTTATCCCCATTTACAGATTAGGAAACTGAGGCTCAGCAAAAATAACATGTCCAAGGTCAAAGCTTGTTGTAAGTGAGGCACCAGGCTTTGAGGCTCATCTTGGGGACCCCAAGTCTGGTACTGTTTTTGGGACACATGACTCCACTGTGGAGTCGAGAGGTGGCACTGGCTGAGGCAGAAACTATGTAGAGGCCACAGCAGCAGGTCAGAAGGAAGGGGGACCCGGGAACTCATTCTCCCCCAAAGGCCACCCCACAACAGCAATTCTCACCTGCAGTGAGCATCAGGTCTAATAGGCATAAAGTTCAATGTTGCCCCATCTTCAGGATATTTTTACCTCAGCTCAGCTGTAAAATTAACGGATAACTTATTGTTGTACTAAAAAGACCTTTATTTTAGGCCGATCATTAATGAGGAGGCCTCACACCCCAGCCTGGTTACAGAAAGATGTGAAACTGCTTGTATCAATCTCCTGTTTCTGCAGGGACCGACTTTCTCAGAATATGTTTTAAATTGTTTTCCAAAGGAAAGGAGGCCTGTGTAGGAAGGGGCTGGCAACTGAGGGTGGCCCTAGATGTCTCAGGGCCTGGCTTCTGACAGGGAGCCCTTAGCAAGACTCCTGGGAGACCCCGTGGGGAGCCAGGGCCCTCAATCCAAGGATGGGGTCCCTGGAAACCCTGTGGCACAGACGTCTCCCCCAACCAGACCACACGGAGGATGCTGTGGCCCCTCCGATCCGAGAGCTCAGGTTCTCAATCAGCTTTGTGCTCAGTGCCAGGCTGGCCTTGTGGGTAAGCAGACAGAGGGCCGTCACTGCCTCAGGGTGATCACCAGGCTCTTGGGGAAACTGGAGGGTCATCGACTCCAGGGGACACTGGAAGCCAGTCTCTAAATCCGCGTGGAATTGTTCAGAGTGCGGTGGGGAGCATTGCAGGGGGCTTTTGGAGAGGGTCAAGTAGAAGGGTGAGATCCACACAGTAAAAGCGAGAGGGAACGGAATTTTTAGGAATAGGGGAGCAACCCGAGGATGGGCTCAGAAACAGGACCAGGACAGGGGCTCACGGACCAGTGAAGCCACGGGCTGGACCAGAGCACAGGGGGTGTTGGGGAAAAGTAAAATGAGGACAGAGGTCAAAACCGCAACATCAGATAAGGTAGACTTCAGATCAGCCAGTAAAAAATGAGGCCAAATAGATACTTTATGATGTTAAAGGCCGCAATTCCCAGTGACGATACAGCTGCAACCTTAATAAAGCAGAAATTAAAGAAGCAGATTGGAAAAGTAGAAACATGCTAATGATAGAAGACTTTAATTCCCCTGCTCAGTCCAAGATAGATGAAGAAGACAGAAATATGTGAGGGCAGAAATATAGAAGACTTAGCAAGATATATCGTAATTACTGAATAGAAAAATTACAAATGCATAATTACCCTCTGACCCAGCAAGCCCACTTCAGGAATTTATCCTCCAGATATACTCAAAATACAAAATGACGTATGCAGAGAATTATTCCCCGCAATAATGTTTCTCATAGCAATATATTAGAAACAATAATAAATTATGGTACGTCCACACACTAGAGTATCATGCAGTATTAGGAAGAATGAAAGGGGAAAAAACGGGGAAGTTCTCTACGTACTATGGAAAACATTTTCTGGGGTGTACCATTAAATGACAAAGCAAAGGTTCATCATGGTGAATAAATAAATGGGCAAGAAGTGTAAGAAAGGGGGAAAGTAAGAACATATATTTGCAGGTGCACATAGAAATACTGGAATAATGCAATATAAATTAATACAAGTTGCAACATACAGCTTTTTACAAAATATCATTTTGAATTTTGAACCATCTGAATATATTAATGTGGTCGGCAGAACAATGACCATCCAGAAATGCCCACATCCTAATTCCTGACACTTGTGACTACGTTACTTCCTGGCAGAGAGGCCTTTGCAGATGGGATTAGAATTAAGGACCTTGAGATGGGAAGGTTATCCAGGGTCATCCAGGTGGGCCCCACGTAATCTAATGAATCTTTAAAAGCAGATACTCTGCTGGGGTGAGAGGGAGCTGAGACTACCGAGGAAGGGTCAGAGAAGTGCAACACGGCTGGCTTTGAAGATGGAGGAACGGGCCACAAGCCAAGGAATGTGGGCACCTCTAGAAGCTGGAAAAGGTAAGGAAACGGATCCTTCTCTGGAGCCTCCAGCCCTGCCCACACCTTGATTTTAGCCCAGTGAGACCCCTGTCAGACATCTGACCTCCAGAACTTTGAGATAATAAGTATGTGTGGTTTCAAGCCATTACATCTTTGGTAACTTGTTACAGCAGCAGTAAAAAACTAATACAATTAAATCTTTTTAAAAAATTACATGGGAAAATCAAGAAGACATTTTTGGCTTGTCCTGCTGGTCTGGCTCATACATTGCTGATGGTAAGAGATCCCTGGGTCAAGGCTGAGTAGGTGCACAGCTCACTGGCATGCCCTCACCTTGACATCCAGAAAGGCCCACTGTGGGTCCACCTTAGGACCTGGGGACAGGATGAGAGCGACGGGTCTGGATACCCCAGCGAGGAGCTGCTTTGGGTGGGGTGTGGTCCTCAGAAACAACTTTGTCCTATGGACTACTCTCACGCCCTACGGTCACTTGGCAAGTGAGGCCAGACTTAATGGAGAGACAAGTTTGTTGCTGAAGAGTTATAAATGGTGCTTTGTTCAGACAAACAGCTTTTGACAGTCTGCCTGGAGGGCCTGCTGACAGCTGGGACAGGATGGAGTAAGCGACTCATAGTCTGGCTGAGCCCAGAAGCTACCCACGGGTTAGTCCTGACCAGACCCTTTGTGGAAAAGCCAGTGCAGCCCACAGAGCTGCAGTGGGAGGGTCAGTCAATGTGGCCGGTGCTGGGACCCCAGGGGCTTGGGGGACAGCCCTGGTCAGCACAGAGTCCAGAGGCGGGTCCATGGTTATGGCAGGATGGCAACAGGTCCAGGTGGAGGGGTCATTGGTGGAATGGCCCAGGGCTGGGGAGGGAACCCAGAGTGCCCAGGCCATGGCAGCAGGGGAGGAAGAGCCGCGTGGACTTCCTGGGTGGAGCTTTAGTTCCCTAAAGCAGAGAAGCAAACACAATCATCGTCAGGGCTGAGGTGCGGCCCGTATGGTAGCTCTGGCATAAACACCAGGACAGGGAGCCCTGGCCCCGCTGCCCTCGTGTGATCATCTAGAGGTCACGGGCTTCTTGTCGCCCTCACCCAGAGGCCTCTCTGGAAGCATAAGGGTCTGGCCAGGTGACTTAAGGACCAGGGCTTTGGGGTCATGACCAGCTCCTACTCATCCTTAAAGGCCTAGTGTCATCTCCTCCAGGAAGCCTTCCTGGGGAACTCCCCTCTCCCTAAATGCACCTGGAGACATCTCTGTCATTAGACTTACCCACCTTGTTGTTCTTATTTTTGCGTCTGCCTCTGTCACTAGGTCATGAGCTTCTGCAGGGGTCACACTACCTCCCATTCATCTTAGTATCCCCAATACCTAGCGTAGTACGTGGCACATCACACGTGGTCACTCATTCATTCATTTATTCCACAAATATTCTTTAAGCACTTACTCTGTGCCGGGGACTATTTTGTGAATGAAAGAATCATGAACAGACGCCAGTTCACCTGCCCCACCCCCACGGTGGATGCTTTGAGAACATTTCCTACTGACAGGGTCTGGGTCAGGGTGCTGTCTGAGCGAGGGACCACTCACAAGGCTGGTGTGCTGGATTCTGGACTCCACTTCTCTTCCAGTTTCAACAGCGACGTCAAGTGCGGCGCCCCAACTTCCCCCAAGTTCCTGCTCCCCGTCTCCCTGCCGGCTTCACCCACCAGTGCTCACGGCCACCCCAGCACAAGCTCCTCCCAAAGTGACTGTGAACCTCAAAGAAAGGAGAGAAAGGAGAAGCTGGGGACCCCGAGAGAGGCAGGGCATCACTCTGCACGGCTGAGCCCCCGCCTTGACCGGGGCATCTGATGGGCCTGTGACCACAGGAAGGAATTCGACACCCTCCTCGCGCCCATGGTTTGGAGGACAGGGCAGATCACCAACCCCGGTGAGGACAGAGTACCAGCGGTCACTGCCGCCAGGCAGCTGGCAGGTGCCAGGCGACGTCATGCTGCTGTGGCAGAAAGTGAGGAGGGAGGGCTCCCAGGGTCTCCCAGGTGGGCAGGAGGGAAAGGTGAGGGAAGAGGGTGCTCTCAGGTGGGGGCAGGGCACAAACAAGGGAGGTCCCCGGGGTCTGCTGAGCCCAGTGAAAAAGTGGCAGGAGGCAGCTGTCTCCTGCTGCCATCAGCCCACCCCCGCCCCCCACACACATCCACTCTCCCCAAGATGCAAATGCTAATGCCTGGGTTAGTGAAAAATATAAAAATCACTGGCTCTCAACCATGTCAGACCACTCATGCCCGAGCCCTGAGGCTCCTGCTGCCTTACTCCCTCATCTTTAACACTCCTGGGCGCGATGGGAGGGCAGGGGGCTCGATCTTGGTTCTAGAGGGAGGAAAACTACAGCCAGAGGCTAGTGACTCAGAGTCAGGTGCCAGGATGATACCCTAGTGACCCAGCTCCCAGGCTCTGCTCCTGGTGCCAAGGAGACAGCCTGGGAGGGGGTGGGGAGGGCTGCACGTGGAGCCCCAAAGACCTGAACTCAGCTCGATACACAACAACCAGAAATCAACCGCATTTCTATGCGACCACAGTGCACAACTAGAAATGGAAAACAAATAAACAAACAAACACCAGTATCATTTGCGATAGCAACAAAATATACCAAAAGAGTTAGGAATAAATCTAACAATATATGTGTAAGATCTATATGCTGAAAACTACAAAACACTGGTGAAAGAAATCAGAGAAGACCTAAATAATTGGAGACGTAGTCCATGTTGATGAATTGGAAGACTCAATAATGTTAAGATGTTAATTCTCCCCAAACGAATCTATAGATTCAATGCAGTTTCAATCAAGATCCCAGCAGGATTTTTATTTTGGAGAAATCAACAAACTAATTCTAAAATTTCTGTGGAAAGACCAAGGGAGTGGAAGTGCCGAAACAATCTTGAAAAAGAAGAACTAAGTTGGGAGACACACACTACCTGATTTCAAAACTAGCTATAAAGCTACAGTAATCAAGACAGCATGGAATTGGCAAAAGTATAGATATCAATAAATAGAGTCCAGAAATAGGACCATCCATACATGGTCAATTGATTTTCAACAAGAGTGCAGTAGCAGTTCAATGGGGAAAGGATAATCATTCCAATAAATGGCGCTGGAAAAACTGGATGTCTATAAGCAAAAAAAAAAGAACTTTGATCCATACGTCATACCAGATACAAATATGAATGCAAAATAGATCATAGACATAAATGTAAAACCTAAAACTAGAAAAAGCATAGAAAATCCTCGTGATCTTGAGTCAGGCAAAGACAACTTCAATAAGATTTCAAAAGCATGATTCATAAAAGAACAAATCAATAAATTTGACCTCATCAAAAATAAGAATGAACATCTGTTCTTTGGAAGACACTTTGTTAAAAGGATAAAATAAGCCACAGACTGGGAGAAAATATTTGCAAATCACATATATGATAAAGGACTTGTATCTAGAAAGTATAAAGAACTCTCAAAACTCAATAGTAAAAACATAATAAGAAAAGAAACAACCCAAGGAAAAAATAGGCAATAAAAATGTGATCATTTCCCCCAAAGTAGGTATGAGTATGGCCGATAAGCACAAGAAAAGATGCTCAACGTCATTAGTCATTAGGGAACCGCAAATTAAAATCACAATGAAATGCTACTAAATGGCTATTAGAATAACTTTAAAAAATGACAATACCAAGTGCTGGCAAGGTTGTGGAGCAACCAGCTGCTGATGGAAACATGAAACGGTCGTTTTTTTTGGAAAGCAGTTTGGCTGTTCCTTAGAAAGTTAAACAAATTTACCAGATGACCCAGCAATTTCACTCCAAGGAATTTACCCAAGAGAAGTAAAAACTTAACATTTACACAAAAACGTATGTGGATGTTTTATAGCCCTTTACTTGTAATGCCCCACACTGGAAACAGTCCAGATGTCCTTCAACAGGCAAATGGTTCAATGAACTGCCGTGTATCTGTACCACAGAACACTGCTTACCGATACTAAGGAATCAACTGTTGATACACGCAATCACATGCAGGAACTTCCCAATCATTATGCTCAGTGAAAGAAGTCAGACTCAGAAGGCTACGTACTGTATGGTTCCACTTATATGGCACTCTGGAAAAGGCAAAGTTCTGGAAACACGTCAGGGGTTGGGATGTGGGGCGGGCTTGAGACACAGGGACATTTTTTGAGCCAATGATAAAGCTCTGTGTCTTGATTGTGGTGGTGATGATATGGCTGCATGCATTTGCCAAAGCTCTCAGGACTGGACACAGAAGGGGGGATTTTACTGTACATTCATTGCACCTTGAGAAGTGCAGGAGACCAAGCCCTTCCAGGCCATGTGACCTGGGGCAAGTAACTCAAGTCTTTCTGAGCAGTAATTTCCTTATCTGTAAAAAGGGGATAATAAAAAAATCTAGGGGTTTCCAAGGATCAGTGAAAGGTGTGCCTATGTGCTCCATGTAAAGGGTCACATGAAACATCCAGATACTTGGATGCAGGAAACTATCCCCAGCACCAGGGTACCAGCTGGACATGCCACCCAGGTCCTTCCCAGGAGTGAGCCCAGAAATGACCATCTTGGGAGAAATGGCTCCTCCCTCCTGGCACCTCCGGCAGTGTCAAGATGCCTGGCCCAGGCCCAGGCAGAGGTTCTCAACGGCAGTGTGTGACGCCACCAGACTGCAGGCTACCCATCGCTCTTTTTCTTTATAGACTTGGGGGGATTCACTGGCATCCCTCATTCTTTCTTTGGTACCAAGTACTAACCATAGGGTGGGGGTCCTGCCAGGAACTTGTCATAGACAGGTGTCTATGTTAACTATGCTTTCTTATTTTCTGTATTCTTGAGGCTCTGGCATCCGGGGCCTTGCTGACCTGACCTGCGAGGGAACACCCCCTCCAGGCCTAGCTAACTCTTGTATAGCACAAGAGCGTGCCTTTCATATGCAAAGCAACCAATCCAGAGCCCATCCTTAGAACCACCTCCTCTCTCCGTCTCCAGGAAGCAATATTTCTCTGCCCTAATCACCCCAGGGCCAGTATCAGACAGCTGGGACAGTTCCTCCATCCCAGAGTCCACTGAACTCACTCAGACTGGCCGCTCCTAAGCCTGCCTACCCTGCCTTGACGATTCCTTCCTGCAGAAACCACAAGGAAGTCTCTTGCCCACATCCTCCTCCTGACCAATCCTGGTGCTTCCCCATGTGGCCCTGCCAGGCATCCTGATTCTAGGGACCTGTGAATAGAAGCTTCTCTACCACAGTCATTTCTGTGACTGTGTGACCTACTGTGCCTGATTGAAACAGATCCTGGGAACACATTAAAACAACGTCTGCCCTCCCTGCCCCCGGCCTGAGAGCGCCAGAGCCCCCGAGTCAGCGGCTCCTTTAACCCCGTCCTGTCTGAGCAAAAAACAGACGCCCTCCAGCGACCTACACGCAGAGGCAGGGCCAAGTCGAAAGCTGAGCCCCTGTGAGCTGTGAGAACAAAGAAGAAAAAGGGAAATCTCTCCCAGCAGCCTCAGAAACAGCGGATTAAAGCTACACAATCAATTTGATGTACCCTGCCTCTGTGGAATACATGAATAGACAGCGAATCATCCCAAATTGAGGAGGCGGACTTCTAGAGCAAGATCTATGATTTTTTCCCCTTTTCCTCTTTTTGTGAATGTGTATGTGTATGCTTCTGTGTGAGATCTTGTCTGTATAGGTTTGCTTCCACCATTTGTCCCAGCGTTCTATCCGACCATTTTTTTTTAAATTTTTTTCTTAATAATTAATTTTAATTTAAAGAACTCTATTATACTTTACCTTCTTTCTATCTTTCCTTCCTTCCTTCCCTTTTTGAGACAACGAATCGTCCCAAATTGAGGAGGTGGACTTGGAGAGCAAGTTTTATGATTTTTTCCACTTTACCTCTTTTTGTGAGGGTATATGTGTATGCTTCTATGTAAGATTTTGTCTCTATAACTTTGCTTCCACCATTTGTCCTAAGGTTCTATCCTTCCCTTTTTTTTTTCCCAAGAAAACTGCATGGTGAATAAACCACCAACTCTGGAAGATAAGCCGTGGCACTACTGCGGAGCTTAGAATGGGGTGGGGCCCTCTCTGTCACAGTGTTAATACTCAAGCATGGCGGGCTCGGAGAGTGTTACGAAATATCAGCATTTTGACCTGGTGAGAGGGGCCTATTTGGGATGTGCCCCGTTTACCTAACACTGGGTGAAGGAGGTCCCCACTCAGGGTAACAGGGCCCCGGGATACCGTGGTCTTGACTTGCAGCAGCACTCCACACCACTGCTCCCAGCCAGCTCCACTCTGTCCACTGAGCACCCTCTCCGCAATGGACCTAAGCCAGAGTGAGCCAATCAAGAGGAGACGGGAGGAACCACGTGGTGGGATGGAAGGGGCAGGAGCTGGCAGAGGAGCAGGTGTGTCCCAGGCCGGGCCCTCCCCTAGGCATCATTGAGGCTGCTGTCGCTCAGGAGCACCTTCTCCCCAGGTCTGAAGGCCGGCATCCCAAGGTAGGGGCAGCTGGCACAGCGGAAAGCATCGCCCAGGTAACACTGTTGAAAGAAGAGACCATCATACAGGGGAGCCAAGTGTCAGCTCTCCCAGAGATACAGGCCAGAAGAAAGGGATCCCAAATTTCATGGTATGGCCACAGTGGCCTAAAGAGAATGACTGCGTACATTTGTAGGTCCAACTGGGATCCAAATACTAAGAGGCTTTAAGATCTCTGATTTCATGAAAGACAAAAGTCTAGAGAAGTCCCTTAGGTGAATACTTCTGTATTCTCAGCAGTTCAAATCACAGCCACACTCAGCAAATGGCTGAGTAGCATCAGGCCTAATGTGAAGCAGAAAGAAAGGGGCCAAAAATAAGAAATGACAAGTGCCTCCCCTACGGGCATGAGTGCGCTGCCCACTCTCAGGAGATAAGCCCTCTTCCCATTACTACCTAGAGACACGTTCTCACACGTTCACCTATTATTAAAATAATTGGGCAGTGAACTCTGTAGAGCTGGAGCTGGCCTGTGTTTAGTTTAGGCCTTTGTGAATACTGAGTAATCAACCAGATACTCACGTTTCCACAAGCCGACTTGGGCTGGGAGCTTATCTGGTCCCTCAACTTCTCTTTCTCCAGTTCTTCTGCGAGGCCACAGGTGCTGGGGGAAAGTTAGCAGGTGATGAGTGGGACCTGCCACCACCCAGGAACTCCAAATCCTTGACAGACCTTTTCCCTGGGAGTCTTCACAGATATGGAGCATTGACCTTTCCTGGCCTAGTCAGCTTTGGGCTCCACAATTCAATGATGTACTGTTTGGAGATTCACACACAGACAGTAAACTATCGAAAAAGCCAGCAAAGATTAGCACAAATTTGGGAGAATGGTAGCCTCTTGTAAGGAGAGGGAGGGAGATGCAGCTGAGGGAGCAGGCAGAGGCGACTTCTAAGGAACAAGTCATGTTCCTGGTACTTAAGCTGGGTGAGCAGTACATGGGTGTTCATTTTATTGTTCTTTAAAATGTACTTATTTAGCATACTCTTCTAACCGTCTGATACATTTTACAATAAAACATGTTTTAGTAATTGTGAAGCACAGCGATTCCTTGACAATCAGAAGCCGCTGGAAGCAGCCTGGCAGCCTCTTCTCACCCCAAGGCTTACCAGTTCTTGCAGGCCTTCCTCTTTTTCCCTTCCCCACAGGAGGCAGCCCGCAAGGAAGCTGGGTCTGGCTTCTTCATATCTTCTGGATCCAGCAGTTCATCTGAGTCAATGAGATCCTGGAGAATGTTCGAAGCCATTAATGACCCAGTCATGGTCTCTGCTAATGAACAGGTGAAGTGGCCACAGTCCACAGCAGCAGTTTGCCCATCTATGTAGAAGGCAGCCATCATCCTACCTGGGCTTGATCATCACGCCCAAGCTGACCACATAGTGAGTACACTACGTGCACAGAAGCTGTGTTAGGCTGTGAGGGGGCTGGGGACTCATTTATGATGTGCAGAGAATATGTGTGTGGAGGGCAGGGAGGGAGGGGGCAGGAAGAACAAAGAGAGAAGCGTTATATTTATGCGAATATATAAAGGGCTGTCGTGTGAGAAAAGGGAATGGAATATTTTCTATATAATTCCAGAGGAAAAGGCAGATAATGATATATACACTTGTGTGATTCTTCGATAAACGTGTAGACAGTTAATCTGTAAGCTCTGTGAGGGCACAAACCGTCGCCTAGTTTGCTTACCACTCTAACTTCAATAGTTGTAGGAATGAAGAACTTTATTACAGAAAGCATTGATCTGAGTTGGAAGAGCATTACTGTTAAGACAGTGAGCATTTGGTGACTTGCCCAGACGAAGGAGCCAAAAAATATTTTAGCTGACAAACTCTTTTCAGGTTTACGCATGCCCACAAGAGTCTTTAATATATCACATGAAGTGAGAACAAGAAAATCTGCGGGGGGAAAGATGCTGAAAAAGAAATTTAAAATGCCACTAATGAGGAGTTTCCTTCTGAGTCAAAAAATGCCAATGGCAGGCACAGCCACAAGGCTGGGCTTTAAATGCTTTCACACCTACAAACCCAGAGAGGCCACTCCAAACAACAACATTCCCACCCAAAGTGGGGCCTGAAAGAAAGCAATCAGGTGACCACAGTGCTGACTCACCACGCTCTCATCCTCCATATCATTGGCTGAGAGGGTCCAGAGCTTGGCAGCTGCAGGGTCCATAGCAGGCTTCCCTGAATCCAACCAATGAAAGAAAACAAGCTCCAGAAAAGCAGCTGGAAACAAACTCCAAGCACATGTAAGTGCTTTCTACTGAGGCTGTGCAGGGAACACACTGGACCTGGGTTCAAGGCCCAGCTCTATCACTTATAAAGGCATGAGAGGGACCCATCACTTTATGGCAATAAAAGCCATCATTTGTTAAGCTTTGTGCCAGATACTACATTAAACATTTTACATACATGATCTAATTTAGTCCTGCTCACCACCTTATGAGGAAAGTTCTTGTCATCCTAATTTTATAAATGAGGAAAGAGGTTTAGATACTTAGGCCAGTTACACCCAGCCACAAATACACAAGTACAGACAGAGTCTACCTAACGCTTTTAACTTCCACTCCATATTGCTTTCTCCTCCTTCTCTTAGTTCCCATCCCTAGAACATGGGGCTAATAGGATTCCCTATGCCCACTGCAGGAGATTTGAATATGAAACAAGAAACTGTACCAAAAAGCATTATAAATAGCAAAGCTCCGGTCTCATGTAGACCTGTTACAGACAAGAAAATGGGCTCAAGAGCTGATGGCGGTGGCGTAACAACAAATCAGTAGCAAATCACACCTCCTGATTCTCTCTCTGGGCCCGAAAGAGCTGAGGGTTCAGTGTGGGCCAGTCCACGAATGGGCCTTGGCGGGTAAGTGCACCCCCCAGAGATCACTGTCACACTGGATGCTCAGATCTCCCACAGGGCAGGCCATCTAAGCTGCTCCTACCCATTCTGGAACTGTGACTCCAAAGGTTAGGATGCTAAAGGATTTCTTGAAGATTTAGGCTGGACAGTCAAAACAGAGCAGTGTGAATACCTGTAAATTTTTGCATACCTCACAGCTAGGACAATTTTTCTCAACTCAGGCATTAAAAAATAGTGATAGGAAGGGTGAGAATGGTGAAAAAGGGTGGAGTGCAATCTTCTGAGAGGAGATATTTTTATAAGTGTCTTAAGATCCTCAAAGAAAAGCTGAATTCAGTGGCACAGAGAAAAGGACACATGGGAAGAGGAATAGCACACTCTTATCCGCCATGACCGTCACTGTGAGGTCTTCTGAGGGTAAATGTCATAATTCTGGGGTCTGGAAAGACTTCATTAACTAATGAAACTATGGGAGTCTGACCTCTAGTATCTGGAGACCTCAGTGTCCTCTGGTGCAGAAGAAGGGGCTGAACTAGGTAATATCTACGCATCATTTCAGTATTGGATCCGAATATGCCCAGAACAACAGTACATTAAGCATTCTTCCACTTGGAAATGAGGGAAATTAAGGAAGGGAATGATCCTCTAAAGATATCACCACCTCATTCAGATCTCTGGCTCAGTTTTTAATACGGCTTTTCAGGCCCACTCAGACAGAACAATATCCCTAGGCCAGTCTCACCGGAAGACTTCTTGGTAGTAGAAAGCTTAAGTTGACTAGAAGAACCCACTTCAAAATTGGGCTTTTTTCCTGTGATCTGCACAGAGAGCAGGCTGTCACTGTGGTAACCCAGGTGTTCTCGGACAGACTGAATCTCCTCGGGGCTCAAGAACTTGCGCTGCAGCTGAAATTCAAGATATCAGAGGATTAGGCCACGCTTTTTCTACCGTATGGTGGTGTACTATGTCCCCCTCACAGGTGTCAAACGCTCACGTCTGCAGTAAGCGCATGACAGCAGGAGATCGCAGACGTTGCCTCGTGCCACACGTTCGGTTTCTCACTGATCAGGACCCTGGAGTGTAACTTCTGTCTACGTGTTTATGTTGAGCCTGCCCCTTGGAGAGTTTTATCAAATATCTGTCTATTAGGTACAAGGCACTGTGCGAGGCATTGTGGAGATTGTAATGATTATGATTATCAAGATGAATCGGACATGCTGAAGAGGCTGTTGAATGGAATCGAAGCCTGTGGCGGGGGAGCATGCCCACAGTAAAGATGCTAGAAATGAAATACGCAGTAGAGAAAGAGAACCACGGGGGGAGGGAAATGCTTTCTATGTTCCTTGGGAAGAAGCAGCAGACAGGAAAGGTCGGGAAGAAGCTGGGGGTGCTACCTCTATGTCCGACAATTATGGAACCGCTACATAAACCACAGTCCATCTAGAGCACTGAACGCCGTTCCATAATTAGTAAGAAAGTGGGTCAATACACTAAGATGGATAATGTCAAAGACAGCTAAAGGTGGGGGAAAGAGCTAGTGACTGAACACTGTATACATACGACCTTATTTACATTAAAAAATGTGTATACACACACACAAAACACACTTGTAAATACATAAAAAGAAGTCCGAACAGCCACACCAAAAAATGTATTGGTGGCTCCCGCTGGGGAGGAAAGTGTAAGCAAGGCCTGAGATGTCACTTTATATTCTTCAGTCTTAACTGAATTTTTATGAACATCCCATATTTTGGAATAAAAGATGGAAGAACTTTAACTAAAGAGAAAAATAAGAAAGGGTAGGTGTGAAGAAACTGAGGCCCTAGGTCATGTACAGATCAATGGTATAACAGCTATTGTGGTATAACACTTCTCACACAAGAAAATTTCAGCATTGGAGAAGAATGGAGAACCATAAATACCTCTATTTAATGTTAATATTTCTAATGAATTGTCAGAAAAGGATTTCCCCCTCCAACCTATTCTAGCCTCCCACCCAAAAGCTGAGGAAAATACAGGCAACTGCCCTTCACTTAGGCCTAAGATTCGTGTCCACTAAGAGATGCCTCAGTGGTCACCACTAGTACTGAGACCAAAATATGTCCCAACCCACATGGGCCCAAGCTGAGTCTCTTCAGAGGAGATTGATTTCAGAGGTTTCGTCCTTCGAGGCATCTGGTTTCTCCCATGCAGAGCCCTTCTCAACTTGTTTCCTAGTTGAGTGACACTGATCACCTCACCTTCAGGGTTGTTATTTCTCCCAGATTCTCTCTGTATCGTCTGACAAAAGAGATACTGGGTTTAGTCACCCAAGGCTTAAATTCCCAGCAAAGAAGGTCGTCTACAAACATACCTCTTTTACTTCCACAAGACCAGAAAGAGTCAGGGCTGAACACAGCTTAGATGCCGTCTTCACTTTGCTATTGTTAACTGCTAAGAGGAAAACCCCAGTTAATAGCTTTATAGGCCAAAGCAGGAAAAATAATAAAGGCTCTCTCCTATTCAGGTCAGCAGGCATTAAAACAACAATAACCTATTCTGTTCAATATATATATATTTTAGTGATAATATTTTAATTGGACAACTCCTTTTGGTTGTTCAAAGTGCTCTTACTGATGCTCTTAAGTGTCATATAACCGTCTCGGTTCTTTGTGGCTGTCTGGAGGGGGGGGATAGGGAGGGTGGGAGGGAGGGAGACAAAGAGGGAAGAGATATGGGAACATATATATATGTATAACTGACTCACTCTGTTATAAAGCAGAAACTAACACACCATTGTAAAGCAATTATACCCCAATAAAGATGTTAAAAAAAATAAATAAATAAATAAAATAAAACAACGTCTGAAGAGTGATCTGCTGACACAGGCATTATCATCACCTTCACTGTATACAGAGGGCAACTGAGGCCCAGAGAGGAGAAATCAACTGCAGGGTCCCAGGCCTGGTAAGGAGCAGGGCCATTCTTGCAGCCTCGGTCTGTCTGCTTCCCAAAGCTGGCACTTGCACTGCAGCTGGCTCCACGGACAGCCACAGTGTGTGCCGTACAAGCAGTGGCACCCACCATGTGGGTGCAGATGGAATGCGGTGGGGAGGCTGGTGTGGAGTGTGGAGCTGAGGTGCCACCTCCGGAGTCCTCAGAGTGGAGCTGGGGTGCCACCTCCGGAGTCCTCAGAGTGGAGCTGGGGTGCCCACCTCCGGAGTCCTCAGAGTGGAGCTGGGGTGCCCACCTCCGGAGTCCTCAGAGTGGAGCTGGGGTGCCACCTCAGGAGTCCTCAGAGTGGAGCTGGGGTGCCCACCTCCGGAGTCCCCAGAGTGCACGTGGGCATGTGAGTAGTCGGGGTGGGAAGGGACCAGCCCTGCACTGTCCTTGGGCTCCTGGCTCTGCTCTGCCTCTTCTCCTGTACCCAGAGCTGCATCACAGGTAAGGGGCAGGTAAAGGTGAGTCCCTAATTCAGGAGTGCAGGGCAGGCAACAGGTAGGTCTACAAAAGTTATGCAGATGCTGAAATAGTGGATGGTGATAAATAGTCCCTGTGTGCTACATTAGTTACCCAGACTTGGAAAGTAAACCTCCCTGCGGTCGTGGGACCCCCAACTGCAGCCTCTGCTGACCCTGCCCTGACCACTCCCATCTGGGCTAACCACCCTGTCTTCTTCCCCAAGGCTTCAGAGGCCTCCAAGTTCCTCCTACCTGCATCCCGCCTTCCCTTGGCCTCACCCCGCTCCCCTGGGAACCCTGTGCTTACACTCTACCCTCTCCTGTCTAGACCACAGTGAGGGGCTTTTGTCACCTCCCGGAGAACAGGCTTTCCCACCCTGGCTCTCACCACCACCCCGCCCCACCAAATGCTAAGTAAGATCAATTACCCACCCACAAGCTGCCCACACGTATTTCACTGGAGCCCCGTTCAGCCTCGTGGCTGCAGGTATGTTTCTAAGAGACCAGTCGAGGGCGAATCTGCAGAGAAGATGGGACTCTGCTCGGCCAGAGGTGTCAGGTGGGGCCGCGCACCTGCCTTCCTGTTCAGCCTGGGACAGGTGGTGTCTGGAAGCCACTCTTCTCTGCCTTTCTCCCCAGCCGGCTGCTTACAAGAGATGCCAAGGGAACACGGATGTTTTGAGAGCAATGGTCTGGACACCTGAGCCCTCTGGGGCCCAAAGAGACCCGGCAGGGGCTGTGAGAGGGAAAGGGGGCAGAGCCCAGAAGCAAAGGAAATGACCCTAAAGTGATGCACTAGAAAGAGTGGCGCCAGGGCCAGGGGAGAGGCGCCGGGGCCAGGGGAGAGGCGCCGGGGCCAGGGGAGCACCTTCTTCAAGCGCCTGAGGGCCCATCTCGTTACAGAGAGTAGATGCCAGGGATGCCCTGAGAGGCTGAGCCGTGCAACAAGGGCGAGCAGCCGCACAGAACCCCCCACCGTCACACCCCACTTTGGTCCGCCTGCCCCTCCTTTCGCTTGTGGAGCACCTGTCCAGTGCTGTGAGGCTGTGTGTCCCACCCTGGCCACGC
>NW_006780198.1:1865686-1901629 GCF_000442215.2 Lipotes vexillifer | reverse complement strand
ACAGGCCCGGGCAGAGAGAGCAGCCTTGTGTCCAGGGCATGCCGACCGCCGACCGACCAGGGAAGAGTGGGTGCAGGGGCCCGAGGCCCTCCAGCCCTACTCTGGGTGTCTGGCCTGGCCAAGGGACCGGCCTCTAGGCAGGAAAGGGGATCTGCCAATGAGAAGCAACAAATGGCTCCACTGGACTCCCAGTTGCAACCAGAAGAGCATTCCCAGCAGGCACGTCCTCAGTGGGAGCCGGGAGCTGTCCCCAGGCCGTGGTGGCCAGAGAGGCAGGCTGGTGGCCAAGCCCCCTGGACTCAGAAGTCCAAGGCCAAGATGTGTGCCAGGGCCCCAGGACGGTGCTTCCAACCAGGGCTGGGCTCCCGGGCTGGGCCACCTCCCCTTCCAGCTTTCCAGGACCATCCCTCCCAGGACGTTCCTTCCAGGAAGAGAGAGGGTGTTTTTTTGGTTTTTCTTGTTTCAGTTTTTGGCCACGCCACGCGGCCTGCGAGATCTTAGTTCCCTGACCAGGAATCGAACCCGTGCCCCTGCAGTAGAAGGGCAGAGTCTTAACCACTGGACCGCCAGGGAAGTCCCGAGAGAGGGTGTTAAGCCTTTCCCATCCGATGACATGAACGTTCGAATTCTGTGAACTGGGAGTGCCGCTAACCTTCACGGTGACAATGATGACAACAGACACAGCAACGCGACACCCAACACCGGCTAGAGCTAAACGTTTCCTGTGTGTTATTCCACTGAATTCCCGCAGGGACCTTATGGGAAAGGGACTATATCCCCATTTCCCAGATGAAAAAAACCTGACCCTTCCAATGGCAACTCGCCCCAGGCTAGCGGCGGGGCTGGGAGCTGAACCCTCCAAGGTTACAAGTCACAAGGGCAGGCACGTGCCCCCAGCCCCAGGGATGGAGGAGGCGGCCCTGGGGGAGGAGTCTTTGCGGATCTGAAGGGCCCCCATAAATGGCCCCAACAACAGAAAAGGGCTTTCCACGCATTATCTGCAAAAAAAGCCAGCTGAGAGGGAGGGAGAAGAAACGCAATAAAAGCAAAGATAAATTGTGTTGAAGACAAGATGGCAGGAAGATGGATCTCGCTGGAAATTCCTTCTGACTGGACTCTGAAAGGATCAGAGCAGTTTTCGTCCCAAGATTAAGCAAAATTGTTTTCCGTCATAACCTCCTACCCCTCTGTGTCCAATCTCCTGCTCTCATTTCTATGCCACGTGCATTTTAAAGTCTATTTTGCAGCTTTCTGTCTGTGTGTGTTGGGTGAAGGACGCTGCCTCCAGCTTGTGGGGCCCAGAGACCTCATGGGTCTCGCCTGGCTTGGGGGGAAACAGAGACCAGATAGAAGTGGTGGTTCTTCATAAGGGATTGGACTTGGGATGTGGAGGTGAGGAGAAATTAGGATTATGACATCTCCTGGCTGGGGACTGAGAGGGTAGTGATGCTGCTACAACTAAGGGAGAGAAAGAAGTCGGTCTTGGTGGTGTGGGTGGCAGGGGGCTTGGAGGATGGGAGGTAAGCGGCTCTGGTCTGAGCGTGTTCAGTGAGAGGGCCTGCAGCACACATGGGGGCGGGGGGCTAGGGTCACGAGAGTGGGGGAGATCCTCCCAGGGTCAGAACATGGAGACCCTGGGAAGGAAGGAGGCCAAGGGCAGGGTCCCAGGGGACCTGGACATCGAGGAGAAGCCAGCAAAGGAGACTGGGAACCAAAAGGGTAGCAAGATAAGAGGGAACCAGGAGGTAGCATGGTGGAAACCATGGCAACGAGTCTCCAGGCATCAGTGGGCAGCACCACCGAACACCACGGAAGGACACGCCGGCGAGGGCTGAAAAGCCACTGGACTTGGCAGTCGGGAGATCTCAGAGCGCCTCCGGTGGACTGTGTGGGGCTGGAGCTGCAGGAGGAACCCCACTCACGGGAGCAGGGCGTTTGCACAGTATCTCGGCGACTCTTCTGCCCGGGGGGACGCTCTGTCCTATTTCTCTGCAGCCTTGGGAGGCTGGCTGAATGGTCACCTGCTGCAGATGGCACAGCTGGCAAGGGTAGGGCTGGGCCTCCAAACACACTGGTCCCCTGTCAGAGTGCATGCTCCTTGCAGGCAGAAGTGCGGGCACCGCCAAGCAGGAGGCCTGGGAGAATGGAGTGGGCCAGGGAAGAGGTGAGGTGAGGCCCCAGCAGCAGGGCTGAAGACCAGCCACAGCTGGTAACCACATGTCGGGGCCGGGCCCTCGGCAAGGCTGGCATTGCCTCCACCCCACCTCACCATCAGGGAGGCTTAGGGGCTGCAGCCTCCCAGAGGACAGTGCCGCGTGCCAGCCTTTGGACCCTGCATCCCTCTCTTGTGCTGAGCAGCTCAGCTGGATGGCAGCTGAGGTTCCTGAGGTCAAGGGGATCGGTGGAAGCCCACATGGGATGGTTACTAAGCTCTGCATCATGGGTCTGTGAAATGGACTCAAAACCATGTGGACGATTCAGGGCAGACTGGTCCCAGATGGAAAGATGTGCTCAAAATGCAGCTTTTCTGACAACAGGTCATCTTCCGGTGTGCAGCGTCCCCCAGCCCATCACAGGGCAGGGCATCAGCGCCTCTGCTCGACAACGGTCACCGTGAAAGTAGCTTTCCCAAGGGGTCTGCCTTTAGCTCGCTCACGGTGTGCAGGAGCCTCGGGCAGTGAGGACAGGCTTCGGAGGGGCCCTTCAGAGGGAACTCTGAGGGAGGCACGGGGGTGTGATGCCGGGGGCCGCCCAGAGTCGTGTGCAGCCCAGAACCTCTGAGTGAGTGAGCCTCGGGCACGTGGAAAGACGCGCAAACTGCACGGGACGGTGCAGAACCGCCGGCTAAGCCCCGCGTTTCCAATCAGACAGTCAGAAGCACTTGGGGCCAGGAGGGCAGGATGTGGATGGGAGTGGCGGGCAGGGTGGGGCCCGAGCTGAGCTTTTGGGGGAGGGCAGGGGGTGGAAAAGGCACCCCAAAGTCGCTTTGGAAACTGGAGAGTGCTGACCCCACAGGAGGGGTGAGTACGGCATCAGCTCAACACACGTCCAGGTCATTGCCCGGCCGAGCACCTTGGGGGGCATCTCCAAGCGGCTGGCATGGCCTCAGCAGCCCAGTCCCTGGGGTCTGCTGCTCCTCCTCGTGCAGGTGCTTCTTCCAGCTGCCCGCTCCGGGCTGCGCAGTGGCCTCTCAGAACCCTCCCCAGCCTGCCTGGTTCCCCTCACTTCAAGTACTGGCGTGTGGGCAGGAAATTTAAACATCACAGACATCCCCACAGAGATGCTATCCAAACAGCAAGGCTGAAATAAACATATTAAAGTTGAAATGTAAAACGCCTGGAGCAAATGTCTACGCAGCTTTATTTGTTCTGGAAATACTGCTTGCTGCTGTCCAGCTAAAATCAAGTGTCCTGTTAATAGCAAACAGACAACAGGGACAGGGGGACAGTAAGCGGGGATAGAGGGCAGGGCCCTACAGTCAGGGAGGCACTAGCACCCCCTGAGGCTGGGAGGCCCCAATGTCCCCCGGGTAGAGTACAGTCTCCTGCAGCTGGGGCTCACCGCTGGGAGTCCCGGGTCCACCCCCGGCCTGTGAACAGTCCCCAGACAGAGGTACCCACTGTGGGGACAGGCAGAGTCCCACTGTGGCCTGGGATGTGGTCAGACGTGTCCCCGGAGTCCTTTTACCCCTTGCCACTCACGTCTGGTCATAAAAGATCCCAGCCTCACCTGCTCCGTTCAGCCCCTCCGGATGCGACATTAGGGACCACGGGACAGATGCAGGGCTCCAATGAGGGTGTGAAGGCTGGTGGGGCGGGCCTTTCACGGCTCCCATCCCAGGGCTGCGGTACGTGCCTGTGGGTGCGCAAAGCGCCAGCCATTTCTCCTCGGACCAAGCGTTCTTCATAAATGAGAGAGCTGGACTGGCAGGTGTCCCGGGGACCACCCCGTCCTGACAGCCTATGGAATGGCCTTCTGGCCAGCCCGCCTCACACTCAGGGCCTGGGGGTCCCATCAGGCCCTGAGTTGGAAATTAAGGCAGCAGCTTCTAAGTCAGGAGGGGCAGGCAGGGGTCCTGGAGAGGGAGGCTCCCACAGGGGATGAAGCCCCCTTTTAACACAAAGGCTGCTTAACCTCAGATCTCAAGTCTTCAGAAGGGCTTTGAGAAGGAGGCATCCCCCAAAGGACAGTAGGGGGCACCAGACCCCCTTAGAGGCACGGGGCAGGAGAGAGAAGCTGCCCTAAAGGAGGCTGAGATTCGGGGAGGGGAGGCAGGTGTCTGTTTGTTGGAGGCAGCCAGGAGCTGGAGGCCAAGCAGCTCAGGGTCCCTGCCAGGGGCCCAAAGCCACAGCCGTGCTCCTGATTAAGGCCGCGCGCACGCCTGGTCGCACACTGCAGTGACTGATGGGGTTTTACGGTCTGTGATTTAGCAAACCTACACTTGACTATTTCTATCCTAATTAAATTAACAAAAAATTAAGAGTGACAAAATGGCAAAGATGTACTGATTTATCTAATGTGTGCCCTTGCGGCTTAAATGGGCACAAACTCCTTTTAACTTGGAATGAAATAAAGGGGAATATCAGGTGTTTGAGCTACGTGTTTTTGCTAAAAAATTAGCCCTGGATCAGCAGAGGCTCTCCACGGCCCACACGCTCATTGGTATGGATCATCGCACAGCGCCGGGGCCTGCACTGCAGTGTCAGAGAACCGGATCCAGGCACCCAGGACACGCACCAGCTGAGGGCCTCAGCCCCGGAGGATCCTGGCCACTTTCTCTCCGTGAGAAGCAATGACTACACACTGTGCTGCAGGCGGGCTTGTAGACTGCTGAGTGGAGCCATGCCTGCCTTTTGATATACTGTCCCCTGCCCGCTCCCCGACGCCCTGCATAGAAGCCTTCCCATGGAGGCTTCCAGAAAGGGGAGCCACGGCTCTCCCATGCCTCCTCTCCCTTTCCAGGTCCCACGTGGGGAGCAGGGGAGCAGACGAGCCCAGCCCTGCAGCCCAGATCCCTTTTGCTAATCCACTGCATTTACCCTGCCCTGCGGTCACCTTTGGATGTGTTTGCTCCATGCCATACTGGGGGAATGGAGGCAGAGATTCTCTCTGTTCCTCTCCGCACACACGGCACCAAGGGTAGTGCCTGGCACACAGCGGAGACTCAGTAACCCCATACAATCAACATCATCACCACCACCATCTTCCTCATCTTCCTCAGTGTCATCACCTCCATCATTATTACCATCATCACCTTCATCACCATCATTTCCCATCCCTTCCCATCAATGTTAGCAGCAGCGGCAGCAGCAACACCTTCATCACCCTCAGCCTGCACTTATATTGGGTTTACTCTGTGCCATATGTTATTTGAAATGCTTCAAATGTAGTAACTTACTTTAATGCTCTCAATAACCCTATGAAGCAGGTATACTATTATTTACCCCCATTTTACAGATGAGAAGACTGAAGGGCGAAGAAGTTAGCCCATGTTGTACAGGATTAGTTAATGGGCTAGTGAGAGACAGAACCAGGGTCTTAACCAGTTTGAATCTCTCTGTCTTAAGGGTTCATGCTCTGGGTCACTGCACTACATGGTGTTAAATGACTGAGAAAGATTAAATGAATAAATAGGCACGTCAGTGCATGCATGAACGTTCAACAGATGTCAAGGAGCCTTAGGGAATAAAGGATGCTTTTCTCACTATTTATATTTGGCAACAAGGTCCATCTTGGCCCTACTTCTTCCTTTCTGGCAAAGGTCTCAGTTTGTCAGTGATGTAGGGTTGGGACCCACACTCTTGGGGCACTGTGTGTTTTTGCAGTGCCATTTATAAGTAAGCGTGTCCTTGTTTTGTGATAATGTGATGACCTCGCTTCTTTGCCCCATAGAACACCAAGCTCCATACAAGCAAAGAGGTGGTATGTCTGTTCATCACCACATTCCAGTGCTTAGCACAATGCCTGGCACATAGGAGGTGCTTAGTAAATCGAAACAGGCTGTATAAATAAATGAACTAACAGGCAAAAGAGAAGCATTTCCTCCAAATTTCTTAGACTCACCAAATTTCTTAGACTCACCATATATATATATATATATATATATATATATATATATATATATATATATATATATATATCTCCGTGTGTCCATGTCCGTGTGTGTGTGTGTGTGTGTGTGTGTGTGTGTGTCTGTGTGTGTGTGTTGGCTAATAAATCACTGGAACAAAGTGGTATGTACTTAATGTTTTATGTCAAATGTTGTTTCTCTTTTATTCTTCCCATGTGAAAGAATACGTATAAACATAGGAGAAATGAAGAGAGCACTGGATTTGATATCAGAGGGATGTGCTGAGTCCTTGGGCCAGCCTCTGTACTTGGGGGGGCAGTCTCTCTACTCGGGGGGCCAGCCTCTCTACTGGGGGGGCCAGCCCCTCTACTGGGGGGGCAGCCTCTCTACTGGGGGGACCAGCCTCTCTACTGGGGGGGCCAGCCTCTCTACTGGGGGGGGCAAGAAGACCTACACACTGAGTTGCTGTGGAATTTAAGTGAGGCCAGGTGTGTAGACATGTTGTGTAAACTACAAAGTGTAAAATAAATTACATCGTTTACCAAGTCCCTATCCCTAGTAATGGAGCCTGGCCTCAGACTGAAGAATTAGAGGTTGTACTTATCCTGGGAACGATGATAATTCTCACCACTTGTTGAGCCCTTGCTTACAAAAAGCCCTACACTACACATTGAAGACATTCTTATGTATTCTTCATAACAGCCCTATCAAGTACCAGTATTTACCTAATTTTATGGATAAAGGCATGATATTCAGAAGGCAGATCCTAATTCACCCGAGATAAACAACTAGCTTGCATCTAGGTCTCTATGGCAGAGACAGCCATCTGCACCTCTTTGTCCATTCTCTTCTTCCTTGAGTACCAGAACCCCCAAATTTAATTGGGCAAATGGCCATCCAGAATGAAGACTACATTTCCCAGCTTCTTTTGCAGTCAGATCTAGTTGTAACTGAGTTGTGGCCAATGGGAGATAGGTAGAACTATTGTTCTCCCCTTTCTTGCTGCTGGAATGCAGGCACTATGGCTTGAGCTCAAGCAGCTATCTTGTGCCATGAGGTGGAAGACATGTATTAGGATGGTGATGCTGGGTTACGGGGAAGCCAAGACTCTGATCAGCCACCAGCTGCCATGCTGGCTCTGGATTCCCTAACCAATCTTTTCCAAGACAGGGAAATCAAACTATTCTATTTAAGCCATTGCTGTTTTGGGGTTTTTGGTCACTTGCAGCTGAACTTCTCTTAACTAATATGGTCTGTCTGACTCCACAGCACATTTTTTTAACCACTTCCTTTAGAAAGCAGCTTACCTTCATCATCCTTCCAAGACCTCAGGACATTACGACACAGCCCGAGGCACAGTGCCTGGCTCAGAGTGAATGCTCAATAAAGGCTAACCAGCCACTGTTCTCACTGCTCTAGCTACTGCTGCTGCTATGTGCAAACATGTGCCCCCTGAGAGTTTTGTTTAGCAATCCAGAGTGACTGCATCAAGTTGTTGGGCGGGCAAGACAGTTTTCATTAAGCCCAAAATGCTCACCCTGTCTGGCATCTGAAAGGAAGGCTCTGATTTCAGCTCCAGAAAGAGTCCTCAAACTCTTTGTACCAATTGTGTATTTATGCCAGTCTTACTTAAGCGTGATGGAATTAGGCTATAAAGAGGGAGAATGTTTTCAGCTCGGCAACCCCAGTGGAAGGGTGGCCAGAAACGGTGAAATGTGACCTCACTGGGCCACATCTTAAGGACGCCCAAGGAGAGGGACATGCCAGGCAGAGAGACACTAACTTTCTGAGCTTGCAGGAAAATGAACCCAAAGGTCTCTCGGAAAACTTTTTTGCAAAAACCAGATTTCCATATAAATAATAGACATGTCAGAACATATGATGTCTGAATTTTGGTATTTATCCTAAGAGCTGAATATACAGTCTGTAATAATTTTCTCAAATTCTAGGGAAGCTTCCGCAGATTCTGTCCTCAGCACCGGCTTTGGGCGATTAATTAAATTGCCTTTTTCTTTCCCAAAGTGGTGACTGCTGATTAAGAATTGCCCTTTCCACCCCGCCCACTTTGGTGGCCATTTTTCTGCCTGGCTGCAGCCTCATCAAGTCTCTGCTGGAGAACACAAGACAGACAGACGCGGAGAGGCTTTCTCGGCTCCCAGATGGTGTACGGTTTGAACAGTGAAAACTCAAGGAAACATTTCCCTGGAAGGAGAGGTGAGGAAAGGCAAGGAGGAAAACTGAAAGATCAAAGTGAGGAATCAGAAACAGAGACAGTGAGAAGTTCAAGTCCCCTTTCAGACGTCCACTGACCTTGCCTTCTAGGGAATTCTGCTGACTGAGAGGTCCAGTTGGCACTTCAGAATGCCCTGATGAGAACCCAGCAGGAGGAAGACCCATAGGTAGAGAAAGTGCTTTGTTTTACAGTTTCCTGGGTGGGCACCAGCAGACTTTTCTGCCACCAGCTCGAAATATGAGATGCTGGTGTTTGTTTCCAGCTCCCTGGATTTAAATTACATCACCAAGGAAGAACCTTCCCGAAGGAAATGAATCTCTGCAGATAATGATCCCTCACAATGGACCTCAAACTGTAATAAAAATATAACTTGAATGTTAAAGGTGAATTGGAATTAAGGATCCTATCACCTGTGTTGCTTCACACCACAATAAAAAACAAAACAAAAACAACTTATTTCACTGCCAACAGCAAGTCTCCTGCGACACCTCTTTGAAAACCAACTATTTCTGAAAGCCGAGTTAGAAAACCACATGTGCTCTAGGGTATAAAGCAAGCTGCACTGTGTATAAAATGTAATACTGAGCGGTAGATCTTAGTATATTGACATTATAAAAACAGAGTAGCAATGGGAAATAATATTTTTACAAAGGTGGCAAACATAAATGCCAAACCTGCAGGCACATTTATAGACCCTGTCACGCATTGTGGCATTTCACCACCAGGATGCTAAAATGAGCTGGGCAAGGAGGTCCCCCGTGGTGCCACCCGAGGCACACAAACCGCTGTCAGAGCGCCTCTGCGGGTCGGCCACCGGGGCTGCATGTGCACGAAGGAGAGTCTGTGTGAGACACGAGCTCAGGAAGAGTGGGAACAAAGTTGTGCCAGAAAGCCAGGCTTTGGCCCCGGGGCTTCCTCCTCTGAGCGCCTGCAGAGCCACGAGCCTTCCCACCAGTTCAGTGCTGACTCGGGCTCTGATTTTTTTCTTTTTAATTGACGTCAGATTCACATAGCATAAAATTCACTGTTTCGAAGCGTGCAGTTCGGCGGCATCAAGCACACTGGCAACGTTGTGAAATCATCAGCGTTACCTAGCTCCAAAACAGTCTCACCACCCCCAGAGAAACACATCCCTGTCTGTCATGTGCTCCCCTCCCCCCAGCAACCACCAATCTGCCTTCTGTCTCTGAATTTACTTATACTGCATACTTCACAGGAGTGGAATCATAGAATTTGTGACCTTTTGCGTCTGGCTTCTTTAATCGGCATCACTCGTTTGAGGTCACCCACGTTGTAGGCATGTGTCGGTACCTCATTCCCCTTTATGAGTGAATGATGGTCCGTGGTATGGAGAGACCACATTTATTTATCCATTCTTCAGTGCAGGGGCATTTGGTTGCTTCCACCTTTTAGCTCTCCCAATTATTTAATGCAGCTTTGTTCTCTCTCCGAATCAAGCTCTCTCAGGCAGGGCAAAGGGGGTTAGTTCCACGTAAGCCCACCAAGCTTCATTTGCTGAATGAATAAATGAAGAGAGGGTGCTCAAGGGGGCAGGTTGAAAGCCTTTCCGGCATTTATTCCACCCCCTGCCCCACTGTGTAACAATCATAACAGTTGGGGAATTTCCTCTTACGCCATCTTCCAGGATAGAGTCAGATGTGATTGAGTCAGGGGTTGGCGAACTTTTTCTGTAAAAGCTCAGCTAGGACATATTTTGAGCTTTGTAGGCAATACAGTCTCTGTTTACCGCCTCAATTTTGCAGTCATACACAATGTGTAAACAAATGGCTATGGCCATGTTTCAAAAAAACTTTATTTACAAAAGCAGAGGCAGGCTGGATTTGGTTGATGGGCCATGGTTTGTCAACGCTTAGTTTAAACTAATTGCATCTTCTCAGCCACAGTGATTGGTTCCAGTGGTCAGGTGACCTAACTGATCCAATCAGAGTGAAGCCCGGAACTTTTAGCTCCGTGGTTTGCTTTTCTTTTGGACACTGGAGTGTGGGTTTGTAAGAACTGAAATACCTACAGCCGTTTTATTGACATGAGGAAAGCCAGCCAGGGATACAGAAAACAAGGAGGAGGGAAGCGTTGAGAAGATCAAGAGAACATGACCAGAGTCTTGACCAAGCCATGCCTGAAGTCCCCTCTTTATCTGGACTTTCACTGCCTAACGTATATATTTTGCCCTTACACATTTATTACTTGTTTCTCTCCCCATTATGAGGATTTTGTTAATTGCTATATTCCTAAAGCTTAGAACTTTTTAAGTGCTTAGCAAAAATTTGCCAGATGAATGAATGCTTGGAGATTTTCAGATCTCTCCTGAAGCAGAGGGTGAAGGGGCGGGGGGGTGCAGAATGAGCCAGAACAGCTCACACTCCCCTGTGAATCCACCAGGCGGGTGCTCTCCATGTGCTGGGACCGGGCTGGGGGCTTGCTGGCGGTGCCGCCCTGCCACAGCAGAGCTTTCTTCAGAAAAGCAGGGGCCAAGTCTGTGATCCAACCTGTGATCTCATTCACAAGAGCCTTTGGACTTGGGCTCAGGATAAAGCAGCCCCGCGGAGTGGCACCCATCTGAGAGGCAGTTTCGTTCATACGGGCAGGTGGTAATCAGTGCTGGGCAGAAACTGGCTCCTGTCTCCAGGGCAAAAACGGTACCAGGTCCGGAGAGCAGACAGTGCCTACAGTTAGATGGACCTGGGGTCAAACCCTAGCTCCGTGGGGCTACCGTTTTTCCTCCTCTGGCCTGGAGTATAAGGTGGGTCTGTTCACCCCTACCTCTTAGGAGGGCAGTACCATCAAGGGCGGACACGGTGGCAGGGATGGACAGAGTCCCTATCAACCCCCTGCACCCCCATGAGCTGGCCAGCACAGAAGGACCAGTTCGCCCTGTTGCGGCCTGACTCAGTTGGGCATCCCCTCTGCCCCCTCTTTGTAGACCAGTTCCAGGTACCGGGCCAGGGTCAGCAAGTCGATGGCACACCCCGCCTCGCGCTCAGGTGTGGTAGCAGCAGGCGCTCCTCCTTAGCCCTGGAACTGGCTGCTAGCTTCATTCTCACAGTTGAGGACAGAACACAATGCAGGGCTTTCACTTAGATGCTTCCCAAGCAGGCAGGCAGCTGTCAATGCCGGACAAGCATACAGGCCCAGCCAGAGCGGAGGCCCCTTGCTGTCCAGGGATACCCAGACCCAGCTGGGAGATGGAAGAAGCAAAAGTAAATTCATAATCAAATAAATAAATAAAGAGCTGTATTCTTGCTATTCAGACTTCTGCAATTTGAGACGTTTCTGCACTGAGGTGGCCAGGATGCTGTGAATAAACAAGACCCACGGGAGCCCTTGGGTGACCTTGAAATATTTATTCGGCCTCCCCATTAGCGTTTTAAAAGCCAAGGACTCACGGGCTCCCGGTCCAAGGCAGGCAGGCCCCCTGGTAGGGTTGCTCCCGAAGGAAGGGCCCACTTAGGACAGCAGAAGGTGGGCCCTGCCCTCAGCCCCCCAACTCCATCCTCCCAGGGCTCTCTCCCCTGGACCCTGTCTCTGCTGACAAAGGGGGGCTTGGAGAAAGCTGGTCCTGTCGAGATATCAGTGGAAAGACCATAATGGTGTGAAACATCAGACCCTCAGATTCACAAACAAACCCAAGCCTCACGACTCTTGCCCGGAACTGGGGCCCCCGTATTTATCCCCATCCTCCGGTGTGGGTAACCGCGGGTTCCCTACCCGGAGGAGCTGGGGCTATGAACTGGGGCCAGGCCTACGCGGGGAGCGGGGAAGATGCATCATGACGGCCGAGCTACTCGGCAAACCCGCCTGTCCCTACCGGGCGCAGCCCCTGCGGCTGGGTTCTTCCCGTCTTCACCAACACACTTATTACCTGCATCCACCTCAGACCCCCCAGTGGCAACCAGAGAGCGCCCGAGGCCAGGTTGCCGTAGCAACAGTTATTCTTTGAAACAGGATTTTGCTTCCCCTGGGTGAGGTGACCCAGCACCCTGTCAGACTCAGTGGGCTGTGGTCGACGGTGGGTGGGGGGCAGTGGGGTGGACAAGGACCGGGCTGAGTGACCCCTTGCCCGCTGCTTGGAGGCCGAGGACAATGGCCCTGCTTGCACGGTGTCTTCTCTGACTGTGCCCCAAAGTGTCCCTTCTCACAGAAGGTCTCCTCGGCTCTCTCAGCACCCCCAGTGGAAATGACCCAGGCCACAGATTCATTAGACCTCTGCTTCTAGAATCTTCCAGAACCTTCTAGTAACACACAGCTCTACCAAGGAGCCCCTCCCTGAAAGCACACTGCTGAAAACACAGGATGCAGGGAGGAAAGGAAACCGTGTTGCATCTCTGGTTCACGCAGCTGGGCTGGTGTCTACCCGCCAGTTATTTAGCATGAATGTGGGCTAGTGGGTGGGCCCAGAGAATGCCCCTCCCTTCCTAGGGTCCTCCATTGTCTCCTTCTTTTTTTTTAATACGTAGTTACAGGCATACCTTTTTTTTTTTTTTTTTTTTTGGCTGCGTTGGGTCTTCGTTGCTGTGCGCGGGCTTTCCCTAGTTGAGGCGAGCGGGGGCTACTCTTTGTTGCGGTGCGCGGGCTTCTCATCGCGGCGGCTTCTCTTGTTGCGGAGCACGGGCTCTAGGCGCGCGGCCTTCAGTATTTGTGGCACACGGGCTCTGTAGTCATGGCGCATGGGCTTAGTTGCTCTGCAGCATGTGAGGTGTTCCCGGACCAGGGATCAAACCTGTGTCCCCTGTGCTGGCAGGTGGATTCTTAACCACTGCGCTACCAGGGAAGTCCAGGAGCCTCCTTCTTAACCTAGGAGCCATTCCACCGATACGTGCAGAGTCTCTGTCCCAGGGAATGCCCGAAGACTTCTCGAACCTTCCCACCTCCACCCAAGTGAGGCTGAGATGGAGCAAATTGCTTCTGTATTCAGGAGAAGCAGGTACTCAGGGTTTTCTTGCTGTTGTCAGTAGCTTCTTCCATCTCTCTACACCTGCAGCCTCTGCCGGCTCCTTTCCTGTTTGCCCCAGGATCGCAACAATTCCCTTTTATGTGGAATGTGAAAGTTCTTCCATTTCCAGTTTGAGGCTATTACTCTGATTTCCCCTCTCTCGGCAGTCCGTGAATTTTCTAATATGGAGAAAACAAGGTGCTGTTACATGTGCGCGTGTGCACACACACACACTCACAACTTGGCCCAGCCCTGAGTGGTGGTATTGAATAACGGCTCTATTAGAATTGCATCTCCGAGGGGGAGCAAGGAGTTTGGACAGGGCGCACCCTCGCTGTCTGTGCTGAGGTGGGCGGTTTTCCCTCAGGGACCCAGCTGCTTCCTGGGCAATTTGTCAATGCCACGTGCTAACCCGAGGCTGTGGTTGACAGCGCCGGCCGAGGGGCAGGCTCGGGCCATCTCCCTCGAAGGGGTCACCGGTCGGGACCCCTTCCCGCTCTTCTGGACTTTGCCAAACTCAGAGCAGCCAGTCACCCCTGTTCTTGCCATCTGTGGGAGTGTTCTTTATTACCCCAGGAAATTGAGGCTGTCCAATGGTGAGGGAGGAATAAATCACGGTTCTCAGCTAAATGGAGTAGTGCGGGTCTGCTGCAGATGCTGCCTTTTATCAGCAGTGCAAATAATGAAGATTCCACGCACTGGGGACAGTTAACTGAGCCACTGCACTACTGATGGGGTGTTTGTACAACTCTATGAGTTATGTTTCAAAGCCAGGCTCTGTTAAAGACGCGGAGCCCTTTTCAGAAGCAAAAAGCCTAATACTGCTCTCCAAATAATTTATAAGTTTCCCCACAAGGCAGACAAGCAAAGTTGTCTGGAAGCAGGCAACCGTTGTTTGGGGTAGGGGGGCGAGGAGGACTGAATCCACAGACGATCAAATCCTGCCTTTGTCTCCTCACGCCGCAGCTTTGCCGGTGGTCTCCAAGCCCAGCAATTTTGCCCCCCACCCCTGCCAGGAACACTTGGCAAAGGCTGGAGACACTCTTGGTTATCAGGACTTGGTGGGGGAGGTAGAGATGCTCCAGTGGGTGGAGGCCAGGCATGCTGCTGACCATCCTTCAATGCACAGACAGCCTCCACTGCAAAGACTCATCCAGCCCCAAAGGTTGACGGTGTCAGGGTTGAGAAAGTCTAGACTAAAAGTCCCTGTTGCATTTCCTCCTGCTGGCTACGCGGGGGTGTGCAGGGAGCCAGCCAGGACCTTTGGCCTGTTCACGTGGGACACAGGCTGATTACGAAGCCCTGGAGCCATCAAGGGCACTGCAGAACCACCATGCGAGCCCGGGGCCACTTCAGTGGCGTCTTGCCGCCTTGGAACCCGAGGTGCAGCCACTGAAAACTGGAAGCCGTGCAGGGTGGTGGCTAAGACGTGTGGCTCTGGACAGCTGCTCTGGGTTCAGATCTTGGCCTGGCTGTCAACTGGCTGTGTAACCTGAAGCCTCTTGCTTAATCCTCCCGAGCTTCACTCCCATGCCAGGGAGGTGATAAGCACACACCTGCCTTATAGGGCTGCTGCGGGTGATGAATGAGCTCATACATGCGCTCAATGAATGTAGGCTGTTATAATTATTAACACGGATGACGATGAAGTTGATTGAGAAACACACAGAGAGTTCCTGTTTAAGGCCAAGTAAGAAAGTGAGACACCAAATCATGTGCCTGTTATGCCTGCAACTGCCCGGCAATGAACCTGAGGTACCCAGCCCAGGAAGGATGTGCATGGCTGCTAGGGGATGGGCCAGGGTGTACACTTCTGGATAGCTGTCTTTGGAAAAAGAAATTAAATGCTAGTTAAATAAATAAAATCACATACCGTAAACACACCACATTGGAATCTTCACCAAAAATATCACCATCATTTTCAGCCTTAGAAGGAGTTTTACCTGGATTTGTGTTTATTGGCATAAAGCGGGTCTGGGCTCCCCCCTGTGGAGCCTGCAATGGCCTCGCCAGTACTGGAAGGGAATGAAGCAGGGGAGAGGCCAGCACAGGGCAGGAACCGGCCCTGGCGGTGCTTAAAGATTCAGGTCTGTAGGAGGAATTCCAGATGGGAGGGAGCTGTGGTGCCAGACCACACCACCAGCAGCAGAAACTTGAGGGACAGGTCAGAGTAGGGGTCCCCCAGTAAAGGAGAGAGGTTCCTGGTCAGCTCAGGACTTCCCCGGGTTGGCAGCTCAGGTTTAGTTGAGATGCGGAAACAACCCAGTGGATCCCAGGAGGCTCTTGCCCATCTCGCCACTGGCTGGTTGTATGACTGCAAGAGGCACAAGACCTTCCTGGATCTTAGGTGCCACCAGATGCCAGGACCCCACCTCCCACCCCAGGTGTGACAGTCGCAAGGTCTCCAGTCCTTGCCAAATGCCCCAGGGGGCAAAATCCCCTGCAGCTCCCTCCCCCGCGGTGGCGAACCGCTGAACTAGCTGGTCTACAGGATTTCTTCAGCCGTCAAATTCAAACACCCCGGAAACAGATTCACATTTCCAGTGCATTTTAAAGATGTGAGCAGATTTCTGCAGGTAACTGCTTTACTGCCAACAGAAGCAGGGCCTGTTCCTAGAGAATCTTGGGCTATTTTCAGCCGCAGAAACAATCGAGCAGATTTGGTGAGGATGCCCAAGAGACACTAAAGGACAGAGCGGTGCAAAACACAGAGTGTGGGACAGAGTGCGGTACCGCAGAACTCAGGGCAAAGAAAACCGAGTTAGGCGGTGAGGACGATAAGGATGGTGAAGGTGCACATGAACGTCGGAATACGTTGTCGATGAGACGTGAGAATGGAAAACTGGCATCATTTCTCTACTGATATATTAATTTATGCGGCACATGATTGAAAACACACGAGTAAACACATTAATAAACAGCAAGAGGCCCAACGAGGCTGTGTGAAGGCCCTTCCCCCCACCCCGCTCTCCTCTCGCACTTGGCGGTGGGTTAATCCTTTTGCACAATAACACGTGTCTATAGTGAACAGCCTGTGGGACATGAAACGTTAAAAGCGTTTCCAGTAATGTGTGTCTTTCCTCGAATCCGACCTGGATCATAATGGATTATTTTCCTCCATTTCTGGATATGCATGTTTCTGATGCATATTTTAAAACCCTTGGGTTCGAATGTACCTTATTACATTTTAAAGTCTTTGGATTGTAGCAGAAAAATGTTCTGCGCTATAAAACATAGAGCATAGTTGAGGTTTGATGGGTTTGCTTCTACTTTCTACTGCACAAAACGCTTTCTAAATGCCATTAAAATTTAGCATACACCATAATAACCAAGCTGCATTTGTTCCATGTGTAAGTCAATTGGCTTCTGAGTTTTATTTCTTTCATATACATCAGACCCAATAAAGTTGTTGCTGCAGCCAGAGGTGAGGAAGATGCCGTTCTTGTATAGACCAAGCCCTGCCGTCCCCACAGAGGGCTGGGTGGGTTTCAGAGAAGCTGTGGCTTCCAGGGGATGGGATGGGCGTGGAAGTGGGGCTTGTCCCTGATGGGAGCCGTAGGAGAAGGGAGAACACGCAGAAGTGAGGGTGGTCTTGGGGAGGCCCCCCACCTCTCACGCGTGGCATCTGGGGTGTGGCAGAGAGAGCACTCATTAGGAGTTCCGAGTTCACGTCTCAACTCTGTCCTGCCCCTGCCATCCAGGCAACCGTAAACGTAGGGCTGGGATCAGCCGCACCTGAATGCCATCCTGGCTCGCAACCCAGGTCAGCAATGACAAATGGGTGTCCTCCCTCTGCTCCTGCACCCCGGGGTTGAGGGTCCAGTTCAGACCTTTCACACCAAGGTCACCACCCTACCTCCTCTGGGTCCCTGTGATGAGGCTGGAGGAGGGACAGGAAGCAACTTGCCCGACCTGGGACTTGGCCAAGCCTCCTTGGGCACCTGTGCCTCCAACCTTTCTCTCCTCTAGTCCTGGGAAATATGTCAGGTTTAATGGAACCTCCCGCCCCCCAAACCAGAGGCAGAGGCAGAGGAAGAGAGGTATGGCGCGTCAAATGCAGCGTGACAGCTGTGGTGTGATGGGAGGTCGGAGATGCAGTGGCTGTGGCCTGGGCTTTGCGGTGGGACAGCGGGGCTCAAACCCAGCCTGTGCAGATGACCAGCTGGGCAACTGCGGGCAGAAATTCATCTCACTTCACTTCCATTTAATCATCAAACAAAAGCGCAAGGAGCGCCTGCCACGGGCTAGTATGGTGTCGGCGCTGAGCTACGGCAGCATTCCAGAAGAAATGGAGCCGTGGCTACTGGGGAGGGTAGGTGACGAACAAAGACAGTACAGGTGACAAGTGCCACCGCAGAGGCAGATGGAGCCCACGTGCTAGTGGAGGGCGGGGTCTGGGAAAGCTTCACCACCGGCAACCTCACTTTGCTCATCCATCAAATGGGCATACGGGGCTGCTTTATGGGCCGGCTGTCTGAACCCAATGAGACCACGGGTACCAAGCATCTGCTCAGGGTCTGGGTCAGAGTGAGGCTCAGGGAACAGGCTCTATTGCAGTGCTAGGTCCAAGGCTGTACGCGCGGGCCACCTGTCCTCCTTGTAATGGTCCGGCAGGTCAGGGAGAGAGCAGGAGAATGCAGAGTGCCACAGATCTCCCTGCGTTTCTCCATCGGGGCCCCTCACCCCCTGCCCAGAGCCAGGCCAGAATGACGGTGCAGAGCCGGTGTCAGCATCGGGGCAGCCGGCTGGACCTGCCGAGCCGGGCCTCGCGAAAGGAATATGCAGCCACCCTAATGTGTTATGACAGGAAGGAAGTACAAATAAACATAATAAATGTGGCGGCGTGGTCATCATGATGGAGAGTCTGGAGGGAAGCTGGGGACGGGGGGCAGTCGGGTCTCCTTTATGTCAAGGGAGCTTACAGCCAGCTCTTCCGTTTTACCTGGGGCTCTGTTCTTTACAGCAAATTGGACCTTTCGCTCTGAAAGAAATAATTACTCTCCTAGGAGAGCGCTGGCCGCGAATGCTGATATGACGCACAATGTCACCTTGCCAGTCAAAAGAGTTCCAACTCCTCAGCTTGGGTCCTGGCCAGCAAACCGTTTCTTTCTCATAATGGAGGTCACCTCTCTATAGAATTTGTTGATGATCTCCAAAATGACAAGAAAGAATGCTCCTGTCAGCAGGATTTTTTTTTTTTTTAAGAGGAAAGAATAGCGCAGAGATGAAGGTGGCCGGCAGCGTGGGGTGAGAAGGGAAGGGGCCCAGAGACGGAGCCAGAGGTCAGGCTTTGCAGAACCAGAAGGAAGACACCTGTGAGGTTCCATCCCAAATTAACTCAGGGACCAGTGACCCAGACGGATGGACCGTGTCAGAAATAGGGCGCCGCCCCTTGCCCAGCTCAGAGAGGGAGGCTGCCCAGCTGGCCATCCTGTATCAACACAGGAGGCTGGCGCTGGTGCCTCCAGCTGGTGGTCCGAGAGCCTCCACTGTAGATGCAAATGCTTAGATGCTGACTTGCCAGGGGAAATAAAAATATCCACTGCCACGGCCCCGAAGACGCATCAGTGTGTGTGTGGGTGTGTAGTGGGGGGGCGGCGGTATTGTTGAATGTCATCATTAGCTCCCAGCAGGAGGCGAGCATCGACTTCACCTGCTGCAAGTTGCCTGCGGAGCAGGGAAATCTTGGCCTTGGCGCTTGTAAATAATTCCATCCGCTGAGAGTCCACAAGGGAATTCTAGCTGCTTGCGCACCCAACCAGTGCCCACGTGGGGCCTCAGCGCTATTCTGAGTTTTCCCCCAGGCAGACCCCGGCCTTGGAGGAGTAGTCTCTGGGGAGATAGGGGCTGTTCCCTCACTAGCCGAGGCCAGGCAGCTCCTTTCTCCAGCGTAATCACCAGCAGACCTGGCGGGGGGACGGGGGCGGGGGTGGATCTTTCCCAGGCTGCATGGCTACAACTGCGTATCCACGTGGAAACATACCTCAAGGCTTAGATCCGTGGAGTTAGCCAAGAACAGATGGAAGCAATGAGGGAAGGTAGGCGTTGCAATTGACTGGTCAGGATATCCGTGGCCTGGGGACCCAGATGTACCGAAAACTTCACCTCTGCCCCTAACAAGTCCTGAGGCCACCTCCCTCCCTAAACCCACTCTGCTTTCTGGGCGCTGATGTTAATCCCACTCTCCATCAGACAAACGTTTGCTGAGCACCACATGCCGGTAGCCGGGCTGTGTCCGCCCGGGTCATGGCAAGCAAGCGGAGGCCGGAGGGGAAAGGTCACTGGGCGCCAAGCATTTGATGGAGGCTTGTGAGCCCCGTGGGGCCTGGATGACCTCCCAGGTCTGAGACTCCGACCCGGGAAGCAGGATGGCTTTGTAGAGGTGGAAGCAATCCACAGGGAAGAGGAGAGATTTTTCCCAGGGGTGGCACTTTCCACTGTTCCCCTGTCCTGGGGCCTGACCTCCCTCCGGGATGCTGAGCCAGCTTCCCTAGGCTCATCAAATCCATGGAAAGGCCAAATTCTGGACTATATGACCAGCTTTCCCAGAACCGTCTTACTGGCAAATGACCCCAGGGCTGGCCAAACCAGTGACAAAGGGAACTGCCATTTGGGCCAGAAGTGCGGTGAGAGTTTTATGTTTAATCTTAGCATATGACAAGAATCTTATGGAACAACAAGCCAGAGGGAGAAAGGGGACCAACCTCACCAAACAGGGGTACCAGAAGGGGACCCAGCATCCCAGCCCAGGCAGGACTGCTCTCTCCACCAGCCTACCCTGGCGAGGACATACCCTGGCACGAGGCCCCGGGAGAGAGGCTTCACGGCACGTTTAGAATTTTAGAAGCATTAAAAAAAAAAAAAATAGAAAGGTCTGAAATTATTTTTTTAATATGAGCAGGAGGTTTTAATCAGAACAGGAGAGAGGAATTCCTTTCAAGTAATAGCCTGGTAATAGCACTTCCTAAAGTAATGAGATTTCAGTATTCAACAATAAAATGTGATCTATTCAGGATTCGAGGAAATAAAACTCTAGAGATCATTTTTAGGGTGATTTTCAGATGCCTGAATTGGTGTTACAGGTTCAGGCCATTAAGCCCACCTGGCGGAGGGGTAGCCAAGTGCATGATGCTAGAAAGGCCTCTTCATAGAGGCTGGAAGACCGCCTCACTGAGGGACTCCTTCCCCGAGACCTCTGGGGACCACAGCCCTGGGGTCAGGCCTCACGGGGCCTCAAGGCCAAGTGTGAGGCCGGCTGGATGTCACAGCTGCTCCCCGAGAAGGTCACCCTTTGGGATGGCCACCAGTCTTTCATCATCAGCCAGACCCAGACCAGAGGCCATCCACTCTAGAATCAACCACCACCACTACCACCCCTGACCTGCCTAATCGGACAGGTCACGGTTGACAGGTGGCTCACTCGCTCATTCATTCACTCCACACATGCATACTGAGCCTCTGCTTTTGTGCCCAGGACTCTGACAGATGCTGGAAGTACCACGAGCAATGTTTCCACTGGGCTTATCCAAGCACCCCAGACCTCATCTTTGCGGTCTCAGCGCACGACCCAGAGGGACACCCTTCTCCCATGGTCCCCAGAGCATCCTAATCATCTTTGTGTCCCACTTCAAGGCTGTCCCGGGGAAGACTTTCATCGCTCTCCCTCCACCACAGCTGCCAGAGTCCCCTCCCCTTCCCCGTCACAGCACATATCGGAGCTGGGACAGTTACCGTGGGCTCTTTGGTTTAACAGGCATTGCCCCAGAGGGCAGCGACCCGTGTCTGCCTCGCTCTCCGTGGTGTCCCCAGGATGCCATATAGCACCTGCATACAGCTGGCCCTTAATAAACATTTATTTACAAACTAATGAAGTGAACCTAGAGCCATCCCATAATGGAGAGCTCTGGATACGGAGGCCAGAGTTCAAGATGCAAGTGGAAAATCTGCTAGACCTCACGTGCGACCTTGGGAAAGGCCCTTGGCTTTTCTGAACCCAGTTCCTCTCTGCAAACTGACGGGGCTGGGCTAAACAAATATCTTGGGTTTTTTTTTCTGATTTTAAACTTCAGTGACTTAACAGTTCTGTGACTCTCCTCTGGGTGCTGACCATAGGTGTCTGGATCCTTGTGATGCTCTGGCTTGCTGTCCCTTGGAGGAGGGCTAGCAAGACATAAAATCTTTAGCAGAGGGCCTTTCTTCAGAAGCCCCTTCAAGAGACACCCACACCTGGCTGGCTGGCCACAGGGCTGCCACACTCCAGACACACAGAGTCCCTGCTGGGGTCCGTATAGCTCCATCACTGCCTTGAGGAGACAGACAAGAAACCTCCTCCTCTCCACTCTGGGGGGCCCCCAAATAGACCTGCCATCACTGAGCCTAAATCCTCCTAAGGTCCCAGAGACAAGCAATGTCCGACATCACCTGTCATGTGGAAATATTACTCACCGGCAGGAACCAAACCAGCTGGCCCGCAAACTGCGTATCCCGCAGGCCAGGAGTCGGCATAAAAGAAAGGATTAGGTGAAGTTCGGCTGACGGATGATGTTCTACAAAAGGTCACCCCCCAGATCATCCCTCCATTCATTATTTATTAACAAGCCCCGAGACATGAGCATTACATCAAATGTCCAGTGTGGGGAAAATTATAAAGTAATATTTTATAGCTGGAGGCCTCTTAAAGGTGTTAACAAAAAGCTTACAAAGTGATTTCAATGTGTTACAAAATAATTTAGTAAGAATTCACTGTAGCCGAACATTAGAAAAGATATTAATCACCAAGTGAGATGGAGGTAAGAAAAACAGCACACCCACGTCCGTGAGTAACGCAATGGCTGAGCACCACATCCGCGGTGATCTAGCACTTGGGTCAGACAAGGGCACGGTACCTCCTACCCACAGCTCACACATTTCCCACTCGGAGTGTGTCTACATTAAAATTTTTTTTCCAAATCCTCCAACTTCTACACAGAGCTTCCCTCATCTGAGTGGGTGGTGAAAATGGTCACGTTTCTCTGGTCATGCTCTAACAATTGCCTTTGCCCCGAGGACCCCAATTCACCAACTCTACCCAAGTCCACCTACAACTCCACCCAAGTCCACCAACTCCACCCAGCCCACCAACTCCACCCAGGCCACCAACTGTAAAAGAAAGGCTAAGACAGAATAAAGTGTAAGTTCCAAAATCAGGTAACTGGAATGTAATGCAGGTCGGGGACATGTTCTATGGCTTTGTGAGTACGTCGAGTCATTTGGGAATAGCTGTGACTATTTGCAAATGGGCCACCTGGCCCTGCCCAAATACAGAGAAAAGTTTCATGGTTGGTTTTCTAAGACAGATGGATTGTGACCTATTTGTTTTAGGAATATTAAACTCTTAGAGGGTGGATATCAAGGATTCTTCCTCAAAGAAGAGTCAGGGCAGAGGGCAGACAGACCAGGCCACGGGGAATCAATTCAGAGACGCAGACATTCAGAAAAGGGGATGGAGAATCAAAGATGGTTCACGCGCATGGACCCTGCTCAGAGGAATGAGAGGGGACAACTCCCACCAAGGGAGTTTTCACCCTGAACTCCTCCAACTAGTAGCAAGTCCTCTGTTGCATAAGAAATTGATGGTGATGTATAAAAGTTTAATGTGCCCCAACCTTCCAGGTTAATATTTATTGCATGAAATGAGATTCACCTTGACTTTTTAAAAAGTCAAGCTGTGGAAAAGTCATTTAGGTGACTGGATACATCGGACCTGTATATTCTGGTTCCTTCTATGCAGTAAACAATACGGATCACAAAAGTCCTTGAAAGAAGAGGACTCATTTCCCCAGGGGTCCCAGGTCTGCAGCCTTCCCTTTCGGCCTAGCCCGCTCCGACTCACCGCCCACCAGGCGTCAGTCAGAAAGGCCACCTCCCTGGGGAAGCTTTTCCTGACTGCCCCCTCCCGCCCTGCAGTTCTCCGCTTGACTTTTTTTTTTTTAATTTTTCTTTTGTATTGGAGTATAGTTGATTAACAATGTTGTGTTAGTTTCAGGTGTACAGCAAATTGATCCAGCTATACATATACACGTATCTATTCTTTTTCAAATTCTTTTCCCATTTAGGTTATTATAGAACATTGAGCAGAGCTCCCTCTGCTTGACTTTAAGTTCCATGAACCTGGGGACCAAATCTGCCCTGTTCCCCTTTATATCCCAGTACTGGTGATGGGCGTGGCCCAAGCTAGGAGCTCAGGAGGTATTTTTTGAGCAAACGAATGAGCGTATATTCAGAGAGAACCGTGGTACGCACCCCTTTCCATCAACCCTAAGGTGGCAGTTGGTTACGATGAGGGATCACAAATTCCAAATAAACACCGCGTCCCTCCTATTTTCTGTCGAAGGCAACACCTGGGCCAGGCTGGCAGGCAGCACCTGAAGAACCAAACCGAGCTTCTATTACTAAATCTTCCCATGAGCCATATCCCTTTCCAAGGAAGAAGCATCCAGAATGATGCCCTAACACCCACAGGCCTGCTTTCCAGGGGCAAAGTCCCATTAACAGTGGCTGGTGTCCCAGAGCCCAGAGACCTCAGCCGAGCGCAGACAGATTTATGTGCTGCAGAAAATCACTCTATTAAGTTCAGCGGTGAACTCCCTTCAACCAAGCCGTGCTGTGCCCTGACTGCCAAGTGGCTGCAGATGGATCCAGTGGAGAGAAGGTGGCAGATGTGGCAGGAGGGGGGTGGCCTCTGGCTTTCTTCTCTTGCTGCAAACCCCTGCACCTGTGTCGGCCAGCACTGACCGACCACACTGCCAGGCTGGGTGAGGATGTGGCTAAGGGGGCTGGATAGAGAGGAACAGCTTCAAGCGGCATATGGTCTGGGGGGACAGGCACAAAGTCCGTGAGCATTTACCATGTTACCAGGGGAGGGTGGGTGTACACAGACTTGGCGTTGGTTATTTCACTGGACTCCTGATCAGCCTTCCAAGGTGGGCGGTCATACCGTCTACAAACAGGAAACTGAGCTTTGGAGAACCGAAGTCATTGGATGGAGGTCATTCGCTGGTCAACAGTAGACTTGAGATTTGAACCGAGGTTTTGGCGGCCTGTCTTCTCAGCCCCACACTCTGCTGCCTCAGCACGGGGGTCCCATCGGACACATCCTTTGTGGCAGTCACCTTCTGAAACTCCCTCTTTGGTGAATCCCAGCTTCCATGCGAATAGGTTGCATCTCTCCTTTCTTAGCTGTTATGAATTGAACTGTATCCCTCCTAAAAATCGTATGTTAAAGCCCTAACCCCGGTATCTCAGAATGTGATCTTATTTGGAGAGAGGGTCTTTACGGTGTTAATCAAGTTAAAATGAAGTCGTTAGGGTGGGCCCTCACCCAATATGACCAGTGTCCGTATAAACAGGGGAAGTTTGGACACAGACACCCACACCGAAGAACACCACGGAAAGACAGAGGCAGAAGTGGGGATGATGCATCTCCAAGGCAAGGAACACCTAGGACTGCCAGCAAAGCCCCAGAAGATAGGACACAGTCATGGACCAGATTCGCCCTCAAAGACCCTAGAAGAAACAAACCATGCCAACACCTCCATCCTGGACTGTGAGAGGACAGATTTCTATTGTTTAAGCTGTCCAGTCTGTGGTGCTGTGTTATAGCAGCCCTAGCACACTAATACACTAGCTCTGAAAAATCCCACCCAGAGCCTGGTTCAGAAGAAGGCAGGTGTTTTGTCTTCTCTGCTCTCTTCCCTTTCAGAGTTTCTACTCCAAGAACACAGCTGGAGCCCCTACACCAGCTCTACAGAGACACTTGGGCAGGGCCCACCGGCCCATCTGCAGACCGCCACACCTCTGCAAATTACAGGGATCAACAATGTTTCTTGCCCCAGAAGAGCTAAAAACTAACTGCAAAAGGAGAGCAGGGGAGAGAGAAACGAATTCGAAGTAAAGGCTGCAGGAGGAGGTGAACGTAGTGCTGGAAGATGAGGATGGTTCTGACACTCACGGGGGTGGGCGGATGGGCTGCCTGAGTCTGCCTCCTCCTGGTGGGTTGGGTCCAGCCTGAGGGGCATGGAGGGGGCCAAGAGAGAAGCGGGGGCGCTCTGGCCTCTTCCAGAGGCCGGCACTTGTCCTCCCTGTCCTGGGATTGGGGCCATCAGCTCCTCCGTGAATCCTGGGACCCGCTCCCCCCAACCCCCTGCCGGCGTGCCCTTCTTAGTGGACAGGGATGAGGAAAGGCTGGCCATTCTCCGAGCCCGGGTGTCCCCAGAGTCTCATTGGAAAGGGGTCACCTGGTCCCCACCACTGAGAACGGGGCTGTACAGATGGAGCCAGCGAGCTCTCAGCCAGCACCCCTCCAGCACATGGCTAGCCTGTTCCACCCCAGGCTCTGCAGCAGGGTGAGCCTCCCAGAACTTTCTAGAAGGGAGGTTCCCACTCCCCTGTGTGCCTTCTGGAATGCTGAAGGGGGAGACTTTACAGCGCAAGCCTCCGGGCTGCAGGTCTGGGGGGTCCGCAGCCCCTCCGTCTCTTTCCTGGCTGTCAGTGCCAATCAGAGGCGAGGAGACAAAGCCGGGCGACCTACCAGTCCATGAACACCGCGATTCCCAGGGACGAGCCCCATTCACAAGACCCCGAGGCCTCGTTTGGTCTGGAAGGAGCACTGCCTCCCCTATCGTGAGGTTACTGCGGCACAAGAGGGTGGCTGGCTGACATGGGAAGGAGGCTGCAAATCACTTCCCCTTGAAGGGGCAGGAAGGAAAATAGATCTACATTTAGCACCTAAGGTTTCTTTCTGCACGAGGTAGCCAAGTCTGGAGAGGTGAGCCCGAGTGCGGTGACGAAGCGGCAGCAGAGGCCAAGGGCAGGGGCGCGGCTCCGGGGCTCGGAAGGACCACACGGGCCCCTGGAAGAAAAATCCAACTCTGCACCCCAAGCAGCCTGTGTAAGCGATGGGTACCTGAGCGTGACTACATCAATAAAAAATACAAACAGTGTAAAAAGTCATCAAGCGGAGATGAGTTCATTACTAATTATGAGAAGCTTGACATGCTTCGACTCCTCGTAAAATAAATGAAGTCCATTTTTTATATCTGCTTCCATGACTCCTAGATAATAGGCAAATTTACTTCAAGGTCACATCTCATTTATCAAGCCAAGGTTTTTAGCCGCAGATTCAGAAAAGCAACGGGAGATCCCACCTACTCCACTGGAGAACAAAAAACACCAGGACGTGTACTTTCTAGTTCCCTGGGACCACTGCTCACAAGCTTTCCCATCACCCCTTTACTGGCAAAGAGAGGGACTCAGAGAAGCCTGGAAAAGGGGACATTTTCTGTATCCATTCGTCTTTCAAAGATCTGGGCCTGGACCTTCCTTTTGAAAATGAGTCCACGATCCCCTTATCACCCCAGCACACAAACAGCCTCAGCAAAACCCAGTAAACCCCGGGCCCTGTCTGCAGCCATCCAAAGGGTCACCGAGGGTAAGCATAGCCTTCCAGGGATGAGGATGGTCTCCCACCAACCAAGGTGGGCAGGAGGCCCGGGGGCGGGACACCTGCTTAGACACTACACAGATTCCCACCCAGGGACTTCCGCAAATCAGAGGGAGCCTCTGCAGTGCAAGCTCCAGGAGCAAGAACTCACCAGATCCTAGGAAGCAGGACATGAATTTCAAGCAGGGAAGGGACGGAAGGAGAGGAGCCCGGTGGCTGGAACGAGGCAGGACCACAGGCCAGCCCTCCACGCAGACCAGCCGGCAGCTGTGACCCATGGCAGCGGCACAGAGCACAAGCCACTGTCCTCCAAAATGAAGTGTGAGTCTCGGTTCAACCATCAAGAGGAGCCGCCAGTGGAGGTGGTATAGAGACCCAACCCCCGCCCCGTGAAGCTACTCTTCTCAATAATAACATTTACCTTTGTTGAGCAAGTTCTGGGTGCTGGGTGTTTTACATTGAATCCTCAAGCCAAGTCTGGAGGCACATTTGCTTATTGTTCCCATTTTCCGGGTGTGGAAACCAAGGGGGCGGACGTATTAAGTAACCGGCCCAAAGTCACTGAGCTAACAGGCAGCAGAGTTGGAATTCAAATGCACACCCGCATGGCTCTAACCTGTGTTTCACCCCTGTGCTATTTCAGAGAGGGAGTGAGGGATGGAGAGAGGGAGAGAGGGCAGAACAAAGGGAGAAACAAAGAAGGGAAGGAGAAAGAAGGAAGGAAAGAATGACTACAAAGAAAGAAGACGACGAAAAGAAGAGAAAAGGAAAGGAAAAGAAAAGAAAAGAAAAAAGAAAAAGAAAAGAAAAGAAAGCCCCACATCTGTGTGCACATGATGACGGTGGCAGTGGAGACGGGCAGGTTTCCAGCCAAGGTTCCCACCCAAAGAAGCTAGAAGGGCAGGAAGGAGCAGTAGAGGGACAGCCAGGATGAGAGCACCCCTGGGAGAATCGTGACCTCCCACCAAAAACAACTTTTCTCGACATTCAGAAACAATAAGCTAAGAAATAATAAAATATTTAATATTCAAATTCCCTTCCTTGGACTTCAAAATGCTCTAAGTTTGACTGTATTAAACCGATAAACTTTTTTTTTTTTTGCGGTACGCTGGCCTCTCACTGCTGTGGCCTCTCCCGTTGCGGAGCACAGGCTCCGGACGCGCAGGCTCAGTGGCCATGGCTCACGGGCCCAGCCACTCCGCGGCATGTGGGATCTTCCTGGACTGGGGCATGAACCAGTGTCCCCTGCATCGGCAGGCGGATTCTCAACCACTACACCACCAGGGAAGCCCTAAACCGATAAACTTTAACTCACTGTATCTAAATTCAACAAAAGTGCAAAGAACCAGTTGTGTTTTCTAAGCCCCAAGGCGGGCTTCCCTACCCTCGGGCAGGCCCAGCTCTGAGCAGCATTCAAGCCAGGATTGCCCTGGGACCCCTGTCCACCCACCGCCAGGCACGCACAGCCCCCAACCTCAGAGCAGCCTAACATTCTCTTCCGCCCAACTGGGTGCTGTTTCATAACATTTCACTGGATCTCAGTCCCCTAGACAGGCGCACAGGAACCCACCACTAGATGAAGCCCATGTCCTTTGAAGTGGGATTTCCCAAGATGGTGTGCATCATTCTCTTTATGAAGACTGGCTGGTTGTCCAACAACAATGGCCACGGTGAACGTAATAACAAGAACTACAGTTCCTGAGCGCTTCCCATATGCCAGGCACCGTGCTACCTACTGCACGTGCATCTCACTCCATCCTCACAATTTCTGACCTGTTCCTCACTTGGGAGTCAGAGTCATCTTTTAAAAATACAAATGAATGACAGTCCCCTGTTTAAAAATAACAAAAACAACCAACCAACCAACCCAAAACCCTTCTATGGCTTTCCAGAGCCCTTTGGAAAAACAGTGAGATCTTTAGGACCACGTGGATGGCCCTGCATAATGCCATCCCTCCCAGCCTTGTCACTGTCCCTCTCAGTTTTGTTAAATGGAAGAATGACTGAACATCCCTGAGATGGGAATCATTATCCCCACTTCATAAACAAGGAAACTGAGGCCTAGAGAGGTTAAGCGACTGGCTCAAGGTTGCCCAGCTGGGAGGGGCAGTTTCAGGACTTGAGATCCTAGCGTCTGGGCAGCTTATTTCCTCTCCCTAGCAGCTCTCCCTCCACCAGCTCACTCCCTCCTTCTCACCAGAAGCTCTGGATGGCCCCTCGGGCACCAGGAACTGAAGGAACAAGGCTTAAGAAGGGAGCCTGGATCTTGGGTTCTTGGGAAACGCTCTCCCTGCAGTGTAAGGGAAGGAAGAAAAGCGTAAGGGCCGAATCCATGGATGCAATCACCCCTCCCTGGCTGGATGCGCCATGACACTGGACAACATCACAGGGCTCTTGGTTTTATCTCAAACCCGCTGTGAGCCAAAAAAACCACCAAAGCCCCAGTAGGGTCAGGACTGCCGTTGGCGGGATGATCGGCCAGGTTGAGGACCTCAGGTGCACCTGACTTCGACAGGCTTGTTCCTTTGGGTTGGGGTGTTCTTACAGGACTGGGGGATGCCCAGAGCCCCCAGGGGAACTCTGAAGAGGTGGGCAGCTCCCAGGGCCTCTGTGGAGGCTTCAGGCTGGAGCACGTGTGCCCGCACCTGAGCACTTACTCACTGGGAAATTTCCCAGCCTAGACCTGAGCTTTGGCTGAGGCTGTTTTGGCTCCGTCCTAAGTCAGCCACACTGGGTGATCTTGAGTGAGAACTGCCTCTCGGAACCTGTGTTCCCAGAGTCTCCGAGCCTCTCCTACCTCGAGATGCACACGGAGCCTACAGATGGTTTGAGGGCATTAGGAAAAGTGCAGGAGTGACTTTTCGTCTTCCTCGAACCCCTAATTCTAGGTGAAGTGGGGAGCCCTAGACGCATGGGCTACCAGCAGGCTGCCTGTCCCTGGGGGTCCCTGCAGCCTGCCAGGACTCAGCTCTTCAGGTACCCAGGCCGCCCCGTTCCCAGTGGTTGCTTTTATAGGGAAACAGTAGGATGTTGGTTTAGAACAAGAGTTGGAGAAATAAATTGGCGGGTTATCGGCATAGAGGTAGTATTTGGTACCTTATATGGGTCAGGCATGTTGCTAACGATGGGGAACAGATGGTGAAACTGTGAGAGGTTAGGTAACTTGACCAAGGTCACACCATGACCCAGGCTGACCGCCTAGGTTCCTGACCACTGACTTCTCTGTGTCATCCCCTTCACCTGGTGGTCAAGGGTGGTGACCTCTGAGTGTGTGATCCAGTGTCTGAACCCACAGATGCTCCATAAACATCTGCCGCCATCTTGACTACTGCATCTGTCTCTGGTGGTGGATGGGGGTCCCTCTGGACCTCGCTGTCTGTACCTTGGCGGGATGGCTTGCTTGGAGGGGAAAGAGATTTTCACACCAGTTTCTTGGCATTTTCTCTCAAGATTGGGCCTTGCCAAGAGTCAGGGGTCCAGCCAGGGAAGAGTGGGGCTTCTGACGGATCCACAGGTGTTACACTTGGAAGGGTGCCCCTCCAAGTTGGACCCCAGGGAAGGCCCACACCAAGGCCTCAAGCAGAAGGTCCACCTGCCCTCCCAGGGCTGCACAGGAGCTGGCCTGCTGGACCAAAAGGCCCAGAAGACACCTGGCTCATTATGGCTGACGAAGCCCTTTCCTGGGAAGGGGACCCCTGGCCGATGACCACGGAATCTCCCTGGAGAGGAAATCAGCCAGGACAGACACCTTCTGACACAGACACCACACACGACCCCTGAAGCTCACCACCCTGGCCACTCTGTCCCCATTAATGACCCAACAAGATGTTAACCTCCTGGGGGCTTTTGACTGGACACCAGGACAAAAACACCTGGTGATGTCCATGGTACATCTGTTTTTTGGAGTCCACAGCCTGAAGAATCTTCTCATTTATCCTTTTTAGGAGTTGTCAAGGCCTCTTAGATGACAAAAGTAATGTCCTCTCCCTTGGAAGCAACTAGGAAGCCCAGCCTGGCAGTAATTGGAGGAAAAAATCAACGCTGAGTGCGGTGACCACTGACACCTTCTCTTTGCACTCTCTCCTCTGCTTCTGCCTCTTCTGGTCTTCCGCATCTTTCTCTCCCCTCCTTCGGGCTCTTGCTTCTTCCTGTCCCTTCCCTCGTCATCTCCCTCCCCTCTCTCCCAGAATCCAGCGATCCTTGGAGGGGGAACCAGCCCACTTATTTCATCAGCCTCGACTTCTATCTTGGCTGCCCCAGACCTGACACTTTCCTGATGGTTTCAATTTTCTGCTCTTCGCTTCCCTGCTTTATAGCAGTAGTATTAAAAGCGGGAGCACATCTCTTTGTTCTCTTTTGTATAAAAACTCCTCTCTTACTTGTGTACTCTCAGTGCACTGCCTTCCCCGTGGTCGGAGTCTCATGATTCAGTAGTAATAATGCTCTGTTTATCCTTGCTATAAATGTCAACCCAAATAATATACTGCAATCGCATCTTATCCTGCACCTTGGGGACTTATGCACGGCTCCAAATGCACAGTTAAAAGGCTTCTCAAATGACTGTCACTCCTTGAAGGCCCTCTGACCGACCCACCCTGGCTGGACTGGTAAGCAGAAGGGGACGATGCCCTGGACAGAAAATGGAATCATTCTCCAGTCTTGGCTTCCAAGTTCATCTCCCCGCCTGGCCTGCCTCCCTGGAAGCCTGGCTCAAGGCACAGCCACAGGGCCCAGCCATTGACCTGCAGACAAGGCAGAGGCCACTGAGATGTCCCTTCTGACGGAAGACTTTCCTGGATGGCGGGACTGGCTCCCTCTCGGGCGAGTGACCTCTGAGTTCTGTACCAGAGCAGTGTCATCCATGCAATCTGCATTTCGGCCAGGTCAGGATCTTGGAGGCATTTCTGGCTTTAGTTCTGCTAGAAGCTTCTACCTGGCTGTTTCCAGCTCCCCAAGCACCTGGCACTAAGATTAGAAAGCAGAACACTTCACCAGCTCTGCACATTCCCCAGATGAAAGTAATTCTTCAGACATCAGGGTCATGCCTGGGAAAAGTGAGAGGTCACTTAGATTCTCTCCGGGAGAAAATGCTCACTTTGGCAGGTGGCCCAATCTTGTCAAGTCCCAGGGTCACGCTGTCCAGCCCCACGAGTCCCGGGTGTCCTAGGACAGTGAGGTCTGTGCCCCCAAAGCACCCACAGGGACTGAGCAGGCCACAGCGGGTGCCCCTGCCCTCCGTGGGCCTTGAGAACCCAAGGAGCAGCCTGTGCTGAGGGTCCAGACAGCATAGCCAAGAGACTCACATTCTCAAATAGCAGTGATCCCCTCCATCAGCCCAAGAGAAAGCACAGAACCGAGGCAGGCCATGGTGGGACAGAGCCCCGGTCCTAAGAAGTGCTCTATCTTGTGCAATATGAGTCTGTGTGTGTGTGTGTGTGTGTGTGTGTGTTGCATATGCATATGGACCCACATGTTCACACTTGCACACCCACAGATCCTTAGAATTTCCTTTGTATAACTCCCCTGCTATGATTCTATACCAGAAGTTCAATATGCAGGTAGAAGTCCTGGAAGATGGATTTTGGCTCAGTATAAAGAAAAGAAATGAGATTTTCTGACAGTTGGTACTTCCCAGAACAGGAACAGGCTGCAGCAAGCGAGGGGTAACGAACATCTCATTACAGGAAGTTTCCAGAGGCCAAGCTGCTGGCTTCTTGTGGGTGACGTCACAGAGCCGACGAGACTTCACTTTGCCCCTCTTAAATCCTCCCCGGAACAAGGGAGGGTGAAAAGAATATGAGATAAAATTTCAGGTCTCCCTCGGACCTGCAATTGTGTGACTGTGTGATTGTGGGTTTGGTTCACTGGAGGGACTCAGGACCCGGGAGGGTCAGGGGGACTGGGTGTGAAACAGCATCATCAATTAGCACCCACTCTGGGCACCTTCCCCGGCTCCAGGCCACAGGCCGAGCACAGCACCCACAGTTCCCAGGGCTGAGCCGTACTCATTGTGGGGAGACAGGTAGCAGGAGACTGGTGCCAGGACAGTGTGCGGCAGGGGGCACCCAGGAGGGAGCTCCCCTCTCAGGAGGCTGGACTGGGCCTTGCCAAGGGCCATGGGTGCAGCCGGGGAGGAGGGTGTGGTTCTGAAGGATCCACAGCTGAGGCACTTGGAAAGGGGTCCCCCCGCCCTTGAGTTAGACCCAGGGCAGACCCACGCTGAGACCCCACCCACACCCCTCCCACCATAAGGACCACCAGCCCTCACAAGGTCTGTACAGAAGCTGGCCTACTGGCCTGAGTCTGGAAGGCTGGGAAGATATGTGACTCATTATGGCTGACTTTACAGATGAGGTCCAGGTGCTGTTATGGGGTTAATGGTGTCCCCCCAAAAGATGTTGAAGTCCTAATTTAGTCCTAACCTGTGAGTGTGACCTTATTTGAAAATAGGGTCTTTGCAGATGATCAAGTTAAGATGAGTTCATTAGGGTAGGCCTTAATCCAAGATGACTGGTGTCCGTATAAAAAGGGGGAATTTGGACACAAAGATACACATGGAGAAGATGATGTGAAGACACCAGGAGAACACCATCTTCAAGCCAAGGAGGGCCAAAGGCTACCAGAGGCTGGGGAGGGCCTGGAGCAGACACTCCCCCACAGCCCTCAGAAGGAACCAAGCCCACAGACCCTTTGATTCAGACTTCTGGCCTCCAGGACTGTGAGACAATAATTTCCTGTTATTTTAGCCACCCAATTTGTGGTGCTTTGCTAGGTCAGCCCCAGGAAACTAAAACAAGAACCAGCGTTACAAGCACCCCAGTCTGATTCTGTCGACTTTGTTTAGTTTACAGGAAGGGAAACCAAGGCATCCCAGGTGGGATCACGGCTCTGTCTCACATTACTCATGAGTCAGTGACAATGTCATGGGCCTTGGAATTGAAAAGACCTGGGTTCAAATCCCACTCCACCACAGCAAGCCTGTGTGACCTTAAGCAAGTTACTCAACCCCTCTGCATTCAAGTTTCAACTTCCAAAAGGATGATAATGATAGGACATCCTACACAGAGCCACAGTATGGATTACAAAAGAACACATACACAAAGTTGTAGTGCAGTGGCTGGCACATACTAGTTGGCCAACGTTTCAGATTAAGAAAGAATAAATCTATTCTAGTGCCCAGCCACTCAAAGTGTGGACAACTTGACCGTCTCCCAATCCACAATGACTTGGCCTCTGCAGTGCCCCTGAGCACTGGACCATCTGACTCTCTCCAAACAGAAACTTCCCCACCTCCACCCAAAAGAATAAGGACCATGTGATATATTGTCCAAACCAGAGTACTTTTGACATGAAAGGGGGGTGATCAACAATTAGGTGGGGTCAACAGACACAGCTGGGAAGTTTGATGCCCACTAGAAAAAGGCAGCTCCATGGAGAATCTCACTTGCTCAGAAAAGGCTGCCACCAGGCCCATGGGAATTTGGTGCATGTTATGGGCTAAACTGAGTCCCACCCAAGTTTGTATGTTGAAGTCCCAACCTCCAGTACCACACAGTATTTGGAGATAGGGTCTTCAAAGAGGTGATTAAGGTAAAATGAGGTCACTGGGGTGGGCCCTTACACAATATGACAGATGTCCTTTTAAGAAGAGGAGCTTCAAGTACCAGTGTTTCCTTAGGTTCATCTCCCAAGGCAATCGAAATAAAAGCAAAAATAAACAAATGGGACCTAATCAAACTTACAAGCTTTTGCACAGCAAGGGAAACCATAAACAAAAGGAAAAGACAATCTATGGACTGGGAGAAAATATTTGCAAATGATGTGACTTTAACTTAAATGATTAAAGTTAATGATTTAAGTTAAATGATTTTAACTTCCAAAATATATAAACAGCTCATACAACTCAACAACAAAAAAAAGAACAACCTAATTAAAAAATTGGGCAGAAGACCTAAACAGACATTTCTCCAAAGAAGACATACAGATGGCCAACAGGTCCATGAAAAGATGCTCAACATTGCTAATTATTAGAGAAATGCAAATCAAAACTACAGTGAGGTACCATCTCACACCAGTCAGAATGGCCACCATTTAAAAATCTACAAATAACAAATGCTGGAGAGGGTGTGGAGAAAAGGGAACCCTCCTATGTGGTTGGTGGGAATGTAAGTTGGTGTAGCCACTATGGAAAACAGTATAGAGGTTCCTCAAAAAACTAAAACCAGAGTTGCCATATGATCCTGCAATCCCACTCCTGGACATATATTTGGACAAAACTATAATTCAAAAAGATACATGCACCCCAATATTCATAGAAGCACTATTCACAACAGCCAAGACATGGAAACAACCTAAATGTCCATTGACAGATGAATGGACAAAGAAGATGTGGTACATATATACAATGGAATACTACTCAGCCATAAAAAGAATGAAATGATGCCATTTGTAGCAACATGGATGGACTTAGAGATTATCATAGTAAGTGAAGTAACTCAGAAAGAGAAAGACAAATACCATATGATATTACTTACATGTGGAATCTAAAATATGACACAAATGAACTTATCTACAAAACAGAAACAGACTCACAGACATAGATAACAGACTTGTGGTTGCCAAAGCGGGGGTGGGGGAGGGATGGATTGGGAGTTTGGGGTTAGCAGATGCAAAATATTATACATAGAATGGATAAATGACAAGATCTTACCATATAGCACAGGGAACTATATTCAATATCCTGTGATAAACCATAATGGAAAAGAATATATATATATAAATAACGTGAACATATGTTATGCCTGCATGTTATCTACAAATACCCTTTAAATTCACATTACACATTGCCCTCAAGCATTGAAAATACCTAATTAAACTTTCAACAAATAGAAAAAAAAAAAAAAAGAGATTAGGAAACAGGCACACAGAGAGGGACGACCATGTGAGGACACAGGGTGTAGACGGCCATCTACAAACCAAGGAGAGAGGTCCCACGACACCTTGGATTTATAGTCTCCAGGACTGTGAGAAAATGCATTTCTGTTGTGTAAGCCTCCCAGGCTGTGGTGCTTTGTCAGGGCAGCTGGAGCTGACTGGTGCAGCCACTCCTGGTGGCTGAGCAGATGGCACGTGTCAGAGGGGTCCTGGGATGGAGGGACAGAGAAGACAGGCAGGGGCTTCCCTGGTGGCGCAGTGGTTGTGAGTCCGCC
>NW_006780198.1:1829018-1865547 GCF_000442215.2 Lipotes vexillifer | reverse complement strand
CGTGCCCCGGTCCGGGAAGATCCCACATGCCGCGGAGCAGCTGGGCCCGTGAGCCATGGCCGCTGTGCCTGTGCATCTGGAGCCTGTGCTCCGCAACGGGAGAGGCCACAACAGTGAGAGGCCCGTGTACTGTAAAAAAAAAAAAAAGAAGAAGACAGGCAGGAGATCCCCAGAAAGAGTCTGGAGGTGGACGTCAGGACCGGCGGGCTCATAAGGCAATAATTAACCGTCACAGAATACTCTGCTCATTGGATGCTTTGGGATATTGTACGAGTCTCCATTTTGCTGACTTCGGAGAAAGAAATGGCGATAAATAAATGTAAAGCACACTGGTGATGGTGTGAAATGATGCTTCATCTAATTATCACTATTCCGTGGTGTCATTAACACATAATCGAGGAGAATGACAATGACTTTTACATTTATGTCACAGCGTGGATTTGCCATCTGAAGCCCACAGTCCTGCGACATGATACTCCCCAGGACAGAATCACTTACAGACAAACGATAGGATTATACAACTAGGTAAGAAGAATTGACTCACTGTGGCCGAACTGCAAACAGCATCATGTTACAGAGGAGTCCAGGAAAACCCGAATAAGACCAGAAAGTCAGGAAATGAGGAGCGGGTAACTTTGATGAGCACCAAGGGTGCTGCTGGAGAATCTTTCCTAATGAGGGTCATGATACAGTGAACGTGGCTCCATCTTTCTTTGAGGGTTAAAGGATAGTGGCATCCCTGGAAGTTGCTGTTCTTAGTCTGAGGGAGACTTGGACTAATGCTAGAACATCCCTCTGTGGTTGCTTTTTTCCAGGTTCCTATTATCTATTTCTCTCTCCTCTCAAACTGGAATAAAACTAAAACTATTTTGGTTAACTGACAATTTGACAATTCCACTTGGTCAGATCCTGGTCCCTTGAAGTTCTCCCACACTCTGTACTCTCGTGGGTATCCTAACCTCTACCAAGTGCCTGGGATGTTCCCGAGGGACAGGTGGAGGTGCGCGCTTGGTGCCACAGCCCCATCCTGCTGTTGGACCAAAGGTGGACACACAACCCTGTGACATCCAGTCAGCAGGCTGGCTGGCCACCTGTGCGGATGAGAAAAGATGGGTGCAGCCAATAGGATTTCCTCCCTTAGGGACCAGCCTGGGAAATAGCACAAGGATGAAGTGATTGGCAGCAGATACTAGAGCGAGAAGTTGCTTAGACAGAGGCTGGAAGAGCTGAAATGGGACTATGGGGAATCAAGACAAGATACGAGGAAGAGGACGCAGATGTCGTGGAGAGAAATACAAGAGAGAACATAGAGGCCGGTTGGCAGTGAAAAGAGAAGCAGGCCTGCCAAGCAAGGCAGATACCAGAGAGATAGCAAGCTGAGAGTCACACAGCACAGGCCCCCAACAGCCACTCCCCAGAGCTGCCCAACCCCTGCTCTTGCCCTGAGGTCTAGCCCTGCACCTCAGCTTATCAAATGCACTCCTCCTCAGGTGGCTGTGCGGATTGAAAAAGATCCATCCACGTCCTAACTCTCAGAACTTGTGACTGTGAGCTTATTTGGGAATAGGGCCCTTGCAGATGTAGTAAGGGGTCCAGATGACGTCATACTGGATTAGGAGGGTCCCTAAATCCAATGAGAATGTCCTTCTGAGGGACAGAAAAGGACACACAGAGGAGTCAAATGAAAATGAAGGCAGAGATTGGGGTGATACACCTAAAAGCCAAGGATTGCTGGCAGCCGCCAGAAGCTAGGGACAGATTCCCCTTCAAAGTTTCTGGAAGGAACCAACCCTTCCCACACCCTGATTTTGAACTTCTGGCCTCCTGAACTTCGAATGGATACATTTCTATTGTTTTAAACCACCCGGTTTGTGGTAATTTGTTATGGAAACTAACACAAGTTGTTCTGAGCCAATCCCAGCTCCTTGCAACCAAAAGGAGAACACTTTTTAAAAAACATAACCAAAGGCCATGCATGACCTGGGGCTTGGCATGACAGCAGAGGCCTGTGGTGACCTGGCTCAGGATCTACCTGGCCACCACCCACTCTGTGACCTTGGGCGAGTCAGTCCCCTCAACGGAGCTCAGCTTCATTTTAGAACATGAGGGATGAGCCTTGAAGCCCCTACTTGATGGAACAGTCCAGGCCTCCCTGTAGATTTCTATGGAAGAGGCAAAATGGGGACAGGCCAGTGATTAGGGAACAAATCCTGAACTGTTTCTTAGAACCTCTGGCCACTGTCCTCTCCAAGGAATGTTACTTACACAGCATGAGGATGAAGTGGCTGAATACTTCCTGCCATAAATAGCTCGGGATCTCAGTATGTGGGATCTTTCTGAGGCCGTCCCCAAACAGCTGAGCAGCTCAGGACAGGTCACTCAGCAGAGAATGGAGGACAAATGCGTGGATGCTGTCTGCCTGGTTCACTCTGTGCTCCAGTGCATGACAGCTGGTGGATGGATTCAGGACATGGGCTCTCAGTGGCCCCGCTTGGTCCCACGGGGTCCCGAGAAAACCTTGGGGTCAGCAGCCCAGTCTCCTAAGGTGAAGGGGTCTGGGTACCTGCTGGAGGTGCCACACACCTTCAGGCAAACAATCAACCCCCTTCAGATGCTAAAGCTCTGAGAGGCTGCCCCGTGCCCGGACCTGATGGATGGGAGGACAAGCCTTCCCCTGGAAGGGAGCCCACCTCCATTTCAAAGGCCTCCAGCTTAACTTCCCACACTCTTCCTCACAAATTCATTAAAAAATATTTCAAGGTGGGAGAAATGGGGAGATGCTGGTCAAAGATTACAAACTTCCAGTTATAAGATGAATACGTTCTGGGGATCGAATGTACAGCATGGTGACTATAGTTAGTAATATTGGATTGTATACTTGAAACTTGCTAAGAGAGTAGATCTTAAGTTTTCTCACCATAAAAAAAAAAGGTAACTAGGTGAGGTGTTACACATGTTAATTAAATTGATTGTGGTAATCATTTCATAACATATATATATCAAATCATGTTGTATACCGTAAATACACACCATATTTATTTGTAAATTGTACCTTGATAAAGCTGGAAAGAAATAAGAAATTAAAAAAAACAAAACAGGAGTGTCCTGTGAGGAGCTTCAGAGCTCCCAAGCTGAGGTGTAGGCCCAGCCGTTTCACGAGGAACTCTGATCTGAAGGGCCGGGGGGGAAAGGCCTCTGCGCAGAGCCTCCTATGAGCAAGTGAAACAGACTAAGCACAAAAGGAAAGGAAGGTGGATGAGCTAGGCCTGAAGTGAGATCGCCAGATTTCCGTCCTTTCCAGAGGAAATGTGGATCCACTAGCAACAGGAGTAATGGGAGATTTCCCTAAACCTGCCCTGAAGCTTTCCTTGATTGATCTGTGAGTACGGAACCCTTCAAAACTGAATAGTGTGAAGACAGAGGACCTTCAAGATGGTGGAGGAGTAAGGCATGGAGATTACCTTCCTCCCCATAAATACATCAAAAATACATCTACATGTGGAACAACTCCTACAGAACACCTACTGAACGCTGGCAGAAGACCTCAGACTTCCCAAAAGCCGTGTGGCTGACAAGGTCTTGGTGCTCCGGCTGGCTTTCAGGCCTGAGCCTCTGTGCTGGGAGAGCTGAGTTCAGGACATTGGACCACCAGAGACCTCCTGGCCCACATAATCTCAATCGGTGAGAGCTGTCCCAGAGATCTCTGTCTCAATGTTAGGACCCAGCTCCACTCAACGACCAGCAAGCTCCAGTGCTGGACACCCCATGCCAAACAACTAGCGAGACAGGAACACAATACCACCCATCACCAGGGAGGCTGCCTAAAATCATAATAAATTCACAGACACCCCAAAACACACCACTAGACGTGGTCCTGCCCACCAGAAAGACAAGACCCAGCCTCATCCACCAGAACGCAGGCACTAGTCCCCTGCACCAGGAAGCCTACACAACCCACTGAACCAACCTTACCCACTGGGGACAGACACCAAAAACAACGGGAACTACAAACCTGTGGCTTGCGAAAAGGGGACCCCAAACTCAGTAAGTTAAGCAAGATGAGAAGACAGAGAAATATGCAGCAGATGAAGGAGCAAGGTAAAAACCCACCAGACCAAACAAATGAAGAGGAAACAGGCAGTCTACCTGAAAAAGAATTCAGAGTAATGATAGTAAAGCTGATCCAAAATCTTGGAAATAGAATGGAGAAAATACAAGAAATGTTTAATAAGGACCTAGAAGAACTAAAGAGCAAACAATGATGAAAAACACAATAAATGAAATTAAAAATTCTCTAGAAGGAATCAACAGTGGAATAACCGAGGCAGAAGAATGGATAAGTGACACGGAAGATAAAATAGTGGAAATAAATACCACAGAGCAGAATAAAGAAAAAAGAATGAAAAGAATTGAGGACAGTCTCAGAGACCTCTGGGACAGCATCAAATGCAACAACATTCAAATGATAGGGGTCCCAGAAGAAGAAGACAAAAAGAAAGGGACTGAGAAAATATTTGAAGAGACTATAGTTGAAAACTTCCCTAATATGGGAAAGGAAATAGTCACTCAAGTCCAGGAAGCACAGAGAGTCCCATACAGGATAAATCCAAGGAAAAACACACCAAGACACATGTTAATCAAACTATCAAAAATTAAATACAAAGAAAAAATATTGAAAGCAGCAAGAGAAAAGCAACAAATAACATACAAGGGAATTCCCGTAAAGTTAACAGCTGATCTTTCAGCAGAAACTCTGCAAGTCAGAAGGGAGTGGCAGGACATATTTAAAGTGATGAAAGGGGAAAACCCTACAGCCAAGATTACTCTTCCCAGCAAGGATCTCATTCAGATTTGACAGGGAAATTAAACTTTACAGACAAGCAAAAGCTGAGAGAATTCAGCACCAACAAACCAGCTTTACAACAAATGATAAAGGAACTTCTCTAGGCAGGAAACACAAGAGAAGGAAAAGGCCTACAATAACAAACCCAAAACAATTAAGAAAATGGTAATAGGAACATATATATCGACAATTACGTTAAATGTAAACGGATTAAATGCTCCAACCAAAAGACATAGACTGGCTGAATGGATACAAAAACAAGACCCATACATATGTTGTCTACAAGAGACCCACTTCAGACCTAGGGACATATACAGACAGAAAGTGAGGGGTTGGAAAATATATTCCATGCAAATGCAAATGAAAAGAAAGCTGGAGTAGCAATTGTCATATCAGACAAAATAGACTTTAAAATAAAGACTATTACAAGAGACCAAGAAGGACACTACATAATGATCAAGGAATCAATCCAAGAAGATATAACAATTGTAAATATTTATGCACCCAACATAGGAGCACCTCAATACATAAGGCAAACGCTAACAGCCGTAAAAGGGGGAAATCAACAGTAACACAATCATAGTAGGGGACTTTAACACCCCACTTTCACCAATGAACAGATCATCCAAAATGAAAATAAATAAGGAAACACAAGCTTTAAATGATACATTAAACAAGATGGACTTAATTGATATTTATAGGATATTCCATCCCAAAACAACAGAATACACATTCTTCTCAAATGCTCATGGAACATTCTCCAGGATAGATCATATCTTGGGTCACAAATCAAGCCTTGGTAAATTTAAGAAAACTGAAATCGTATCAGGTATCTTTTCCAGCCACAGCACTATGAGACTAGATATTAATTACAGGAAAAAAACTGTAAAAAATACAAACACATGGAGGCTAAATAATACACAAGAGATCACTGAAGAAATCAAAGAGGAAATCAAAAACTACCTAGAAACAAATGACAATGAAAACACGATGACCCAACACCTATGGGATGCAGCAAAAGCAGTTCTAAGAGGAAGTATATAGCAATACAATCCTACCTCAATAAGCAAGAAAAATCTCAAATAAACAACCTAACCTTACACCTAAAAGAAGAACAAAAAACCCCGAAAGTTAGCAGAAGGAAAGAAATAAAGATCAGATCATAAATAAATGAAAAAGAAATGAAGGAAACGATAGCAAAGATCAATAAAACTAAAAGCTGGTTCTTTGAGAAGGTAAACAAAATTGATAAACCATTAGCCAGATTCATCGAGAAAAAAGGGAGAAGACTCAAATCAACAAAATTAGAAATGAAAAAGGAGAAGTTACAACTGACACGGCAGAAATACAAAGGATCATGAGGGATCACTACACGCAACTCTATGCCAATAAAATGGACAACCTGGAAGAAATGGACAAATCCTTAGAAAAGCACAACCTTCCAAGACTGAACCAGGAAGAAATAGAAAAAATAAATGGACCAATCACAGGCACTGAAATTGAAGCTATGATTAAAAATCTTCCAACAAACAAAAGCCCAGGACCAGATGGCTTCACAGGCGAATTCTATCAAACATTTACAGAAGAGCTAACACCTATCCTTCTCAAACTCTTCCAGAATACAGCAGAGGGAGGAACACTCCCAAACTCATTCTACGAGGCCACCATCACCCTGATACCAAAACCAGACATGGATGTCACAAAGAAAGAAAACTACAGGCCGATATCAGTGATGAACACAGATGCAAAAATCCTCAACAAAATACTAGCAAACAGAATCCAACAGCACATTAAAAGGATCATATGCCATGATCAACTGGGGTTTATCCCAGGAATGCAAGGAATCTTCAATATACGCAAATCAATCAACATGATACACCCTATTAACAAACTGAAGGAGAAAAACCATATGATAATCTCAATAATGCAGAAAAACTTTCAACAAAATTCAACACCATTTATGATAAAAAACTCTCCAGAAAGTAGGCATAGAAGGAACTTACCTCAACATAATAAAGGCCACATATGACAAACCCACGGCCAACATCGTTCTCAATGGTGAAAAACTGAAACCATTTCCACTAAGATCAGGAACAAGACAAGGTTGCCTACTCTCACCACTATTATTCAACAGAGTTTTGGAAGTTTTAGCCACAGCAATCAGAGAAGGAAAAGAAATAAAAGGCACCCAAATCCGAAAAGAAGAAATAAAACTGTCACTGTTTGCAGATGACATGATACTATACATAAGGAATCCTAAAGATGCTACCAGAAAACTACTAGAGCTAATCAATGAATTTGGTAAAGTAGCAGGGTACAAAATTAATGCACAGAAATCTCTTGCATTCCTATACACTAATGATGAAAAATCTGAAAGAGAAATTAAGGAAACACTCCCATTTACTACTGCAACAAAAAGAATAAAATACCTAGGAATAAACCTACCTAAGGAGACAAAAGACCTGTATGCAGAAAACTATTACACTGATGAAAGAAATTAAAGATGATACAAACAGATGGAGAGATACACCATGTTCTCGGATTGGCAGTATCAACATTGTGAAAATGACTACACTACCCAAAGCAATCTACATATTCAGTGCAATCCCTATCAAACTACGAAGGGCATTTTTCACAGAACTAGAACAAAAAATTTCACAATTTGTATGGAAACACAAAAGATCCCGAACAGCTAAAGCAATCTTGAGAAACGAAAACAGAGCTGGAGGAATCAGGCTTCCTGACTTAGACTATACTACAAAGCTGCAGTAATCAAGACAGTGTGGTACCGGCACAAAAACAGAAATACAGATCAATGGGACAGGATAGAAAGCCCAGAGATAAACCCACGCACCTTATCTTTGATAAAGGAGGCAAGAATATAATGGAGAAAACACAGCCTCGTCAATAAGTGGTGCTGGGATAACTGGACAGCTACATGTAAAAGAAAGAAATTAGAACACTTCCTAACATCATACAGAAAAATAAACTCAAAATGGATTAAAGACCTAAATGTAAGGCCAGACACTGTAAAACTCTTCCATCTGGGAGATGGAAAGGAAGGGGACGGATGGAGCGTCCCCCATGGAGCACAAAGGGAGATGCTTTCATTGTTATAATGGTTAAGCCAACCCTCAAAACCAAACAATAATAGTATGTCGTGAACTAATCCAATTGCTCAGTTACTCTAAGTCGCCCTATTTTAAAAGCAAATCCCTCACTGGACAGAACCAGGGCCTTAGTTCTACATGACCACGGGGCGATGGCCAATACGACGCAGGCTGAAGCCTCCAGCTTTAGGTGATGGAGCGTATGATGTGTCATCAATCACCCCTAGGTGCCACACACACCACAGTCGAGGAATTCTGAGACTAGGAAACGTGCCACCGTAAAAGGCAGCCTTCCCCCACACACCCCAAACCACTCGGAGTCCCCGAGCCTCGTGTTTTATTTCACAATCGTGTGTCTACCACTTAACACAGAAAGATCTGACTGAGAAAAGATGATTCCTGAAAGGAAAGTCTGGGGTTTTATTATACCTCTGGGCTAGACTGGGTGATCTTTGAAGAAATAAGGTCGTATCCTTTTCATTTCCTATCCACAGGACAATATTTTAGCAGTGCCCAGGGTCAGGGGGAAGGAGCCCAGGGCCCAGCCATGTGCTGCGTGGTAGGAGAACCAGCGCCCACAGAGTGCAGGGGTTTCAGGCCCGCAGAGCAGCCAGGAGACCCGAGTCTGGCTCATGGTCCCAGGGAACATGGAAAATCTCTCTCAGAGCACAGGCGTGGGCTGGTGGGAAACCGCCGGGGAGGTGGACAGTCAGCCCGTGGCCAGCCGGGGCAGGGAGTGCGCAAGCTCCTGTCCGGGATGGCTCTGTCTTCAGCCCCCTGAGTCCCAGTCGAGGCTCTCCAGGGACCTGCAGGGGCACTTGGACAGCACTTTCCCTTCCCTTTCCTTCTCCCCGAATCTCCTATTTCCAAGACAGAGGTCGAATTACCTGTTTCCTAAAGAGGCTCCAGCCCCACATTCTAGGAAGTGCTATAGGACTTTAGGAGTGCGGGAACAATTTTCCAGGTCACCGGGGCCACCTGCTGTGAGCACCGTGAGTCATTTCTCCCCACCCCAGACCTCAGTGCCCTCCGGCCCAGCCCCTCCCCGCAGCCCAAGCCCACTCCCCCAGGCTCGGTGGGTTCCGAGTCAGTTCCCATGCAGGTCACGGGTTAGCAAGGAAAGAACTCGAATCCTGCTGCCCTGACGCCGGGGTGGCTCACCAGGAGCCCCGGAACTGCAAGAGGCGCAGCCAGCTGGGTCGGTGCTAGGAGGGCGGAGGGGCCTTGCCTCCCACCCCAGGAAGCCCACGGGTCCTCCCGGGCTCGGCACCTGCCTCGCTGCCTCTGGACAGGCCATGGAGCCTGGAGGACTCTGAGGTCACCTGGCTGCAGCAGCCTGCCCTCCCTCTAGGCCATCTGAGACCTGCAGCCACTCCAGAGATGGCCCTGAGGTGGCTGAGACAGACGTAGTAGCCATATATCGTGCGCCCAGTTTCCGGAGATTCAATGCAATCCCTATCAAACTACCACTGGCATTTTTCACAGAACTAGAACAAAAAATTTCACAATTTGTATGGAAACACAAAAGATCCCGAACAGCTAAAGCAATCTTGAGAAACGAAAACAGAGCTGGAGGAATCAGGCTTCCTGACTTAGACTATACTACAAAGCTGCAGTAATCAAGACAGTGTGGTACCGGCACAAAAACAGAAATACAGATCAATGGGACAGGATAGAAAGCCCAGAGATAAACCCACGCACCTTATCTTTGATAAAGGAGGCAAGAATATAATGGAGAAAACACAGCCTCGTCAATAAGTGGTGCTGGGATAACTGGACAGCTACATGTAAAAGAAAGAAATTAGAACACTTCCTAACATCATACAGAAAAATAAACTCAAAATGGATTAAAGACCTAAATGTAAGGCCAGACACTGTAAAACTCTTCCATCTGGGAGATGGAAAGGAAGGGGACGGATGGAGCGTCCCCCATGGAGCACAAAGGGAGATGCTTTCATTGTTATAATGGTTAAGCCAACCCTCAAAACCAAACAATAATAGTATGTCGTGAACTAATCCAATTGCTCAGTTACTCTAAGTCGCCCTATTTTAAAAGCAAATCCCTCACTGGACAGAACCAGGGCCTTAGTTCTACATGACCACGGGGCGATGGCCAATACGACGCAGGCTGAAGCCTCCAGCTTTAGGTGATGGAGCGTATGATGTGTCATCAATCACCCCTAGGTGCCACACACACCACAGTCGAGGAATTCTGAGACTAGGAAACGTGCCACCGTAAAAGGCAGCCTTCCCCCACACACCCCAAACCACTCGGAGTCCCCGAGCCTCGTGTTTTATTTCACAATCGTGTGTCTACCACTTAACACAGAAAGATCTGACTGAGAAAAGATGATTCCTGAAAGGAAAGTCTGGGGTTTTATTATACCTCTGGGCTAGACTGGGTGATCTTTGAAGAAATAAGGTCGTATCCTTTTCATTTCCTATCCACAGGACAATATTTTAGCAGTGCCCAGGGTCAGGGGGAAGGAGCCCAGGGCCCAGCCATGTGCTGCGTGGTAGGAGAACCAGCGCCCACAGAGTGCAGGGGTTTCAGGCCCGCAGAGCAGCCAGGAGACCCGAGTCTGGCTCATGGTCCCAGGGAACATGGAAAATCTCTCTCAGAGCACAGGCGTGGGCTGGTGGGAAACCGCCGGGGAGGTGGACAGTCAGCCCGTGGCCAGCCGGGGCAGGGAGTGCGCAAGCTCCTGTCCGGGATGGCTCTGTCTTCAGCCCCCTGAGTCCCAGTCGAGGCTCTCCAGGGACCTGCAGGGGCACTTGGACAGCACTTTCCCTTCCCTTTCCTTCTCCCCGAATCTCCTATTTCCAAGACAGAGGTCGAATTACCTGTTTCCTAAAGAGGCTCCAGCCCCACATTCTAGGAAGTGCTATAGGACTTTAGGAGTGCGGGAACAATTTTCCAGGTCACCGGGGCCACCTGCTGTGAGCACCGTGAGTCATTTCTCCCCACCCCAGACCTCAGTGCCCTCCGGCCCAGCCCCTCCCCGCAGCCCAAGCCCACTCCCCCAGGCTCGGTGGGTTCCGAGTCAGTTCCCATGCAGGTCACGGGTTAGCAAGGAAAGAACTCGAATCCTGCTGCCCTGACGCCGGGGTGGCTCACCAGGAGCCCCGGAACTGCAAGAGGCGCAGCCAGCTGGGTCGGTGCTAGGAGGGCGGAGGGGCCTTGCCTCCCACCCCAGGAAGCCCACGGGTCCTCCCGGGCTCGGCACCTGCCTCGCTGCCTCTGGACAGGCCATGGAGCCTGGAGGACTCTGAGGTCACCTGGCTGCAGCAGCCTGCCCTCCCTCTAGGCCATCTGAGACCTGCAGCCACTCCAGAGATGGCCCTGAGGTGGCTGAGACAGACGTAGTAGCCATATATCGTGCGCCCAGTTTCCGGATGAAGGGACCGCTGTACGGCCCACTTTCCTCCTCCATAAGAGTTGATGACGGCGTATCTCATAGGGTCAGTTAGTGTAAAGATGAAACAAGGTAGGTGACAGCTCCCAGGACAGGGCAAGCACACGCTCAACCAAGTGCTTCTGGCATCATTCAGCACCGTCGCTCCTGCGATCTGCCCTCCAGCATGAGGACACTGGTGGCTGGAGGGAGCACAAAGCACACCCAGGCTGGTTGCTTCCCAAGTGGCCAGTCACGCAGCGCCTTCTGAAATTTAATTCTGCTTCCCGCCCTGGCCGTGGACACCACATCTCATTTCTGCCATGGAGACAAGACAGTCACAATTCTGAGTTCTGGGGAGAAAGAAAGCACTGGACCCTGGCCAACCGGCCGGGCCCAGCCTGTCTGAAGATAACGCACGCACAGATGATGTTTACGGCAGAACAATCACACCGACATCAGGCTGGTGGCAGCCGCGGGAAACCCAGGCTGGCCAACGCGTTCATCGTCCCTGGCAGGGGGAGCCGGCTCCAAACCGGGCAACAACTCAATTCAGGGGAAGCAATGGGCGCCCCTAATGAGAGCTCAGCCTATTCTTTGTTCCCCCAAACAATCCCCGACCTACTTTGTTTGCTCCTAGATGACAAAGAGAAAGGAAATATTCTCATTTCACTGGACACAATGACAGGCGCTCCCCACCTCCCGGAGGGGGTCCCGTTCTGCTCAGCACACACGGGCTGGTCACGTGTTTCTGGCAGGGCAGAGGAGAGAGGTGACTTTGCTTCTCTTCCTCATGACCCCTCTCCCCCGCAACAGCAGACACTCCTCAGCACTGTCTCTGTGGCCTTGGGGACTAGCTCTCTTCCCACCCCAGACCACAGGGCTGCTGAGGGCTCTACACAGCTGACAGGCAGACCTCCACCTGCCCAGGACCAGGACCCAGAGCTCAGGGGGCAGGCTGGCCCGCAGCCCTATAGGAAAAGTTCCACCTCCAAGACCACTTGGGGTCGAGGAGCTGGTGTCCTGAGAGAGTGTGATAGACTACTGACAAGAGTGAGTCTCCATCTGGCCTGAGAAAGAAGGGTTCCCAGGGTGACAAGGACCCTAGCCAATCACCCAGGACACACTGTGCCTTATCTGTATCACAGCATTCACTCCCTGGGTTTATAGAGTATGTATGGGATTGTTCATGGCAGGAGCTCCTTGAGAACAGGGAGTGTGCCCTGTTCTCCACTGAAGTCCAGTGGCCTAATTCATAGCCAGGTGCAGAGCAGGACCTTAGAATGTTTGAGAATGAGGCAGTGCAGACAGATGGAGGGATGGACGGGAGAATACATGTATGGATGTATAGATGGATGCACGGATGGATGCATGGATACATGGATGGATGGTTGGACGGATGGAGAGATGGACGCATGGATAGATGGATGGATGGATGGAGGGAGGGAGGGAGGGAGGGAGGGAGGGATGGATGGATGGATGGATAGATGGATGGATGCACTGATGGATGGATGACAGCTCACTGGCTGCCTATGGAAGAAAGCAACCATCCAGAAAGGGCTATTCCTGGGCCTTCCCTTAGTCTTGACCTCTCCGTAGAGATATGTCTGTGTGTCTGATAGGGATCCTGCTTCATCCTGTTGCCCTGGGGGAATCTAGCTGAATGATGCACTTCAGATGCCATCTCCTGGACACAAGTTTAAGGGGGAGAGACAGAACATCCAGCCCCCCTCCAATCTCATCTTCTTTAAAAGGGAGTCTTTCCAGAGAAGAGAAAAGGGCAATCTAGAGCAGGGTTGGCAAACTCTGGTCCCTAAGCCAAATGCAGCCTACCCTGTTTTTGTAAACAAAGTTTTATCGGAACACAGCGACATCCATGTGTCTACAGCTCCATGGCTGCTTTTGTGCCATAACAGCGAAGTTGAGGAGTTGCCACAGAGACCATACAGCCTGCAAAGTCTAAAATATTGACTCACTGGCCCTTTACAGAACAAGTCTGCTGACCACTGGGACAGTATATTTTGGGTCCCTGGCACTGACTGTGGGACTTGGATCAGGCCCTGAACATCTGCTTCTCACTCTGTCTGCTGGAAAAAAGACAGAAAATGAGGATGCCTGGAACAGAACACAGTGAGATGATCAGTATGAAAGGGCTTGGGCAAGAGGAAAAATAACAGAACTCAGAATGGGCAAATAGAGCAGGCCAGGCTATGGAGGCAGCAGGCCTGGGTTTGCATCTTAGACCTGCCACTGTGGGCAGGACACTCGACCTCTGCAAGATGATGACAGTAATTCCCACCAAAGGTTGCCTTCTCCGACAGGTCTTCCCTGCCAGCTGTTCTGAAATGGTCCACCCCCATCTGGACTCTATCCGTCTTTTATCAAAATCAAGTTTATTGGGCTTCCCTGGTGGCACAGTGGTTGAGAATTGGCCTGCCAATGCAGGAGACACGGGTTCGAGCCCTGGTGCAGGAAGATCCCACATGCCGCGGATCTACTATAGGCCCATGAGCCACAACTACTGAGCCTGCGCGTCTGGAGCCTGTGCTCCCAACGAGAGAGGCCGCGATAGCGAGAGGCCCGCGCACCACGATGAAGAGTGGCCCCCGCTTGCCGCAACTAGAGAAAGCCCTCGCACAGAAACGAAGACCCAACACAGCCCAAAATAAATAAATAAATAAATAAATAAATAAAATAAATAAAATGCATTCCTTCGGAAAGACTCTCTCTAAAAACAAACAAACAAGTTTATTGAGATATAGTTCACTGACCATTCAATTCACCCATTTATTTATTTATTTTAAAATAAATTTATCTATCTATTTATTTATTTTTGGCTGCGTTGGGTCTTTGTTGCTGCACGCGGGCTTCTATTTGTGGCGAGCAGGGGCTACTCTTCGTTGCGGTGCACAGGCTTCTCATTGCGGTGGCTTCTCTTTTTGCGGAGCACAGGCTGTAGGCCCGTGGGCTTCAGTAGTGGTGGCTCGCAGGCTCTAGAGCACAAACTCAGTAGTTGTGGCGCACGGGCTTAGTTGCTCCACGGCATGTGGGATCTTCCTGGACCAGGGCTCGAACCCGTGTCCCCTGCATTGGCAGGCGTATTCTTAACCACTGCGCCACCAGGAAAGGCCCCAATTCACCCATTTAAAACACACAATTCAGTGGTTTTGGTTTATTCATAGCCTTGTGCAACCAACCATCAGCAAAATACATTTTAGAACACTTTAAAATTATGTTTAAAATTGTGATAGAATACCCCTAGTGTGAAACGCACCCTCTTGCCCATTTTAAGTGTGCCGTCCACTGGCGTTAAGTGTGCCGTCCGCTGGCAGTATGTGTGCCATCCACTGGCACTAAGTACAGTCATGTTGTTTGCAACCATCACCATCACGGCCCCATCTTTTGGTTCTACTTTTTTTTTCCACGTGGCACTAACATCTACCCCAAAATAAACAATATATTTATTGTTTATGGGGTGCCTTTGCCGTGTAAACCCCGCGAGCGCAGGCCTTGGTCTGGTCCACTATCCCTGACACTTGGAATAGTGTTAGGGACCTGGCAGGTGCTCAGTAAAGATCCACATAAATGAATGAACGATGGGTCAGCGTATCGAGCACATCACTGCGCACACGGCGTACTTGACGTAAAGGCTCAGGGATGTGTCTGGCGCATGGTCCACACTCACGTAAAGGCATCCAGTTCCGGACCCACCAATCACACCGGTGCCTTCGTGCAGCATCCCTGGCCCCTGTGAGCAGCCTTCATCCGTCGTTACCTGGAGTGAATGTATAAGTAGTGTGGCCATCTGCATACAGTTGTTCCACAGGAAGGGGTGAGCTCTTGTATTTTCTCTCCCGAGTCCTTCCTTCTGGGCCCGAACAGAGGGCTGGCGGCTGGGAGGGTCGCAAAGCAGGAGGGTCAGGAGCAGAGCCCCCAAAACTCTGGAGGAGGGGTGACACGTCATGCCTGTACTCGTCAGGGTTCTCCAGAGAAACAGAGCTAGCAAAATACATATATAGAGAGAGGGAGGGATTTCTTTTAAGGCATTGGCTCGCGTGATCATGGCGACTGACAAGGCCAGGATTTGCAGGGCAGGCTGGCAGTTCAGGTGAGACCTGCCGTTCCAGTCTTGGGTCGGAACTCCTCGGGGCAGCAGCCTGGAAACGCAGGCAGGGCTCCTGCACTGACCTCTGGAGGAAGAGTTGCTTCTCCTCTAGGAAACCTCAGGCTTTTTCTAAAGACCCTCAACTGACTGGAGGAGGCCCACCCACATTCTAACTTCCCTCAGAGTCTGTCGGTTTAAATGGTAAAATCACATTTACAAAATACCTTCACGGCAACTGGTGCTTGACCGAAACCTGGGAGCCACAGCCTCGCCAAGTTGACACACAAAACGAGCCATCACGATCCCAGCTGCATGCGTCCTGTCCCCTCCTTCAAGTCCTTTTTACCCCCTTGCAAAGGAAGAGGGCCACGTGGCGGTCTGAGTGGACTCCCGGTAAAGGCTGCGGAGAGGACACAGGCCCGTGGCGCCCATCCCTGTCACCAGGCCACAGGCAGCAGTCAACCGGCTCTAGGCCAGGCCTCCAGGAACTGCCATGTGACTGTGGGACTTGCCAACAGAGTGCTCAATAATCTGTCATAGTCTGCGTAAACAACCACTCAGAGAGTCAAAGCCTTAGAAACTGTATTCAGGTTATGAATATGCTGCTGCTCCCATGGCCTCAGGAACATAAACCCAACAGAAACATGGGATCTGGGCCTTTGCCACTGCCCTTTTCTCTCTTCCTGGATGGGCCTGGGAGCTATCGCTCGAAGCAAGATGTAAAAGGCGGCTTCTGTTTCCTTGGGACACCGGTGGGGGGACCCAGGACGATGGATGAGAGAAGGACCTGGCTCCGGGAACTCCGTGGACTTGGCCCAGCACTGAGCCTGGACGGGATGCTCCCAGCCACCCGGCCCTCCTCAGGACACGAAACGTGGAAATGTGATCACTCCAGGCTCTCGCCCTTGCTGTGGCACCTCAGTCTCTCTGCTGGTCACTTTTCAACAGAACTTTCTGCGCCTCTTCCCCTTTCCCAAGTAGTTTATGTAAGGAGCCCTGTGCCTGTGAATTAATTGGCTTTTTTTGGGTTCACGTGCTCATTCTAACGAGGCTGGTTCCCCCATGCCAGGAATTCAAGCCAGAGCCCCACCAGGCAGCTCTGGGCTGCATGGATGGCCCAGGCCTCTGCCCTGACACTCACTCACACACACACACACACACACACACACACACACACACACACACACACACACACACTCCTGTTCCAGCAGAGCTACCCAACCCCACCTGGGGCTTCACCGGGGACCAGCTGGGCTCACCCGCCTTCCTGGGAACCAAACCACCCAAGTGTCCCTGCCCAACACCCAGTCCAGGTGGGCAGTGGCCAGGCGGACAGTAGGAGTGGCCACTCCAGACGACCTCCTTGTGGGACAATGAATGAAGAAACATCACAGGTGCTCAGCAGAGGGCTGCTTCTTGGGCAGGAAGGCCCTGTTATCAGAATCAGTGAGCCAGTGGTTACCTTTTAATTAATTTGAGAAATAATTATGCCTTTGAGACACCCAATCCGCCTTACAGGTGCTCTTTTCCACCACCGATAGATTAATCTTATTTAGTCACATTTTACTTATCACGCAAACCTGTGTCTGCATCTAAAATACCAAGGTTGCGGAGGTCTTGTTTTCCGCATTATCTGTGAACACATCTACCTCCCCTGACTGGCAGAATTCCTGCACCCCGAGTCCACCTGGCAGCGTCCCCCCGGACGTACACGTGGTGTGAGCTGTCATCCTCTGAATCCAAATCCTGGCTTCTCTCTGCCGCTGTGTGAAAGCCCGGCCTTGGTTCCCTCCCCAGAGCCAGATGTTTATGACTTTCAGGTGCAGGGTCTTCTTTCTAAGTAAAGTACCAGGAAGCTTCAAGCTGGAGCCCAGCTCAAGGGCATCGGGCTGGCGATGAGCAGAGCTGAAAGCACTCAGCTGTTCTGATGGGCGTCTCGGGGACCGTCAGCGTCCCAAGGAACTGACAGGTGGCTGCTGGGTACACTGTGATTTAACCTACATGTTTACTTTGATAAACACGCCGACAGGAACATGCTGCCTATAAATTTCAGTCCTTGGGAAAAGAAAGAGCCTTCCGTTTCCAAAGATATGGATTCCCAGCATTGCCTGCCTCAGCCCTCAGCTCTGCAGAGCAAACCAGGACTGCACTGAGAGTCTGAGATCTAACTCACTTCGAACTCACTGGGAACTTTCACAGCAAAAATCAAAACAAAGCCCCGGAAGGGTTGCCTCGGGTCTGACTTGCCCCAGCCTCCATGTCGGTCTCTTGTGTTGTGGGCGACTGAAGCTCTTTCTCGTCCACAGGGCTCGGGTCCAGTCAAATCATGGCAGGTGCATCTCAGAGCCTGGATTCCATTGAAAAGATGGTTTGTCCTAAAGGGAGCTGTATGAGCTTCAGCAAGCAGATTCATAAGCCTAAATCGTCTGCGGAGTGCAAAATCTGAGCTTGCTCCTAAAACACCCTATGACATGTTCTAGTTAGGAGTGAGCGTCCCGAATTCCAGATGCCAGGTGATAAGAATTACTGATGCATTGCTTTCAAAGCAGTTGGTTTTATGGTTTTACGGTTTGGCGGGGCTGGCTTGGAGGTTCTGCTGGGCTTCATTTGCATACTGAATGACAGCAGAGGGAAAAGCCCTGGGGGGGCCTCAGACAGGCTTAGCCTCTTCCATCTCTGCTGCCAGTTACAGGTCATTTTAAACTAACATCTGGTGAATGTACTTTTAAACCGTATCTGTAGCTTTAATTAGGGATCTCCCGGGAATCTCAGGGGAGGAAAAAAGAGAGACATCCCCGGGGGAAGATTAAGACATTGGCAGTTTCATAGATGCAAAGCCACGGAAGCTGCCTTGGCCCGATTTTATTATACTGTATGATCTACTGTGATAAGGGGGTCCTTTGTACGAGAGGATCTTAATATTAGCTAGATGCTGGGATAAGCAGAAATTCTGTTTCCACACCCAAAAGAACCTATTGCCTCCAGAAAGTAGCTTCTGTGCCCCAGGACCCAAGAGGGGTTTCCCTTATATAAGCAGCCACAGAAACCAAATCTGTCCCTAAAATGGCCCCAAGGAGTTGAGGTCACTTTGGACTCTCTTGCCAAGAGTATGTGCTACAAGGAACCAGTCAAGAGGCTTCTCTGCCCTGCTAGGGAGGTTGATTTTTCCCCCTTTTCAGTAAGGACAATTCTTAAATGGTACCTCATTAAATAAAACAGGTTTTATCTTCCATACTGGCCAATGAGCATTAACATTCTCCTTACACATGTTCATTTCTTTCAGCGATGTTTGAGATCTAAGTTACTGTTTTAAAATTCCACAAACTCTCAGGCATGTATATTTTAAACTGAAATAAAAACGGCCTTTCCCCCTTCTTTCTACTTGCCTGGCTAAACGGCATGCCTCACTTCCATCAGGCTGTAACCCACTGATGAGGAGAGAAGCTGGTGGGCCAAAGAGAAGTCAACCCTGCCGTTTCCGTCCCCACCTCCTCTCCTGCTTAAAAAAAAAGAAAATCCTCCATTTCACTGGAATGCCCATTAAAATGTAAACACACAGAGAGGATTTTGAGTAAGCTACAAAAATGCTTTATTCAAGAGACTGCAAAAGGCAAAGCAAATTTAAAGTTGACTTTTAAACCTAGTACATAGTATGTAAATATGCCGTTTTCTCTGTTCCTAAGAGGTATGCAGAGAGTCTACGTATTTATTGGAAAATCCGCACTATGGTGTCGGTGGGCTGTCAAGAACCCCTGCAAAGACGCCGGCCCGGCCTTCTCACTTTACAGGCTGTCTCTCTGAATCAGACACAAAGAACCTGATGCCTGGGGCTGCCCTCGGCAGGAGCCCCATGCCATTTCTCACTGACAAAATATGGGACCTCTGCCTGGAAACCTCCCATGAAAAGGGAATTCCAGAGCAGAAAGAATGGTGTGTTCTATCTGCGCCGCCCACTCAGGCTGCTTTCTTCCAGGTGTGACCTTGAATGAAGGTGCACCAATGCGATGGCTCAGAGGGTCATCCCCAGGTCTTTTCCTCATTGACAGGAAGGACAAGTGGATTCGACTGGTGCCAATGTCCGCGGCTCGGTAGTTATTGCTGAGAGCCCAGGCTCATGGGGGAAGCTGATCATCCCATTCAGAGTCAAATGCTGACACGCGGTCGCTATCCCTGTCTGAAAACCGTGAAGGGCGCCTCCCTCAAATCTCCTATCAGTTCAGTTCCGGAAAGCTAATTAGCTGTTGGATGCCCTACTGCTGGGATTGAGGGGGGTCCTGTTGCTGGTGCCGTTTTGAACGGGCGCAGGAAGGAGTGGTTGAGAAATGAGAGGGGGCAGAGTGTCAAGGTCACAGTGCTTGCCCCCTCTCGTGGAATCTCCCGGTTCCCTCCAACTCTCCATAGGCTCACGGCCCTCCAAAGGGCTGGCCATGGAGTCCACTGTAAACTTACAAAACAGCGCGTCAGCTTTCCCCATTCATCATGGAATGGTAAGTTCATGTCCCGTGCCGTCACGGCGGCGACAAGCTGCTAATAGATAACGTGTATGCGTGTATCTATGGATTTGTGCATATCTATATAATCTGTGAGTATATTCTTTATTTTCACTGCCTGCTTTGTTCAGACTGCAGACAGCTCTAAGACCATCAGCAGATTCCTAAATTATAGATCAGCTCACCACGTACACTGTGTCACTCATTAGCCACATCATCTCCCAGCTCCACACAATGATAAATTAAGGAACACAATAGCTGCAGGAAAATTAGGTGAATAATTCTCACGTTAAACTAAAAAGTTTGGGTTGTCTTTAGTTTGTTCCAGGCTGCTCCTACAACGATCCAGTACCATGAACAGACAAGAGACAGGACCCTAAATTCCAGGGGTACCATCCTTCAGAGCAAGTTAGGTGTGGTTTACATTAAAAATAGAACAGGCTCCCACAAACGGACTTGTATTTATATAGAATGTTGTGACAGCTGTCATTTTACATTAGTCAGAGAAATCCCACAGGACCAGTGTAAGAATTAAATGTGGCAATTGTTTTTGTTTACTGACAAAACATAATAAAAAGAACACAACCTCCTGGATGACATTCTGGATGACTTTTTTTCCCTCTCTCCCTGAAGTCATTCATAAAATAAACATGTGTTCCCAGTCCTGGCCGGGCTTCTTTATGAGAGTCTCCTGACAGTGAACCAGGAATGATGGGCAGAGCGGGGGCGCCCGAGACCCCAGACCAGCAGCTCCCACGCCAGGCCCTCTCTCTGAGTTCCCATTTGTTGCCCAAACAGCAACCACAAAGCATCATCCCAGAATCTTCCTTGAACTGTGTAGTGAGGACGGAGTTACAGGGTTTCAGGAGGGACATTTACGATGTGGGGAAAGCCAGTCTTCCTGCACAAATGAGTCGGGGAGAGGCATCTAGACCATGAATCTCAAATAGCTCGCGATGTGCTTGCCTCTTGCTGGAGGTCTCCAAAAAGCTCCACGGAGCCACGCAAACAAGAAAAGAAGGATTGGAGACGGGAGCACTGCTCGTGTAGATTCGGCCTCCCTTGATGGCAACCTGCCCGGCCTGCTGCCAGTGAGAGGGCCGAAGAGGCTGGAGGCCACAGGAGATGCTGACCATGGTGTGAGGTCGCCTGTGGTCCTGCCGGGTACGCAGTCAGTTCCTTCTGGCCGGTTCTCCAGGGGTGTGCCTAGCGCAGAGGTTCTCAAAGCGTGCGTGGCCCGGGCACCCACACTCTCCTCGCAATGTCCCTAAGACGTGATTTGCCTCCAGTGGCCAGCGGTGTTTTCCAGAAGCTGTAGGACACGACGATGAGGTCACTCTCACAGCTTGTGGAAAGTGCAGTGCTGTGTGCTCTTACATTTAAAAATTCCTCAAGTTTTAACTCAATGACAGTGAATATTGATAGAATATACATATAATCGAAAGCTCTTTGAGATCCTCATTGAACTCAAAGAGTGTGAAGGGGTCCTGAGAGCTGTTTGAGGACCACGGCTGCCACTGGAGGTAGGGGAGCTGGCTGAACCAGCACGGCCACCGTGGGGGACCTCACTGAATTTTAACTCTGATCTCATGAGCCAAATACGCTCTGCCCCTCAAGCCCACACCTGCCTCTGGCAGTGCTGGTTGGCGTGACAGGGATGCCACCCCTGCCTGTTCCCCCAGCTCCTGTTTGGCCAGCCTGGTCTGTACAGACAGTCCCTCCATTAAAGAGAGACAATAAGCATAAGGGAGCCTCTTGGCATGTGATGTTTTTCCCTTATAGCTTAACAGCCAATTAGTATGAGTAAATGTGATTGAATAATTTATACTTTCTATTACATATTCACTCATCCTGAGTAATGTCTTCATTTCAAATTCAGGTGTGTGGGACTGGGGTCATCTTAAATTTGCAAGGAAAGATCTGATTCAATGAGGCAAAATGCCCAAATCCTGTTGGGGTCACTTTGGCTCACCCAGGTACTACTGGTTTCACCTCTGGTCTCAACTCACGTCTGGGCCCAGAGGATCCTCAGAAGACAATTCACACTTTACCCCCAAGCCAAGGCAGAGGATGCCAAGGGACTAGGGGAGCTTGGGGTAGGGAAGGGACTGGCCTCTTCTGCAGAGTTGGCTGCACCGCGAGGCCTCCTCCTGCCAGCACAGTCGGGACAACAGTGCACTGGGGTTTGTTCCTATTACCACTGCCCATGTGGCTGTGTGCTGGCCATTTGCTGTTTTAGATCCTCGGTCACTTCACTTTAAAATGGGGATAATACATCTACTTCTGTGAGCTGCTCTCAAAATTGAGTGCCCCTAAAACTGAGTTCCTCTGCTGAGTTTATGATGGACCTCTCTACCCAAAACTTTACTCCCTTTCTTTTCCTGAACCTGTTCCCCTCAAGATGGAGCAGTATCAAAGGAAATGGGGGATTGAACCCATATACAAGCCCCTGTGTCCCTGTCCTTTGAAGTAAAAGGCTTTTGCTTTAGTATCCCAGACATCCCCTGAGGCTCTAAATGCTGGCTCGAGAGTTAATGATTAGGTCTAAATATAGGTCTTTAATCCACTTTAGTTTATTTTTGTGTATGGTGTTAGGGAGCAATATCCTTTTTGACCCACCTCCTAGAGTAATGAGAATAAAAACAAAAATAAACAAACGGGATCTAATGAAACCTAAAGCTTTTGCACAGCAAAGGAAACCATAAACAAGATGAAAAAACAACCCTCAGAACTGAAAATATTTGCAAATGAAGCAACTGACAAGTGATTAATCTCCAAAATATACAAACAGTTCATAGAGCTCAATATCAAAACAAAAACAAACAACCCAATCAAAAAGTGGGCAGAAGACCTAAACAGACATTTCTCCAAAGAAGACATGCAGATGGCCAACAGGCACATGAAAAGATGCTCAACGTCACTAATTATTAGAGAAATGCAAAGCAAAACTACAATAAGGTATAACGTCACACCAGCCAGAATGGCTGTCATCAAAAATTCTACAAGCTAGTGGGAAGCAGCCACATAGCACAGGGAGATCAGCTCTGTGCTTTGTGACCTTCTGGAGGGGTGGGATAGGGAGGGTGGGAGGGAGGGAGACGCAAGCGGGAAGAGATATGGGAACATATGTATATATATAACTGATTCATTTTGTTGTAAAGCTGAAACTAACATACCATTGTAAAGCAATTATACTCCAATAAAGATGTTAAAATGAAAAAAAAATTCTACAAGCAATAAATTCTGGAGAGGGTATGGAGAAAAGGGAACCCTCTTGCACTGTTGGTGGGAATATAAATGGATACAGCCCCTATGGAGAACAGTAGGGAGGTTCCTTAAAAAAACTAAAAATAGAGCTACCATATGACCCAGCAATCCCACGACTGGGCATATACCCAGAGAAAACCATAATTCCAAAAGATACATGCACCCCAACATTCATTGCAGCACTATTTACAATAGCCAGGACATGGAAGCAACCTAAATGTCCATCATCAGATAAAGAAGATGTGGTACATATATACAATGAAATATTACTCAGCCATAAAAAGGAATAAAACTGTGCCATTTGCAGAGACGTGGATGGACCTAGAGACTGTCATACAGGGTGAAATAAGTCAGAAAGAGAAAAACAAATATCATATATTAATGCACATATGTGGAATCTAGAAAAATGGTACAGATGAACCTATTTGCGAAGCAGATATAGAGACACAGACGTAGAGAACAAACGTATGGTCACCAAGGGGGGGATGTAGGGGGGTGGGATGAATTGGGAGATTGGGATTGACATATATACACTACTATATATAAAATAGATACCTAATGAGAACCTACTGTATAGCACAGGGAACTTTACTCAGTGCTCTGTGGTGACCTAAGTGGGAAGGAAATACAAAAAAGAGGGTATACGTGTATACATATAGCTGATTCACTTCACTGTACAGCAGAAACTAACACAACATTGTAAAGCAACTATAACTCAATAAAAAAATAAGTTAATGATTAGGAATGTGAAGATGTAGAAACAAAGAATAGCTGTTGGGCGGGGAAATTGGTAACAATTTGGACTATAACTCCACCACATAGCAGCGTCACCAAACTCACAGTACCGTGAAAGATATAAAGGCCTGACACACCGTCTTAATTTGTTTTTACAGGAAGTAGACCTCCACCAGAAGAAAACTGCTGACTGCAAGCACATAGACCCTAGAGTGGCTGAAATCCGAAGGCTGATGATGCTTGAAACTTCACCTTGATGCCAACCTATCCTAGAATTGTGCACAAGCTGATCACGCACCCTGCAGGCCCATCCCTCACACTGCCTTTAAAAACCCCTTCCCTGAAAGCCACAGGGGAGTTCGGGTCTTTTGAGCATGAGCCACCCATTCTCCTTCCTTGGTGCCTTGCAATAAATGCTGTACTTTCCTTCACCACAATCTGGTGTCAGTGCATTGGCTTTACTGCACATGCGCAAGTGGACCCAAGTTTGGCTCAGTAACACTCTGAGGGGTAGAGGAGATCTCATGAGCAGAGCCTTGGCCTTGCACTTGACAAACAGTCCACCCAAGGCTCTCTCCTCTTCCTGGCAGGAATGGCCCAAAGATGATCCTTGTGACCACCAGTCCAATCTCCATGCCTGCTCCCTGCCTAGAAGCCAGAAGAGAAATTGTGGGGAGGAGGGGAGGGGAGGGCTGGGACACCCCCACCAACAGCCTAAAAACCATTTGTGATGCCTGTTACCTCTGAGCATGGGTCTGGGGGAGGTGGTGGGAGAAATTTTTACTACCTATCCTTTTGTACCGTCTGTATTTTTACCAGGTGTGTGTGTATTTTCATAATAAGGTGTGTCTTCATATTGAAATAATCGTCATTATATGAGATTTCATTCCATCTCCTATTAAAGGGACATTTTTGCAAGCCTTGGCATTATAGAACTTCAGTAGCAATGAATTTGGGGTTATGCATGGAAGAGATGGTGCATCACTTCTGTAATCAAAGGGACCCCCCCCCCATGCCAATACCATCCCACATATATGGGGTGTTTGTTAGACTTTTTCTGGATGTCTGGTTGTCAGCTTCCAGGGAGGGATGGACCTCTAAGCCCCTTCAGCTCTCAGGTTTGTGATTCTAGAGAGATTAGCCCTGGGAGAAACATGAAGGAGTTTTCCAACTGAGAAAATTAAAGCCTGAGGCAAAACTTTATTGCTAAAAGATGGGACAATTTGGCATCTTAAAGGGGCAACATTTAAAAAAGCAATCTGAGAATCTTTTGGTTCTAAGTTTGACTTAAAAGTTTCAAAGTTCTTTCCACTAATGAAACAGGTCTTACAGGCAGGGGGAAAAATGATTAATTATGAACACAACTGCAATGTCCTAATTATTAAAAAACATTAAATTTAATTATTTAGACAATATTTAGACACAGTTTATGTTCACCTAGGGAAGGAGATTTTAAAACCTCAACATAATTAGAAATTACATTAAGTTATTAATTTAGAGTTCAGGATTTCTTTTTTTATAAATTTACTTATTTATTTATTTTTGGCTGCATTGGGTCTTTGTTGCTGCGCGCAGGCTTTCTCTAGTTGTGGCGAGCAGGGGCTACTCTTCGTTGCAGTGAGTGGGCTTCTCATTGCGGTGGCTTCTCTTGTTGCAGAGCACAGGCTCTAGGCACACGGGCTTCAGTAGTCCAGAACTTGTGGCACACAGGCTGAGTTACTTTGCAGCATGTGAGATCTTCCCGGACCAGGGATTGAACCCGTGTCCCCTGCACTGGCAGGTGGATTCTCAACCACTGCATCACCAGGGAAGTCCCAAGAGTTCAGGATTTTTTTTCAAGATGTTAATTCTACCTGTTTGACTTAACACATCTGCAGCTTAGATTATAGGGAAGATAATCACACTCCTTGGATTTTAAGGGCACATTCAGGAAGGATGGAGATGCATTAAGTGGAGTTAAAGCACTTTGATTTTATCTCTGGTGCAGCTTTTGGGGCACAAGGTCATAAGAAAAAATCACCAAGCACAAGAGGAAACAATTCTCCATAAACACGAATCAGCACAGACAAAAGAAGTTGAGAATCAGAGCTGAAAGGCTCAGATACTGGAATGATCAGAAACAGAATATAAGATTAGTTTATTTAATCTGCTTAAGGAAAGAAATGGGGAGGAATAAAAGTATGAGGAGGGAACAAGAGAATCTCAAAACTGACTAGGCAGATTTGAAGAAAAAGGTAAACAGAACTTCCTGAAATAAAAATACAATCATTAAAAATTTCAAACTCAGTGTAAAGGAAATATTAGACAGTCAAAGAGAGAATATCATTTGATATTACTAAGAAGACCAATAGACAGGGAAAATGTTGGAAAAGATGAACTGGAGGTAAAGATGCAGGAAATAGAGTATACTACACATGGTCCAAATCCAAGAGGGAGAGAGAAGGATAAGCCAACAGGAATAACTGAGTTTGAGAATTTTTTAGAACTCAGAAGTTCTGAAAGGCATCCAGCCATCCACAGATTCAAGAAGCCCAATGAATCCGAATCAGTAAAAGCAAAAACAAACCCTTGCCTGGCCCATGGTAGTGAAAATGCAGAACACAAGGAGACCATCTCAGCTGCAGTCAGGAAAAGAGAAATGACAATTAGACCAACAGCTGATTTCTCAACTGTAACAATAAGCCCCAGGAGACATTGACTAGGATTTTCCTGTGCTGAGACAAAATAACTGTCAACCGAAAATCATACATCCAACAAAACAATCTTTCAAGAAGGAGGATGAAATGAAGATATTTACAGCAACGGAACAAAACCAAAACCAAACCTGAGGGAGTTCACTACCAACAAGACTACGTTAAGGAATCTTCTCAAGGATGTACTTCAGGAAGAGGACAATGATCCCAGAAGGAAGGTCTGAGATGTGAGAATAAATGGCGACAAAGGAAGTGGTAAAACTGAGGGTGGATGTGAGCAGTCCCTCCTCCCATATACAGGCTCTGCTCCTCTTCACCTAGTCAAGGACATGCCTTGGGCAGTTCTCCCCTCTGTCTCCTATATTATCAATATTCCAGTCTCTACCAGATCATTCCCATTTATATCCAAACACGCTGTTATTTCTTCCATTAAAAAAAATCTTGTCCCGGGCTTCCCTGGTGGCGCAGTGGTTGAGCGTCCGCCTGCCGATGCAGGGGACGCGGGTTCGTGCCCCGGGTCCGGGAAGATCCCACATGCCGCGGAGCGGCTGGGCCCGTGAGCCATGGCCGCTGAGCCTGTGCTCCGCAACGGGAGAGGCCACAACAGTGAGAGGCCCGCGTACTGCAAAAAAAAAAAAAATCTTGTCCCCATGTCTCTGACAGCTACCACCTCATTCTTTTGCTTTCCTTTACAGTCAACCCTAAAAACGGCCATCTTCACCTTCTTCCTCTCATTTCTCTTCCCCGGGTCTCTCTTAAACCAACTCCAAAAAGACCTTCACCCCCAACATTCCACCAAAGCTATTCTTGCCCATCACCTCCTCAGGGCTGAATCCAGTGGTCAATGCTCGGTCTTCCTGGAGTGTGACCTGGAGGTGGCATTTCACTCCTTCCTCCTTGATATTCTTAGCTCACTTGCCATCAGAACCCTGCCCTCCTCAGTGTCCCTTCCCACCCCATGGTCTCATGTTCTCCACCTGCTCTCCTGTATCTTGTCTTTCCCTGATGAGCCTCAGGGCTGATCCTGGTGTTCTTCCACACTCCCTCTCTCATTGTGTTAGTTTCCTAGGTTGGTTTCATGGTTCTGGAGCCTACAAGTCTGAAGTCAAGGTGTTGGCAGGACTATGCTCTTTCCTAAGGCTTAAGGGAGAACCCTTCCTTGTTGCTTCCCAGGTTTTGGTGTTTGCTGGCAATTCTTGATGTTCCTTGGCTTGAAGTTGCATCACCCCAATAACTGTCTCCATCATTTCATGTCCTTCTCCCCTGTGTGTGTTTCCAACGTTTCCTCTTCTTATAAGGACAACAATCATATTGGCTTTAGGGCCCGCCCTAATTCAATATGACCTCATCTTAATTTGATTACATCTGCAAAGGCACTATTTCCAAATAAGGTCACAGGTGCTGGGGTTAGGACTTGAATATATCCAATCTCATGACAAGAAATACCACCTTCGTGCTGATGTCATACACATTTACATTTCCAGCATGGACTTCCCCCTCAACCCTCCCAAAGGCAGCTCTCTATCAAGCTCATGGAGCTAAAGTTTCTGGACCTCTCTTGTATGCGATTTGTATGTCATTTTGCATTTTCTTCCTTAGAGAAGGCTCTTAAAATTGTATAAGCTTCAGGCCCACAAAACCTGGCTCTACCTTTGAAACTTCAGACTTGGGTATCCAACTGCCTATCTGAGTTCCGAGACATCTCAAATTCGGTATGCCTGAAACAGAATTCCCCCTCTTCCCCCCAAACCTGTTCCTCCTACAGTTTCCCTACCTCGGTTGATGGCCACTCCACTCTTCAGCTGCTCAGGAAAAGAACACTCAGAAACATGCTTAATTCTACCCTACACCTGATCCTTGAGGAAATCTATTTGTGCCACCTTCAGATTACACTCACTATTGGACCCCTTATCACTATCTACCTGGCTACACCCTGACCCAAGTCACCACCATGTCTTGCCTGGATTACTACATTAGCCTCCTAACTGGTCTCCCCCATGCAATGGGACAAATGTTTGTCCCTCCCCCCATTCATATGTTGAAATCCTAAGCCCTAGTGTGATGGCATTAGGAGGTAGCGCCTTTGGGAGGTGAATAAGTCATGAGGGTGGAGCCCTCATGAACAGGATTAGTGTCCCTATGAAAGGGACCCCAGAGAGCTCTCTCACTCTATTTCCACCTTGTGATGACACAACAGGAAGTCATCAGTTTGCACCTGGAAGAGGATTCTCACCAGAACCCGACCATGATGACATCCTGCTCTTGAACTTCCAGCCCCCAGAACTGTAAGAAATAAATGTCTGTTGTTTAAAATCCACCCAGTCTGTGGTCTTTTGTTATAGCAGCTCAAACTAACTAAGATGTCTATGTTGATCCTTCTTCCTCCTCTCATGGTCTGTTCTCAACACAGCAGTGGGAGGGATCTTTTAAAACATAAGGCAGATCCCATTGCTGTTACACTCAAAGCCTTCCAGCGGCTCTCCGTTGTGCTCAGGCGTGAAGGAGACAAAGCCCTTACAGTGCACAGCCTACAAGCCCTCTGGGACCTGGCCCTCCACCTCCTCCCTGCTCTCATGTCCTCACTCACTCTGCCCCAGCCACGCCAGCCTCCTTGACGTCTTGAACATGCCAAGCACGCTCTCACCTTAAGACTCTGCACGGCTGTCCCTCCCCCTCAATGTTCCTCCCCCAGGTGGACATGGCTCCCTCCTCACTCCCTCCAGTCCCAGATCTCACCCCTTTCACTGAAGTCAGCCCTGACCACCCACAGAAACCTGCAGCTTGTGTTCCCAGCCCCCCTTATCCTGTTCTACCATTTTCTCATTGTAGTTATCCCTTTCTAACATCCTATAACATCTGCCCATGGGTTATGTTTATCGTTTAGAATCTGTCACCCCTCCAGCTAGAATATAAAGTCCATGAGGGTGGAGACCTTTGTCTGTTCCACTCATTATGTATCCCAAGTGCCTAGAACAGTGCCTGACACATCATGGTCAATAAATATCTGTGGAAGGAAAGAATGAAAATACTAGCTGTGAAAGTGATAATGACAATAATATCTATATTGTGGGATATTAAAATATCAAGATACAATCAACATCTTTATAGCAGGAACATATGAGTCAGATGGGGAGGGTCTGAGTGGGGGTTGGTCACGGTCGAGTTCCTTGTGTTGTTTCTTGTATTGTTTGGAGGATGATCAAGCTAGTGATTAATTTTAGACTCTGTTAAGTATCTATGTCAAAATTTCTAAGGTAACCATTAAAGAAAGGGAAATAAGGAAGACAACTTCCAAACCATAGACTTTTTTTTTTAAAGGAAAAGGGAAAAACACAAGGCTCAATCCATTGAAAACATGGCAAGAAAAGAGAGAAAAAAGAATCACACACAAAAACCCAGAACAAATGGAAAGTACTAGATGGTAAAAATGAACTCAAACTGATCAATGATCATAGCCAATATGAATAGACTCAGTTCATAAGTTAAAAGAAGAGATTGTCAGCCTGGATTAAAAATAAAATCTTGCTGTTTAAACTTTGCAGAGCTAAAACATAAGGAAATTAAATGTTTAAGGTAAGAAGATGGAAAGATATACACCAAGTACCCAAGTACTAATCAAGAAAATAGATAGAATAGACCTTAAAGCCAAAAGCATTCCTGGAGGTAAAGAGGGTCACTGCATAGTGACGAAATATTCAATTCAAGACGCAGATTTCTTTCCTGAGAAGGTGAACTTGAGGCAAAGATCTGAAGGAGGTAGGGGAGAAAACCATGTGGATTTCTGGAGTAAGAGTTTTCTAGGATTTCTATTATGGAAGGCTTTGCCCTCCCCATATATTTGGAAACTTTTAAATACTTCAGACAAGCCATGAGTCTTATAGAAGAAATAAAATTGAAAATCAGATAATATATTGAACTAAGTGACAGTGGAAATGCTCTGATCAAACTTGTGGGTGTGCCTAAAATAGCACTTTGAAGGAAAAAAAATATATTTTTTAAAAATTGAAGAACGGGTGGAAAATAATGAGTTAAGTAATAGAAAAAAATTAAGGAGTAAAAACAAAGAAAAAAATTAATCAACACAGAGAGTAGAAGGAAAGAAAAAGGAAGGAAGGAAGGAAGGGAGGGAGGGAGGGAGGGAGGGAGGGGGAAAGAAAGAAAAAGAAAAGAGACTGGAGCTGAAATTTATGAAGTAGAAAACAAACATACAACAGAGAGGATCAGTGAAGTTAGAAGTTGATTCTTTGAAAAATCTAATACTGACAAAACTAGCAATTTTTAGCAAGAGAAAAAGAGGGAAGGTACATTTAAACGATCTTAGGAACAAAACAGGCACAAAAGTACAGATGAAATGAGGATTAAAGAGATAGTATGTTATCAACACTTCTATACCACCCAGTTTGAAAATGCAGGTGAAATGGATGAATCACTAGAAAAATGCAAATAACAAAGTGTGACTCAAAAAGAAACAGAAAGGGGCTCTACCATTTACATTCCCCCAGCAGTGTCAGAGCGATCAAATTGGGAATATGGGATGGCATGGCTGTTGCCTCTGATGTTCTGCAGCTAGGATAGGCAAACAACTGCCCAAAGGCAGCCACCTGTGTTTGTAAATAAAGTTTTATTGACACACAGTCACACCCATTCACTTGCTCCTACCTATGGCTGCTTTCACAAAGGCAGAGACTGACTGTATGGCCTGAAGGCCTAAAACATTTACTACCTGTCCCTGTAAGAAAGAGTTTGCCGACCCCTGCTTTAATGGAAGGTAATGAAAAACTGAGGGCAAGTAATAGGCGATTGAAAGCCAGATGTGAAAGCCAGAGAGCCTTCTGGTTGCAGTGCAGACTGAGCCCAGGATCTAACGGAGAAGTGACTGAACTGCAGAGCAGGTTAAATGCCCACGAACCCACGCTTGTGATACCAGGACCAGGGACCAAGCTGGGAAAATTGGAAACCCTGACATGTGGAAAGGAGGCATCCAGGCAGATGCCCCCGAAGACTCTGATTCTCCAAGACAACTTGGAACCTCCCAAACCTGCAGAAGTGCCCCCTCCTCCCTAGGAAGAGCTGGTGCCCACTCTGTGCTGGCAAACAATGCAGAGACCTCAACGCAGGAAATGTTCCCACTTCCCCTACTAAATATTGGGCTGATAACTAGGGTTAAGTAACAGCATAATCCAGGGGGCGTGTCCTGGCCTGATAAGAAAGGAGAGACTGCACCCCAAAGGAACTGCAAGTTCCTTTGTTGACAAACAGTCAACAAGCACCAGCTGGAAGGAGAAAAGACTTGGTGGATGGATTCTGAGGGTGATTGGTCAGGGGGGCCTCACCTTAAAGTTGAATAGTGAACACATCACAGAGCAGAGGGGCTCTCTGCTGAGATCTTATACTCTGGCAAGGACCCGAGGAGATGGTGTAAACTCTCTACTGGGATGGTTCCTAAAAATATTCAAAAAGGGAAGTTTAAATGCCAGGATTGTCATGGCCGATGGCAGAGGAAAGGATGAAAGGGCCACAAGAAGCAGATATACCACCCATGGCCAGAACACCTGCTGATGAGGTTCTCGTGGGAAGAACCACAGGACAGTGTTCTCCAAGGTCACAAGGAAGGTGCCAATGAGAGGGGGCCAGCATCACTACAAAGTTCAGCAGTGACCATGGCTCCTTTGTAGCCAGGACTGGAGGGCTGTCAGAAGGAGAGGCTGTTAGAGAACTTGGCTTGCTGATAGCAATGGGATGACAGGATGCCAAAGCAGTAGCGGTGACAGTGCTTAGCCACCAGAAACAGGGGTCACAATTATTGAAACAAGCAGCAAGGTCAGATTGGCAGCCAAAGACTGCAGAGAGTTACAGAGAAGATCGCTAGAACACAGGGCAAGAAAGAGGGGCAGCCGATAAGCTTGCTCAGCGGAGGAAATCAAGGATGAATGCCTGGGAGGCTGAGGGCAGGGCAATTATCCCAATATAAAGTCATAACCCCTTACCTAATTTCTGGACCTGAGCAAATTTTTATACCGGGAACTCCCTGGAAGAAGAGATGGCCAGGTGCCCAAGAGAAAGGACCCTACAATTCCACAGCAAGTATATACACTGGGATGATTCCTCAAGTCCTTCCTACTGCCATTTATTTGGGTAACTGTGCACACACTGTGTATACCCAGAAATTTTAAGGACTGTGAGACACAGGGATGACTTGAGGCTCAGAGTGATTTGAGTGTCATCGTCATCCTCCTGTTAGAATAGAGGCCTGGTAATAAATGGAATCCTGCCCAAAGCTCACTTACAGTGGGTCCACTGGATCTGTGGATCCATTGGATGATCATTTCCCCCATCCTCAAATGTATGGGATTAACCTACTTGGCAACTGGCACAGCCCACATTGGGTCCTTGGTCTCTGAGGTACAATGAGGGAAGACCAAACAGAAATCTCTGAAATTACTCCCCTCCCCATGCTGATTAAGACAGAAAACCAACAACAATGTCACATCCCAGGGGAATGGCAGAGATGAGTGTCATCTTGAAGGATCTAAAGGAAGCAGGGGTGGTGGTCCCCATTATGTCATCACTTAATTCACTGGTGTAGATCCTTCAGAAAACAGATGGATCCTGAAGGATGACTGTTGACCACTGCCAACTCTGAGTGGCAGTCTCACCAATCCACAGCCACCAGGCAGGTGTCTTTCCTCGAGCAGATTTTACTACAGCCCCAGATACGTGTCATGGGGTGATTGATTTGATGACTGTTGTTCTATTCTATCTCAACTCGGAAAGATCAGAAAAAGTTTTCATCCACATGGAACTGACAACAATATTCATTTACAATGAACAATCAAACACTGAGCAAACTGGGAATAGAAGACAATTCCCTCACTCTGATAAAAAAAAGTGCATTCTGAAGCCTTAGATCAAATACCATAATTAAGGATGACTCACTGGAAGCTGTCCTTCTGATATCAGGAGCAAGGCATAGATGCCCACAATCACCATTTCTATTTGATATTGTACCGGAGGTCCTAGCCATTGTAATCAGTCAAGAAAAAGAAATCAAAGGTATAAAGATCATAAAGGAAGAAATAAAACATTCATTATTTGCAGATGACATGATTATATATGTAGAAATACAAAAGATTCAGATTAGCTATTAGACTGCAAAAAAGAATTTAGCAAGGATACTGCATACAAAGGCAACATACGGAAATGAATTGCATTTCTCTATATTAGCAACCATAAAATACAAAACAAAAATTTTGAAAGATAAGATTTAGTGTATCATCAAAAATATCAACTCTCTGAGAATAAATCTAGCAAAAGATGCACCAAACTTTATACTTTGTTTTAAGACGGCTGAGGGCAAGGGCCTTATTTTGCTTACTGCTGAATCTCCCCAGCACTTGGAACATGCCTGGAACATAATGGGTGCTCAATAAATATTTGCTGAATGAATGAATGAATGAATGAACGAACAAATGTATGTGTATTCCCATTATATTTTCCCTCTTTACTATCTAATACTCATCTTTCCTTCAGATTTTCATGTAAATGTCACTTCTTCAGATAAATCTTCTATCATCCCTGTACCACACTAGGTCCTCCTGTTTTCATATTCTCTTTTGAAGTGCCCACCACAATTGCACTTAAGTAATTAACTGTGTAACTGTTCAATGTCTACCTTCCCCACTAAAATGTAGATTCCGTGAGGACAGGAAATGTACTTGGTATAAGAAGATGACCCCCAAATATTCTTTAATTTAATGAATCAAAATTCCTTGCAATTCAATAAGGCCTTTGAGGCTCTTCAACTGTCCATTTCTACCCATCCAGCACACATGACTTCATGCTGCTTTCATTTTTTCCTAGTCTTCCCTACCAAATGCATCTTCACCAGTCACTATTCATCCATCCATCCATCCATCCATCCAACAAGTACATTCTGAGACACCTGCATGTGCCAGGCACTGTCCCAGGACTTAGGGATGGAGCAGGAAATGAGGCTCGAGCAGGTAAAGCACCCGAGGGCTGGCTTTCATTGGTAGTTGGTGCAGCCATTGAATAACAATAAGAAAAATCTTGGCTGCAGAAGAGAAGGGTTCTCCTTTTTTACAACATTTTATGCAATCCCCCAAAATAGCTCAGGATAAACACTCCTCTGCCATTTGTCACATCCAATAATCCTCTCCCATGGAATTCCAATTTGGTGGCTCCCTCGGCTGAGTAGTCATCGAAGGAAACCCCATTAATACAGTCAGAGCTTGTAGTAGCTGTGATTCATTTAATACCAAAATGGAGGAGAGAAATCAATAATACTTATCTCTGGTCACACTACATTTTTCTTTAACCAAGGTAAGTGTCTCTCATAAATATACCCCCCAAATGGTAGCAAAACTCACTAACCTCCCCCCTCCATTAAGTCTGCCCAATGTTGTGTTTCATTCAGGATATACTGACCACCCCCCCCAGGAGAGGCTCCCAGCCCAGCTGTCACTGACTGAGTTCACATCCCCCAGTGAAGCCTTGACTGACCCACTCAACACGGGGAAGCCGGGAAACTACGTGTGCCACTGGTACAGAGTTGTGCTTCCCTGTGATGATGCAGTGCAATTTCTGCCTCATTGGGAGGAACACAGCCTGTTCTTTGAGCAGCAGTAAATTCTGAGCAGGGAGGCACTCCCTGGCATAGCCTGGGAGCACTGGGCTCTGACATTGACTTTGCAGAAGGTCTTTTTCTTCTTCCTTTCAACCATACTGGCTCCACACTTGCCCATTTCCCCCAGGGCTTCCTCCTACCGCATGATAGGCATGTGGCTCACTAGCCAGTAGGGCCTTAGTGGTAGGAAGGGCCCCTATAAGCAAAGCTCTGGCCTCTCCCCAGGGCTTTGAAAGGATCAAGAAATGTGCCCAAAGCAGGCAGGGACAGAGACAAATCAGTGATACTTAGTTCTGGTTACAATATATTCTTCTATAAGCAAAATAAGCATCTCTCATAAATACTCCCCAAAGTGTCATGAAACCCTTTGCCTCCCTGTTCAGTTGTCCAATGTTGTGCTCCATTCAGGACACATCAGTCAACCACCCAGGAGAGGCACCCAGCCGACCAGCCACTAACCAAGAGCATGGGCTCAGATATGACATCTGCCCTATAAATGTCATTTGGCTCAGGTGCTTCCAGCCTTTGCCATCTCCTCCACCTCCTGTGTTTGAAAGCATCCAAGCATGATGAAGACACACTGGCAAAGATTTGTTTCCAGCTCATTTTAAAACACCTTTGATTGGGCTGAGTCTCTGAGCTAGCAGTGCGAGCAAACCTGTAAGCGGTTTCCTGTGCGTCAGGCACCACGTTAAGTGCTCACGTGTATTCATTCATTTAAGCCTCAGTGATACTGTCATTCCATCTTGCAGATGAGTATAGGCTGCTACAGAGAGGTTAAGTAACTTCCTTCAGGTCACAGAGACCAATCTGAGGTTACTCACTCTTTCAACAGGTACAGCCAACAGCTACGCTCAGCACCCCCGAGGCTCTAGGCCCAGGCTCAGAGGTTGGGAAAGCAGAGTGAGCAGCCACCCCGAGGTCAGCTTTCATGGGCCAAACACCTCCTCGGAACACACCTTGGCCCCCTTTCTCCTCTCACAGGCCCGTTGTTATCTTTTCCCCATCACAAGGCTTTCTTCCCTGTGCCCCCAGACAAAGGGGTCCTTCCCTTCCCACAGGATCGGTCCCCAGGAGGGAGAAGGGGGCCGTGCTCCCCATAGAAGGATGCATGACCAGTTCCAGGAACAGGGTCACATCTTGATCATTTGTTTCTCTACCACCTTTCTCACCTCCAGTGACAGCATGGAATCTGCCAGAGTTGGGGCCCCACACAGCAGGCAGTGAGCAACTGATTCTCTTTC